>NW_026967494.1:600000-900000 GCF_028390025.1 Pseudophryne corroboree
GTCTTAACATCCGATATTGATACCCTGGAGGGGGATTAAATACTCCTTACGTTGGGTCGTATCATGGACGCTGCAGCATGATTCCGTGATACTGCAGGGGAATTCTTGAGTTCACAGACCGATTCCATGAAGGTCTCGGCTAGGAGGTCATTGCACATTCATATTGGAATTCTGATGCTACCTCCAAGTAGAATTGGAGTCTCTTCCCTATACAGGGAAGCCTGATTGGTGGCGGCCTGATAAAAAAACAAACATTTTTTGATCTTGGCAGCTGCCACAAGTAGGTTTACCTGTTTGCCCTATGTTTCCTCGACATCCTTTTCGGATATGAGGACACCCGCCTCCTCGGGTTCCCAGGAGCAGAAGTCCTCCCCGGCTTCTGCCAAATCCACCGCATGATGCTGGGTCTCCACTGCAGGAGACCGCACCGGTGGGGGCACGTCTCCAGCTCTGCAAATTGTGTCCTAAGGATACACACTGGAGTTTCAAGACGTTCCCCCTCGCTGTTTTTTCAAATCAACCTTACCAGTTTCACTTCCAGACAGAGTTCTAGTCTGTGGAGCAGTACAAAAATTGTGTCTAAATCAGATTGTGGTCCCGGCTCCACTGGCACAGCAAGGGGAGGGCTTTTATTCAAGCCTGTTTGTAGTACTAAAGCCGGATGGCTCGGTAAGACCTATCCTCAACCTGATATCTCTCAATTTCTTCCTGAAGAAATTCAAATTCCAGATGGAGTCTCTCAGAGCGGTGATCTCCAGTCTGGAGGAGGGGGAATTCATGGTCTCGTTGGACATGAAGGATGCTTACCTTCATGTCCCCATCTATCCCCCTCACCAAAGTTACCTGAGGTTTGCAATCCAGGATATTCATTACTAATTTCCGACGTTGCCGTTTGGCCGGTCCATGGCTCAGAGGATTTTCACCAAAGTTATGGTAGAAATGATGGTTCTTCTCCTACGCAAGCAAGGAGTTACAATTATCCTGTACTTGGACGTTCTCCTGATAAAAACGAAATCACAGGACAAGTTGGTACAGGACATTGCACTGTCCCTGTCGATTCTGCAGCACAGTCCAGCAGAGTGTGTTTCTCCCTATGGAGAAGGCTCTGGATATTCAGAGTTTGGTAAAACTCTTGCTGAAACCAAAAACATTCATCGATGCATTCAATTGCTGGGGGAAATGGTGGCAGCATGCGAGGCCCTCCAGTAGGGAGGTTCCATGCCAGGGTGTTTCAGTGGGACCTGTTAGACAAGTAGTCCGGATCCCACCTTCATATGCACCGGAGGATAATTCTATCTCCCAACACCAGAATCTCACTCCTGTGGTGGCTCCACAGCTCTCACCTCTTAGCAGGACGCCGGTTCGGGATCCAGGACTGGATCCTAGTGACCACGGATACAAGTCTCCGAGGTTGGGGGGGGGGGCAGTCACTCTGGGGGTGAACTTCCAAGGAAGATGGTCAAGTCTGAAAACTCATCTTCATATAAACGTTCTGGAACTGACATCTTCACTACCTGCCAGTCCTGATCCACTCGGGCAATGTCACGGCAGTAGCATACATAAACCGCCAAGGCGGCGCAGAAAGCAGAGCAGCAATGGCAGAAGCCACAAAGATTCTTCGCTGGGCGGAGAAACATACAAGCGTTCTGTCTGCAATATTCATTCCGGGTGTGGACGACTGGGAAGCAGACTTCCTCAGCAGACACGACCTACATCCAAGAGAGTGGAGCCTCCATCAGGAGGTCTTCACGATAGTGACATGTCTTTGGGGGGGTTTCCCCATATAGACATGATGGCATCTCACATCAGCAGAAAAATTCTGAAGTTTGTTCCAGGTCCAGGGACCCTCAAGCGGCGGCAGTGGATGCACTGACGACACCTTGGGTATATCCGTCAGTATACATATTCTCTCCACTTCCTCTCATCCCAAAGGTTTTGAGAATTCTGAGAAGAACACTGATTCCAGCACTCCTTGGAGTTCCAGATTGGCCAAGGAGAATTTGGTTCCCCGGATCTTCAGATGTTACTGGTCGAAGATCCCTGGCCTCTTCCTCTTCGCAAGGACCTGCTACGGCAGGGGCCGTTCGTCTATCTAGACTTACAGTGGCTACGTTTGACGGCATGGCGGTTGAACGCCAGATTTTAGCCCGAGAGGAAATATATTTCCTGGCGCGAGTCCAAGAAAGCTCCAGTGGAGAAATTTGACCTTGGACGTTTTCTCCATTTTTCTACAAAATGGAGTGGATGCAGGCCTTAAATTAGACTCCATAAAAGTGCAGATTTCTGCTTTGTCGATTTTCTTTCAGAAACAATTGGCCTCACTTCCTGAGGTGCAGACCTTTGTAAAAGGGGTCCTGCACATCCAACCTCCCTTTGTGCACCATGGGACCTTAAGGTGGTATTAACATTCCTAAAATCACATTGGTTTGAACCTTTACGTGAAGGGTGTTGAAATTCCTCACTTGGAAGGTTGTCATTTTGTTAGCATTGGCATCCGCTAGGCGGGTGTCTGCGTTGGCGTCCTTGTCTTACAAGAGCCCTTATTTGATCTTTCATAAAGATAGAGCAGCATTGAGGACTTGGCAACAATTCTGCAGAAGGTGGTTTCCTCTTTTTATATCAACCAACCTATTGTGGTGCCAGTGGCTACTGGCGCTTTGGCTGAGGAAAAGTCTCTGGATGTGGTCAGAGCTTTGAAAATTTATGTCGCCAGAACAGCTCCAGTTGGAAAACCAGAGTCTCTGTTTGTCCTCTATGCTCCCAATAAGATTGGGTGTCCTGCTTCCAAGCAGACCATTGCCCGCTGGATATGTCAGACAATTCAGCGGGCTCATTCCACGGCAGGTTTGCCGTTACCGAAATCGGTGAGGGCCCTTTCAACAAGGAAGGTGGGCACGTCCTGGGCGGCTGCCCGGGGTGTCTTTGCATTACAACTTTGCCGAGCTGCTACTAGATCGGGGTCAAACACGTTTGCTATGTTTTACAAGTTTGATACCTTAGCCAATGAAGACCTAAAGCTTGGTCAATCGGTGCTGCAGGGTCATCCGCACTCTCCCGCCCGCTATAGAGCTTTGGTATAAACCCCATGGTTCTTTTGGTGTCCCCAACATCCTCTAGGACGAAATAAAAAATAGGATTTTAATACCTACCGGTAAATCCTTTTCTATGAGTCCGTAGAGGATGTTGGGCGCCCGTCCCAGTGTGTACTGTATCTGCAGTTATTAGTTCTGGTTACACACTAGTTGTGTTTCTGTTGGTTCAGCTTGTTGCTGAATTTGTTCATGTTCGTTGACATGTGTTCAGTTGAATACCATGTTGTACGGCATGCTTATGGCGTGGCCTGGTAAGATGCTTGCCTTGGTTGACAATAATTCCTTTCCTCGAAATGTCCGTCTCCCTGGGCACAGTTCCTAAGCTGAGGTCTAGAGGAGGAGGGATATAGAGGGAGGAGCTAGGTCACGCCCCTTAAAAGTATTAAAGTGCCCATGTCTCCTGCGGGTCCCATCTATACCCCATGGTTCTTTTGGTGTCCCCAACATCCTCTACGGGCTCATAGAAAAGTATTTACCGGTATTCTATTTTTTTCATCATTCTGTTTCATGTAAGCATACAGGTAAGTGATGGCACGGTGGTCACTGACCGTCACATTCCGGTGGTATAATGGAAGTGGACTGTCTGGGCTTATTCTAGTCTACTGCAGAAATAAAAAAACTCAGCCTTTATCCTGCTTAAAAAAATTACAAAGCCCATAAATCAAGCTTGGTCGGACAAGACTGAAGCCACATTCATGGTGGCACATCATATAGGCTGAGGACCCATGCTTCTGGGATATATGGCATAACTCTCTCTTCACCCACAAAAACCTTCCCTTCACCATTCACAATGTCCACCATTGCCCCTTCAGAAGGGACACAACTTTCCTTTGCTTTTTCCACCTTCACAGAGCCCAGGACCACCTCCATGACCATTTCATGTTTAACTGGAGGCCAGGTATCTGGGAGGTTCATGGCCTGAGATGACCACAGAACCACCAGGTAGTGGGCAAGAAGAATCCACAGCCTCCTGAGGAACTGGAGAGTCCAAGGATCCACCCCACATGAGGCAGAGAAGGGTCAACCACAGGGACTGGCTCACCAATTTCCTTCCTAAAAGCTGCTCTTTACCCAGTTTGGAACCTGTGGGATCCCACTCCAATTTCCCTTGGGAGTCCTTACCCTCACTAATCCCCTCTGAACCTACCAGTTCCTTCCCCTTCCAACCACTCCTCATTTTTAAGCTTTTCACCACCTGCTGTGTGAGTCCCATACAACTCCATTCCTTGACTCATTGGTGTAGCAACCCCCTTCTCCCACCCCCACCACACTGCTATACTGCAGTCAAGCTGTGAGACTTGCTGCTAGCAGCACTCACTACTCAGCACACACACATCATGATTACACACCTGTGCCAGAAACACTGTCTCACTGACAACCAGGACGAGACACTCCCAGAAAGGCATGTATGTATGAGTACGGAGAGAGTGGGCGCAGTGGGGCTGCATCACTGACAACCAGGACGAGACACTCCCAGAAAGGCATGTATGTATGAGTACGGAGAGACTGGGAGCAGTGGGGCTGCATCACTGACACCCAGGACGAGACACTCCCAGAAAGGCATGTATGTATGAGTACGAAGAGAGTGGGCGCAGTGGGGCTGCATGACTGACAGCCAGGACGAGACACTCCCAGAAAGACATGTATGTATGAGTACGGAGAGAGTGGGCGCAGTGGGTCTGCATGACTGACACCCAGGACGAGACACTCCCAGAAAGGCATGTATGTATGAGTACAGAGAGAGTGGGCGCAGTGGGGCTGCATGACTGACAGCCAGGACGAGACACTCCCAGAAAGACATGTATGTATGAGTACGGAGAGAGTGGGTGCAGTGGGGCTGCATCACTGACACCCAGGACGAGACACTCCCAGAAAGGCATGTATGTATGAGTACAGAGAGAGTGGGCGCAGTGGGGCTGCATCACTGACACCCAGGACGAGACACTCCCAGAAAGGCATGTATGTATGAGTACAGAGAGAGTGGGCGCAGTGGGGCTGCATCACTTGCACCCAGGACGAGACACTCCCAGAAAGACATGTATGTATGTGTACGGAGAGAGTGGGCGCAGTGGGGCTGCATGACTGACAACCAGGACGGGACACTCCCAGAAAGACATGTATGTATGTGTACGGAGAGAGTGGGCGCAGTGGGGCTGCATCACTGACAGCCAGGACGAGACACTCCCAGAAAGGCATGTATGTATGAGTACGGAGAGAGTGGGCGCAGTGGGGCTGCATGACTGACAACCAGGACGGGACACTCCCAGAAAGACATGTATGTATGAGTACGGAGAGAGTGGGCGCAGTGGGGCTGCATCACTGACAACCAGGACGAGACACTCCCAGAAAGGCATGTATGTATGAGTACGGAGAGAGTGGGAGCAGTGGGGCTGCATCACTGACAGCCAGGACGAGACACTCCCAGAAAGGCATGTATGTATGAGTACGGAGAGAGTGGGCGCAGTGGGGCTGCATGACTGACAACCAGGACGGGACACTCCCAGAAAGACATGTATGTATGAGTACGGAGAGAGTGGGCGCAGTGGGGCTGCATCACTGACAACCAGGACGGGACACTCCCAGAAAGACATGTATGTATGAGTACGGAGAGAGT
This sequence comes from Pseudophryne corroboree, assembly GCF_028390025.1. NCBI lineage: Eukaryota > Metazoa > Chordata > Amphibia > Anura > Myobatrachidae > Pseudophryne > Pseudophryne corroboree. Next base: position 605,707 of record NW_026967494.1, read on the forward strand.
GGGCGCAGTGGGGCTGCATCACTGACAACCAGGACGAGACACTCCCAGAAAGGCATGTATGTATGAGTACGGAGAGAGTGGGCGCAGTGGGGCTGCATCACTGACACCCAGGATGAGACACTCCCAGAAAGGCATGTATGTATGAGTACGGAGAGAGTGGGAGCAGTGGGGCTGCATGACTGACAGCCAGGACGAGACACTCCCAGAAAGGCATGTATGTATGAGTACGGAGAGAGTGGGTGTAGTGGGGCTGCATGACTGACACCCAGGACGAGACACTCCCAGAAAGGCATGTATATATGAGTACGGAGAGAGTGGGAGCAGTGGGGCTGCATGACTGACAGCTGAGCCTGTCAGGTCAGTGAGGTGACTAAATGCAAGATATAGGGGGAAATGTACTAAGCCTGAAAAGTGATACATTTCACAGTGATAAACTACCAGCCAATCAGCTCCTAACTACCATGTCACTGGCTGTGTTTGAAAAATGACAGTTAGGAGTCGATTGGCTGGTACTTTATCACCGTGATATTTATCACTTTTCAAGGCTTAGTACATCTGGCCCATAATCACCTAGCTAAATCAGGCGCTAATGCAATGTTACATGTATTAAATGAGCAGCAAATATATTGATTATTAGATAGCAGCTCCTATGCGGCAACTGGATGACTTAGACGATATAAATGATTTAAATTTCAATAGAGACATAAAAGAGCGCTGATGGTATATAAATAAATGTATTTCTAATATTAAAGTTCAACACAATAAAAACAGTTATGCCAATAATAAAAGCCAGCCTGTGACATGACAGCTAGGATCTGATTGGCTGGTTCTTTATCACCTTCCACTTTATCACTTCACCGAGCTTAATAAATCTGCCCCTAAGTTTCTTAACAGAAGGATAAGAAAACAGCCAGGGGAAAAAAGGGGGAGGGAAGAAGAAAAAAAAGGAAGCTATAGGATAAAATAGAATAACATACAGATATTGATTCATATATTATTCAGCTCAATGTTTTCGTTGAGACCTAGAGGGAACAAAGTATCTATCATACAAATCCAGTATGCTTCCCTCTTACAGAGGAGGTTATATCTATCCCCACCTGGGAATGTCTGTTTTATATGTTCAACTCCCTGTATGGACAGAACCCCACAATCACCTCCATGGAGTGAGAAAACATGTCTAGGTACACTGTGTTTAGTTGACTTTTTAAGAATGAATCTTCTATGTTCTAAAAACCTAGAGAGCGTATTGTTCTACCGACATATTGGCAACCGCAAATGCAGGAGATTACATAAACCACAAATGTTGTCTGGCAGTTTATATTGCCCACTATATCGAAGTATTCTTTAGTTCTATATGATAAGAGTTATGATCGTCAGTGAGGTGGATGGGGCATCCAGGGCCGGATTAACAATGGGGCGGATGGAGCTGCAGCTCCAGGCCTCCCCATGAAAATAGGCCCACAGCATCCCCTGCTGAAAACATTTTTCCTATCACATCAAGTCAGCAGCACCAGAGAAGCCTCAAAAGCCCTCTCTGCGCTGAAACATTTGTTTTTTCCTCCCCTGCGCCGTGACATCACACTTTGTAAGACATGCCACAGGCGCCTCCCCTCTCCCGTGCACCGCAGCAGCAGCCAGCAGAGTACTTGCCTCCAGGGACGCATGGTGAGGTGACAGTGACTTAGCCGCTGTTTCAATACCGTTACCCCCTCTGACGAGCCAGCTAGTGGTGCTTACTTAATGGTAGGGTTTTTTCTCCCAAAGGGGGCGTGGTCACGGGTCCCTGATAAGGCCACGCCCCCACCTTTTCCTGGTCGGCCTGTCTGCTCCTGCTGTGTCCACAAGGTGCAGTGATGAGTGATTGGGGGAAACGGGGAGAGTGGGAGGGCTGTGGTAAACAGGGTATGTGTGTTGAAAGAACAGACAGGTGTGTGTAGGGAACAAGGTGAGTGTGTGTGTGACTGGAGGGGCAGGCTGTGTAGGGGTGGAGGTGGGGGGGGAACAGGCTGTGTGTGTGTGGGGACAGGGAAACAGGCTGTGTGTGTAGGGAGTGGGGGGCAGGCTTTGTGTGTGTGGTAACATGGGCATGTTGCTGGGAATAGTTGCATGCACAGACTCTGGGTTGGTCACATTAGAGGCTATGCTCAGGTGGGCGATCTGCTCGATCCTTGTGCATTCTGCTGCACTATGGTGGTCATTCTGACCTGATCGCTGCAGTTTATCGCAGTGGTGCGATGAAGTCAGAACACCGCAGTACGCTGGCATATGCCAGGCGACCGAAGGGCGTCGGCCCGCTATGATTGCCTCTGCCTGATTGACAGGCAGAAGCGGTCACTGGGTGGGGGGGGGTTAGAGGGTGGAATGGCGGCATTTGCCAGCGGTTTCGTGGGCGAGGTCCAGCCAACGCAGGCGTGGCAGGACCAAACGGGGGGCGGGTCGCAGCGGCTGCGTGACGTCACAGCAGCTGCGGGCCGGGGAGAGATGAGTAGCTCCCGGCCATGCTAAAGCTGCGCTGGTCGGGAGTTACTCTTGAAGTGCCGTTGTGCGATGCCTTTGCACTTCTGCGGGGGGGAGTGGGGGCGGCACTGACATGCGGGGCGTACTAGCTCTGTGCTGGCCGTCCCCCCGCATGTCTGTGTGAATGATCGTAGCTGTGCTAAATTTAGCAGAGCTACGATCATTTTGGAATGACGCCCTACGTGCACTGGGAGGGACTTTGTTAGCAGTGTTGGACTGTTGACTGCGGGGGTGGGGGCGTGGAGGGTCACTGTTCGTCCAGCTCAGGGGATCCTGCCAGTGGAGGTTTTAGGTGCGGGCTATCAGGGTGGGCTATCTGCAGCCTGAGGCCACAGTAATTCCGCAAGCGCCATCAGCACCCATCTGCTGCCTGCATCAAAATGCCCCTCACCACTTTCTGCTCCGGCCGCCCGCCTACCATCCTGGCCACTTCACGCTGCCTGCACCCCACCGCGGAAGTATGACAAGAACATAGAGCTGGAGGACCACAAGTGCCAAATGGTGAGTGATGGCTTGCTGGTGCAATTTGTATAAGGCACTACCTGGCACAATGTGTATAAGGGGCTATCTGCTGCGATCTTTATAATGGGCTACTTGGCGCACTGTGTATAATGGGCTACCTGGTGCAATGTGTGTAGTGTGCTATCTGGCACAACATGTATAATGGGCTACCTGGTGCAATGTGTATAAGGTGCTATCTGGCGCAATGTGTATAATGGGCTACTTGGCGCACTGTGTATAATGGGCTACTTGGTGCACTGTGTATAATGTGCTACCCGGCGCAATGTGTATAAGGGGCTACGTGGCGTAATGTGTATAAGGGGCTACCTGGCGCAATGTGTATAAGGGGCTACCTGGCACAATGTGTATAATGGGATACCTGGTGCACTGGGTATAATGTGCTACCTGGTGCAAATGTGTATAAGGGGCTACTTGTGCAATGTGTATAAGGGGCTACCTGGTGCAGTTTGTATAACATGCTCTACCTAGCGCAACATGTATAAAAGGGGCTCTACCTGGCATATTGTGTATAAGGGGCTCTACCTGGCGTGTATAAGGGGTACTACTGTGTGGTGTAATGTGACTGATGGAGTCTACGGTGTGGTATAATGTGAATTGGTACTATTATGTGGCCATGCCCCTTCCCCAATGAAGCCCCTCCCCTACATTATTTGCACATGTCATCAGCGAGCACTGTCCCTGTTTTAAATGGGGAAAAGTGGGGCACCAAAGGAATCGTACACCCTGGGTGCCATAAGGTCATAAGGTCAGCCCTGGATCCTGCCCCCCTCAGCAAACCCCGCCTCCACTGGGGCTGCTTACAGAGGTTTCCTCAGCTGGTTTTCCATCCCAATCTGCCCTTGGCAGCAGTCAAGCTTAGCTTCTGGAAGACAGCCCGGGAGATCGTGACTGAGTTATCTGGCTGGTGCTGATTGCTAAGTAAAGCTGGGATAAATAGCTGCTGCACAGACAGAGGTTGGTGCAGGCCGTGGGCGCACACCCCAAAACAGAGGCGTGGCTTCATAGGGAAGGGGTGTGGCTTCTTCATAGGGAAGGGGTGTGGCTTCTTCATAGGGAAGGGGCGAACCCTCAGTTATCCCCCTGTAGTTGTGTCCCCAGCAGCTGTGCCACCTGTTAATTTGCCCCCTGTAGTTGTGCCCCCTGTAGTAGTGCCCCCAGTTTATTTGCCCCCAGTAGCTGTTCCCCCTGTACCAGTGCCCCCAGTAGATCTGCCCCCAGTAGCTGTGCCTCGTGTAGTTGTGCCCCCTGTAGCCGCTTTGAAACCCTAAAAAAAAAAATACACCATACGTACCAGCCTCGCTCCTGCTTCTGGACAGCTGCTGCCGCTGCCTCCGGGCGCCGGCTCCGCTCTATGGGAGAGACGTCATGACATCTCTCCGATAGCAGCGCCGCGCTTACACTAGGGGTCAATTTTTACCTCTAGCGTCAGTTAGCGAAGCCAGCTGCAGCGGGCGCACACCGCGCTCGCTGCAGCCGGGGGAGCAGGGAGAGAGGGAGGGTGGAGCAGTAGCGACTCTTGCCATGGCAGCGGCGCCCTAGAGGTAGCGGCGCCCCGGGCAAATAGCCCGTGGCAAGAGCCGGTACTGTTCCCAGGTCACTGCTATACAAGTGTTCCCCTAAAGAACTTCTACTGACCACTGGTGCTCCCCACACCTGTCTTCATATACTTCCCTCACCCACCCACCCTGAGTACTGTCTAATAACACATATTACATTCTACACACTTCTATTAGACACTGGTCAGCACCTACATCACCAACCTTATTACAGTAGGTATTTTAGATTGTTTTAATACTCTCCCCTGGGCCACTTTGAATACATTGATTGAACTGTATTGATTTATTACTAATAAAATATAAATGGATCACAACCTTACTGAGCTGTGTTTTTCCAGCTGCACGCCACCACTGATTAATCACCAACACAGACACCTAGGCTAACAGTAAGTCATTTACTAATATACTTAATTTATTAGTTATTTACGATGTGATTTGTTACCCACTCCTGGGTTTTACTGACTACACTGTACTGTGTTAAGCATATTTATAACTAATTTATATGCTACATCCTCTTTACCCTGTGGTCCTTCTACCCTTCACCACACACCACCACTGTTACCTCCAACCTAGCAGCTTCCAACTCAGATGCACTTTAGCGCATCTGCACACCACTAAAATGATGTACGGTATATATATAGAGAGAGAGAGAGAGATAGAAGAAAGAATGGAAATGTAATACCACCAGAAACAGTATAACCTGCATCACATGCTGTAGTAAAGGCTGTCAGTTATAAAGTCACCTGAAGTGTCATGCTTCGGTCCCCTTACGGACCAATTTCAAGACCTCCAACAATTACAGCAGTCACTCTCAAGACAAAAAGTACCCGCAGTTACGTGTTGGCTTGAGAGCGGCTGCTGTAATTATTGGCAGCTTTGACTCAGGCAAGGGACTATGGTGGCCATTCCGAGTTGTTCGCTAGCTGTTTTCAGTGGTCTTTCCGAGTTGTTCGCTAGCTGTTTTCAGTGGTCTTTCCGAGTTGTTCGCTAGCTGTTTTCAGTGGTCTTTCCGAGTTGTTCGCTAGCTGTTTTCAGTGGTCTTTCCGAGTTGTTTGCTAGCTGTTTTCGTTCACAGCGCAGCGATTAGGCAAAAAAGCGTCAGTTCAGCGCATGCGCGACGTACTTTCACAACAGCCAATGCTTTTTTACACAAGATCTAGCAAAGCTTTTCAGTCGCACTGCTGGCCGCAGAGTGATTGAAGTGGGCGTTTCTGGGTGTCAACTGACCGTTTTCAGGGAGTGCTCGTAAAAACGCAGGTGTGCCAGGAAAAATGCAGGCGTGGCTGGCCGAACGCAGGGCGTGTTTGTGACGTCGAAACAGGAACTGAACGGTCTGAAGTCATCGCAAGCGCTGAGTAGGTCTGGAGCTGCTCTGAAACTGCATAAAAATATTTTTGTGCCGTTCTGCGATCCTTTTGGTCGCACTTCTGCTAAGCTAAAATACACTCCCAGAGGGCGGCGGCTTAGCGTTTGCTCGGCTGCTAAAAACAGCTAGCGAGCGAACAACTCGGAATGAGGGCCAATGTGTGGTGGGCCCTGCGTGACACAACCCCTAGTTACAACCCTGCTGTTGCTGATCACACCCCCTGCAACAGTACACAATAGGCCCTTCATAAATTTCAGCTCCAGGCCCATGTGGTCCTTAATCTGGCACTGGGGGCATCCCATTCCCAGCCGGAACAGCACACTATATGTAAGAGCCGGAGCGGTGCAGGGCTACTGGCTGACAGCCTAGCATCTCGGTGCAGCCGCAGAAGTCTGTAAATGATGGGAAATAACATCTGGCCCATGGCTACTGTGAGGAAATGAGAGGTCTGTGACAATATAGCTATGCCTCATTTCTCATGTCAGATATGTACTTTTTATCCCCATATCCCTATACATTCATCTGTTTCCCCATTCTCCATAACATGTCCATTACTGCTCACCCAATATTGTGTTTAAATCAACCTTAATATTAATATATGCAATTGTGTTACGTTATCTGTTACCCTTTGGATAATGTATTCATGTTAGACCTAGTTTTCTATTGTTTACTACCACCACAGTGGACACTCAAAGGTTGAGTCATATAAGGTACCATTGCCCATTTTTGTTTACTCCCTATTGTCCAACAGTGAGCTGACCAGACATGGGTGGTCATTCCGAGTTGTTCGCTCGTTGCCCATTTTCGTTATTTTGCGATTTACCGCTTACTGCGCATGCACAATGTCCGCAGTGCGACTGCGCCAAGTAAATTTGCTATGCAGTTAGGTATTTTACTCACGGCATTGCGAGGGTTTTTCTTCGTTCTGGTGATCGTAATGTGATTGACAGGAAGTGGGTGTTACTGGGCGGAAACTGAGCGTTTTATGGGTGTGTGTGAAAAAACGCTGACGTATTTTGGAAAAATGCGGGAGTGGCTGGAGAAATGGGGGAGTGCCTGGGCGAACGCTGGGCGTATTTGTGACGTCAAACAGGAACGATACTGACTGAACTGATCGCAATGGCAGAGTAAGTCTCAAGCTACTCAGAAACTGCTAAGAAGTGTGCTAATCGCAATATTGCGAATCCGTCGTTTGCAAATCTAAGAAGCTAAGATTCACTCCCAGTAGGCAGCGGCTTAGCATGTGCAAAGCTGTTTATAACCCATTCTGTTCAATAACCACTGTTGGTTTTTCATCTACCACTGTGCCTGAGTGATTTGGAACCTAGTATCTTCACAGCTACTATCAATGGCGGGTAACTACCTGGCTCTCTTCCTTTGATGGTAAAACTAGTTATCATCAGGTATAGACAATCAATGATTCCTGATCATCAATGGTTGATGGCCAATCCTAGACCAGACCATGAGAGACCACAGCCACCACCAGATCCACAATGTGTACCTAGAAACTGCCACATCTGGCACTTTGTCACCCGCCATCGGATCTACCTTCTCCTAGAGAGCCACCTCTCCACAGCTTTCTGGAACTCTGCAGGTTTCCTTAACCATTACCTTTGATCTCCTTTGCATCAGCATCCCGGCCAGCCTCAGACAGGTCCATGGAATCACCATTATGATAACTTTTGACTCTTTATTTGCTGCAGCTGCTGTATAGTTCCTGTGATTTCCTCCAGTTCATTAACCAGCTGCACCAGCTCCTCATTTTATGTAACTGTATCCCAGCTGCTGCAACAGTTTTTTCTCCTGCAGGGTCCACAGGATATCCACAGGATAACCTTGGGATATGATGACATGACAGCGGATTTGCACCAAACGGTCAAAGCTTTTGGCCTCCCAGCATGCAGTGGGTCTGTCCCTATAGCCCCACCTCCTGGCTCATGCAAATCAGTTTTTTGTTTGGTGTGTGGCAGGAGCCAGACCATGTCAGGAGGGCTGCTGTTTTTTATCAGCCATAAGCGTTCTTATTTTATTTTTATAGACCATTTTTCTTGAGTGATCTTTCTAAAAAGTGTCTTATACGCACCTTAGAAAGAGTCGCTCCAACAATTCCCTGCCGGGTCGTGACAACGCTTACCCACATGTACAGCGCTGATTTGGGGAGCAGGAGTGTAATTACGTGTGTGCCAGGTGTGCCTGGCACACAGCGCAGTTGCCCTGAGGGCTCAGCGGCATGTAATGAGTCAAATTGACTAATTACATGCCGCCTCTGCTGTGTGCCGTACGCCGCACTGGAGAGGAGAGATCAGCGCCGGGCAGTGGAGGAGGAGGAGGAGGGAGGGGGACTGGAGCCGCAGCAGCGCTATGTAATTGGTAGTTGTGCCGCTGCAGCAGCCCCCTCTCCTTCCGTATTGGCTGCCCGGCGCTGCTGTGAATGCTGGGGTGCGGTTCCTCCATCCCAGCATTCAAAGCGGCGTTGGGCAGCAATTACAGAAGGAGAGGGGACTGCTGCAGCGGCGCTACTACCAATTACATAGCGCTGCTGCGGCTCCAGTCCCCCTCCCTCCTCCTCCTTCTCCCCTGCCTGCACCGAGGAAGCTGCCAGCACGAGGAGCCTGACTGCCAGCGGGGAAATGGTAAGTATCTCTCTTTCTCTATCCTTTCTGCCGTAATGTGTAAAAAGGGGGACTGGCTGCCGCAATGTGTAAAAAGGGGGACGCTGTCTGCCGTAATGTGTAAAAAGGGGGACTGGCTGCCGCAATGTGTAAAAAGGAGGACGCTGTCTGCCGTACTGTGTAAAAAAGGGGGCGCTGTCTGCTGTAATGTGTAAAACGGGACGCTGTCTGCCGTAATGTATAAAAAGGGGATGCTGTCTGCCGTAATGTGTAAAAAGGGGGACACTGTCTGCCCTTATGTGTAAAAAGGGGGACGCTGTCTGCCGTAATGTGTATAAAGGGGGACTGGCTGCCGCAATGTGTAAAAAGGAGGATGCTGTCTGCCGTAATGTGTAAAAAGGGGACGCTGTCTGCCGTAATGTGTAAAAAGTGGGACTGGCTGCCGCAATGTGTAAAATGGGGGATGCTGTCTGCCGCAATGTGTAAAATGGGGGATGCTGTCTGCCGCAATGTGTAAAATGGGGGATGCTGTCTGCCGCAATGTGTAAAATGGGGGATGCTGTCTGCCGTAATGTGTAAAATGGGGGATGCTGTCTGCCGTAATGTGTAAAAAGGGGTCGCTGTCTGCCGTAATGTGTTAAAAAGGTGGACGCTGTCTGCCGTAAAGTGTAAAAAGGGGGACTGGCTGCCACAATGTGTAAAAAGGAGGACGCTGTCTGCCGTACTGTGTAAAAAAGGGGGCGCTGTCTGCTGTAATGTGAAAAAGGGGACACTGTCTGCCGCAATGTGTAAAAGAGGGGGGCGCTGTCTGCCGTAATGTTTAAAAAAAGAGGACGCTGGCTGCCGTAATGTGCTAAAAAGGGGACGCTGTCTGCCGTAATGTGCTAAAAAGGGGACGCTGTCTGCCGTAATGTGTAAAAAAAAAGGGGGACGCTGTCTGCCGTATTGTGTAAAAAGGGGAATCTGTCTGCCGTAATGTGAAAAAGGGGCACTACTGTGCAGCGTCATTTGAATAATGGGGACCAGTGTATGAATTGGTGGTATTTTGTGGCCACACCCCTTTCCCGTGAAGCCCAGCCCCTATATTTTTTGTGCACGCCTATGACGCACACCGCTGGTTTGCATTAAGGGGTGGGGCGCCGATGCCGTTTCTTGCACACAGCACTAAAATGTCTAGTTACGGCACTGTTGGGGAGCGTCTGTGTCGAATATACTAGCAAGTCCAGCAGAAGTTACCAGGCTGTGGCTGGAGCACGGGGAGAAGGTAAGGCATCGGTTCTTCTTAGTGGGGGAACACGGACACAGCCGCACTGTTTTGGAGGAGACTACCAGTCACTGACACGGCTGCCACCTAGGGTGCACCAGCGCAAGGCCTTAGGGATCATAGGCTCCAGAGGTAGTATGAGGCCACAATATCTGGTATTGGTATCAGTAGTGGGGAGTCAGAGGCGCCCCTGGTCGCCCCTCCCCCTGATTCATGACCAGTTTCTTCCAAGTCTCCCACCATGAACCATTTTCCCGCTTCTGTCTGAGACGCTGTGTATCTAAAAGGACCCAGTCGCAGCATAGGCGACTGTGACTGGTGCGTCTCTGATCACTGCAGGTTCATGGGGCGAGTGTTTACACTATTAGCGTCTGGATCCGCTCAGCGTTTGCTAACGTATTTATCGGTCCTGGAAGCGGGGTGAGTCTCCCTGTATCCCACTCTATTGAGCCGGGTAACACAGTACTAAGTCTCTATCTACCTTTTGAGTATGAATAGTTGGATAAGTGCCGGATGCATACGAGTCTAATAATTATTACTGTTGTTTCTTTTGCTATGCGTCTGAATACGGTTAAACTCCTATATAAGGTAATAGTTACATAGTTACATAATTAGTGAGATTGAAAAGAGGCAAAATGCCCATCGGGTTCAACCTGTATTCTGTGATCAGCTGATCATATTATAATGTACCTGCTGATGTAATGCTTAGTACCAATTGACAACAATGACTCTTACCACTCCCAGATTAATGTCACTGTGGTAAATGCTATAACCCTGCATACTCTTTCCAGTTAGAAATTTGTCTAATCGGTTTTTAAATACATTTACAGAGTCTGCCATTACTATCTTCTCCGGCAGGGAGATTCACATTTTTAATGCTCTTACCGTGAAGAACCCTTTCCTACTTTGTATACGGAATTTTCTCTCCTCTAGCCTCAGCGGGAGCCCACGTGTCCTATACAAAGTTCTTCTAATAAATCCGCTGCTAGCTCCTTGTGCTGACCCTTTACATATTTGAAGATATTAATAATGTCTCCTCTAAGTCTCCGCTTTTCTAGTGTATACAGATATAATTTAGCAAGCCTTTCCTCGTACTCCAGTGTCTCTAGCCCATTAATCAATTTAGTAGCCCGCCTTTGAACCCTTTCTAGTTCTCCTAAATCTTTTTTATAATATGGGACCCAGAACTGAACACAATATGCCAGATACAGACGTACCAATGATTTGTACAGTGGCAGGATTACATCCTCATCCCTTGTCTCAATGCCCCGTTTTATGCATGCAAGCACCTTACTTGTCTTTTTTGCAGCATTTTGACATTGTGTACTGTAAGCCTATTATCCATGAGCACCCCCAAATCTTTTTCCACCACAGTTACCCCTATAATTTCCCCATTTAGAGTGTACGCTGCTTGTGTGTTTTTTGTCCCGAAATGCATAAGTTTGCATTTTTCTATATTGAACCTCATTCCCCATTTAGACACCCAGGCTTCAAGTTTAAATAAGTCATTTTGTAGAGACTCCACATCGCTATCTGAATTACGTTACACAGCTTAGAATCATCCACAAAGATTGACACTGTGCTTTCCAGGACTATTCCTAGATCGTTGATAAATGTATTGAACAGTTGCGCGCCAAGTACGGACCCTTGTGGTATTCCACTAACTACTGGTGCCCAGCTGGAGAACATCCCGTTGACCATTTCTCGTTGTACTCTGTTATCCAGCCAATTACCTATCCATGTACAAATAGTATATCCTAGACCAAGTTCCCTTAATTTGATCAGTCTCCTGTGAGGCACTGTATCGAAGGCGCGAGTAACCTCACTGCTGACCGCAAAGTTCCCACCATTAAGGATAATGGAGCGGGTCTCAGAATTCGGGGAAAGGGGTCCCATGTGTAAACATGGGACCCCTTTCAGTGCGTGGTCTGGGTAAATGCGGTTTTAGTTTTTTTGCCAAGTATGTGGATTACAAAAAAGAAGAGGACAAATGCTACACTGAATTTTGGTGAATATAATTTTATTTTCAGGTACACCGAGGATTCTACTTGGAGAAGTGGACCGAGCCTCGTGTGAACATAGGTAAGTATGTGTGTGTCAGCATGTATGTAATAAAGTTTTACTTTAACGGTGTGCGTGTACTGTTTTTATTTGGGTATTTTTTTTGTGGTAGAACTACAGGTACCAGCGGGCCCATTTCCCCCCCGCATGCTGGTACTTGTGGTTCTCCAAGTACCAGCTTGCGGTGGAGGCTTGCCAGGACTTGTAGTTCTGCTACAAAAAACAATATTCTTTCTTTGTGTCAGTTGGCTATCAGCCTCCCATCCACAGCCCATGGATGGGGGGCAACAGCCTCGGGCTTCACCCCTGGCCCTTGGGTGGCTGGAGGGGGGGAACCTTTGATTTAAGGGGTCCCCACTCCTCCAGGGTACCCCAGCCAGGGGTGACTAGTTGGGGATTTAATGCCACGGCCGCAGGGACCGGTATAAAAGTGTCCCCCGGCTGTGGCATTATCTCTCCAGCTAGTGGAGCCCGGTGCTGGTGTTAAAAATACGGGGGGCCCCTACATCTTTTGTCCCCTGTATTTTTTGCACCAGGACCGGATCCCCTGTCAATTTCCCCCCCGTATTTTTAGAACCAGGACCGACTCAAAGAGCCCGAGGCTGGTTATGCTTAGGAGGGGGGACCCCACGCATTTTTTTTCTTGATTTTAACCCGTTCCCACCCCTTCCCACTGAAAACCATGCTCTCTCTATTTTAGTCAGTTAAAAAAATTTTCTTTTAAAAATATATAAATAATACTTGTGGCTCCTAATAGACAAACCAGGTACATAATCCATTCTAATATAAATAGATATGCTATTAGCAATAAAAAAAAAAAACACAATAAAAAACATGTTTTTACATTTTTTATTAGATTCCACCAGCAAAGTGAGGCGGAATGAAATTTACAAAATTACTGTCGAAAAGGACTGTTGTCGAATCGACTTTCTTCAATTGAATATACTTTTGTCGATAAGCCGCATTTTTACCACTGCAGACATGTCGAATTTGACAACTGTCGAATTTCAAAAAGTCGAATCTGAAACGTCCGTTTTTTTATCGAAAAGTACTGTATTGCATTGTCGAATTTAAAATGCCCCGTTTTTTGACATTTGCGGCAATTCGACCACAATTACATATACCCCATCATTACAGTACTGCCAGCAGGAGAACTGCATAGCAACACTGTAACAAATGTGTTACACCGCAGCCTGCTCTCCCTGTGAAGGGAAGGAATTAAGCCGTATCAGCTACAATCAATGTCAGAGTATGTAGCAATTGGATAAGCAACAATGTATAAAGAAATCTTCTAGAGTGAGGTTCTTTTCAATCCACCTTTCAATAACAGGCTTTTACATGATATGTGCTTCTACTACTTCATTTATATATATATTTTTTTTAAATCTGTTTATTAGGATTTTCACATAATATAAATTCAATATGAAACAACGAAGTAGCAGACAATGGAGATTATGAAGTTAAGGCTAAAGTTGACAAATACATTATAGTCTGTTAAGAGGGGGACAGTTCAAATCCGTAGAATCTAGACTTGTGGACTCCAAACCATAATCCGTATTTTGTCACAAGAGTATTGCACTAACATTAACCAAGGTATATAGTGTTTATGCGAATCTGTCTTGTACATCAAAACTGTGGGGTCAAAACCGTAGGAGTCTCCATCAACGCTTTATCATCAGAATCATAAAGAAAGGTGTATACACCTCTAGAACCAGATTACCTTTTCCTAAATAACAATAAACATAATAATGAGGTTCGATTCTTTTGGAATTTGGTATCCTGACATATATATAACACTAAACAGAGGAAAGAGAAAAGAAAGAGAAGTAAAAAGTGAGTGCTCAAAAGAGGAGGGAAGGGGAAGGGGAGGGTAACACATGAGGGTGAATGATTGGGGAATATAAGGATGTCCTATCTAGAAATATATAGTGAGAAGAATCGCAATTGATGTAGTAGCACAATTATAGGAAACATGGTGTTCTTGTCCCAAAGGTACTAGTAGATATTAGTGTGGAATGTCACGGCAAGGTGTCTTCCAATAATTTCCTATACAAGAACCATTTTGTGTGTTCAAAAACCTTAAATATTTGAGTCTGTGTGGTCTGATCCCGTGAATCAATATAAAGACCCCATTTTTTATAAAAGGTTTTAATCCCTGATTCAATATTAATTTGGGCCGATTTTCTGTCATAGTATAAGATCTGCAAAAGTTTACTGTGCACCTCCGTCAGAGTCGGGGATGTGGACAAGAGCCAGTGAGACAGGATAATTTTTTTTGATACCGTTACTAGGATGGTTAGAAATGGTTGTATTTTCTGTCTCCCTGGTCCTAAGTCCCATTCTGAGAAATTTGCACACAGGCAAGATAGCGGCGTCGCTTCCACATGGATGTGTAATAGCTGGTTAATAAAGGCCATTACTTTATGCCAGAAGCGGCGGATCAGACCACACTCCCAAAACATGTGATAAAACGAGGCTACACTGACATGACATTTGGGACATTCCCCAGATTCCGTGGGATTAAATCGGGCATGTTGTGTGGGGGAAATATATGCCCTCTGTAGGGTGCGAAGATGTACCTCCTGTAAGTACGGGGAGGCTAAGGCTTTCAGAGAGGAGATATAGTGCTCACTGAGTTGCTGATGGGAAGTTAGACTGGGTATATCTTTTCGCCATTGGTCTAATAATCTATTCCATCTGTGTTCTGTTGATCTAGAAGTCAGGATGTTATATATCTGTCTGATGCGTGTGGGTCCAACTCTGTGTGCAGCAAGTGAAAGTGACAGTGGGGTGGAAAGAGAAGAGTTGTCTTGGGGGTGGTTATGTTTGGGATTTGTGGGGTTTAAATAGTGTCTGACTTGTAGGTACATGTAAAAGTGGGTGTGAGGTAGGTTGAACTTCTCTTGGAGGAAGGAAAAAGACCGCATTGAGCCTCCCGGATCAAAGACCCTGGAGGAGTTAGAGAGACCCTTCTCTTTCCAGAGTCGGTAATTAGGATTAATAAGAGATGGGGGAAATGCAGGGTTGCCCCATAGTGGGATGCATGGTGAGATTTCTGGATTACTCCTGAATTTTTTGTGTAGGGAGCGCCAGTTATAATAGATATCATGGAAAAGGGGATTATTGCGAATCGATGAGGGGATCAAAGAAGGTTTACAAAGTAAGGTAAGGTAGACACACCAGGTGGGGTAAAACAAATGATTGAGGATCTAGGTAGACTAGAGGAATGGTCAAGAGTCTGGCAGTTACAGTTTAATGCCAAAAAATGCAAAATCATGCACTTGGGTCTCAAAAATCCTAAAGCTAAATACAGTATTAATGGCACTATACTGGAAACTACTGAGGAGGAAAGGGATCTAGGAGTCACTATTTCAGATGACTTAAAAGCAGGTAAGCAATGTAACAAGGCAATGAGGAAGGCTAGTCAGATGCTTGGCTGCATTGGGAGAGGAATCAGCAGCAGAAAGAAAGAAGTAATAATCACTGTATAGGTCATTGGTACGGCCTCATCTAGAATACTGTATTCAGTTCTGGAGCCATATCTTCAAAAGGATATTAATACATTAGAAACTGTACAAAGGAGGGCAACTAATGGTGCATGGCCTACATCACAAAACATACCCAGAAAGACTAAGAAATCTCAATATGTATAGTTTGGAGCAGAGAAGGGAAAGGGGGGACATGATAGAAATTTTCAAATATATGAAGGGTATTAACAAAGTCCAGGAGGGAAACATTCTCCAAATGAAGAGAAGCAATAGGACACGAGGACATGCACTGAGACTGGAGGGGGGGAGGTTCAGGGGAAATTTGCTGAAAAATTATTTTACAGAAAGGGTAGTGGACAAGTGGAATAGCCTCCCATCAGAGGTGGTAGAGGCTAAGACAGTAGAGCAATTTAAACATGCATGGGATAGACATAAGGATATCCTTACAAAGAAATAAGGATCAAATAAGGTTAGTGATAAAAAATAATATAAAAAAAATAAAAATAAGGGGCAGACTAGATGGGCCAAGTGGTTCTTATCTGCCGACAAATTCTATGTTTCAAAGTAGCAGAGCTCCCGGGGAATAAGGAGAGAACAAGGCCTCATCCAGTGCGGAGTCAGTGAAGAGTTCTCTATCAAACAGCCAGTCAGCAGCGAAACAAAACAGCGAAGCCATTGAATAAGACACGTAATCAGGGACCCCGAACCCACCCTCCAACTTAGGAGCCATCAGCTTGTCTAAAGCTATGAATGATTTTTTTCCTTTCCACAAGAATCTTGACATAATTTTCCGTAGGTATTGGATGTCTCGATTATTAAGTCGGATTGGGAGCATTTGCATAAGGTAAAACAGTTTGGGGAAGATTATGTTTTGTAACACTGCTATCCTCCCCAACAGTGACAAGGGAAGTCATTTCCAACTATCCAAAAGTGTTGTTACTCGTGCCAGGCTAGGGGAGTAATTCTCCTCGTACAATCTAGACAGATTCGCCGGGATTTGGATCCCTAGGTTTGTGATTTTTGTGGGGGCAATTTTGAAAGAAAGCGATGAAAAGAGATCTGATAGGACATTTGTAGTGGGGCCTAAGAGTAAAATGTCTGATTCAGCTACATTAATCCTATATCCTGCCCTATTTCCAAATGTCTGAATTAGGCCCAGAATCTCTGGGATGGAGGTCACTGGGTCTGAGACAATGTCATCAGCAAAAAGGGCCAGGCGGAGATCCACGTCCCCTATTTTGATTCCTTTAAATCTTGGGGATTGTCGTAAGGCTATCGCCAGAGGCTCCAGCGCTATGGCGAAGAGTAAGGGTGACAGGGGGCATCCCTGTCTGGTTCCTCTATGTATCTCAAAAGCTGGGGATAGAACTCCATTACACCAGACCTGCGTCCGAGGAGTAGTGTAAAGGAGTTTCAGGAGATTTACAAAAGGGGCAGGAAAGCCAAAAAGTGAAAGAGAAGAGAAAAGGTGATCCCAGTCACCCAGATCGAACGCTTTTTCTGCGTCAAGAGATAGGATAAATGGGTGAGTGGCGAGAGAAAAAGAGGAGGAGGAAGCATAGATAGCTGACAGGACCCGTCGTACGTTGACCTCCGAGTGTCTTCGCCAGATAAATCCTGTTTGGTCCTCCTGTATAATATGAGGGAGTAAATGTTTAATCTGATCCGCTAATATTTTGGTAAGTAACTTGTAATTGAGATTCAGTAAAGAGATTGGGCGGTATGATCCCGGCTGAGAGAGGTCCTTCCCGGGTTTAGGAAGAACCTTGAGAATGGCTGTATTAAAATGTCTGGGAAGAGTGTCAGTGGTCAAAACCGCATTCAGGACCGACACCAAAGACTCACCAAAACGTGGTAGAAGAATCTTATAAAAATCAGCACTGAAGCCATCAGGACCCGGTGCCTTGTCCCTGCCGAATTGTCCAATGACATTTCTGACTTCTTCAAGTGTGATGGGATCTAGCAATGATTGAACCATATTGGGGAGTAATCGTGGAACAGGAAGAGTGTCCCAAAAGGTAGAGGGCCATGGGGAGACTGTAGGGGGAGATTCGGGCAAAGGAGGTGGAGTTGGGGAGTATAGGCCTTCATAAAAGGATCTCATAATGTCAGAGATTTCTTGGTTAGTAGTGGTTAGCGCACCAGTGGATGTGCGAAGTGGGTGCGTGACCATAGGAGGACGAGAACCATTTAGTAAAGTCGTCAATCATTTTCCAGTTCTATTGCCAAATTTAAAGAATTTATTTACGGAAAAGGAGAATCTACTTCCCATAGATGACATGAATTCGTCAAAATGAGTTTTAGAGTTAAGATAAATGAGGCGGTTTTGTGGGGTAGGGGAGGATTTGTATTGCTGGTAGGCTGTTGACAGGGGCCTCTGAAACTCTAAATATTGAGTGGCATATTTTTTTATTATTAGCTGAGACGTATGATATATCATCACCCCGGAGAACTGATTTCGCAGTCATCCAGAACAATATAGGAACTTCTTCTAGATGGGATACATTATTAGTCAGAAAAGATTCCCAGGAGGATTCCAATTTCTGTTGGAATTTTAGGGCGTTTGCGAGATATGACGGGAACCGCCATAATTTAGGAGATGGGGAGGAGACATTTGGAAAGTGAAGGGTCGCAGTTACCAGGGCATGATCCGAGAGGGCTATGGTCTCAATTTGGGAGTCAGACACATGAGGAAGTAAAGAATGGGATAATAAAATGTAATCTATCCTGGATAGTGTGTGATGTGCAGCGGAGAGGCATGTGTATTCTTTTTCCGTGGGGTGCAGAGCCCTCCAGATATCTACTGCTTGTAATCTTTCTGCTAAAAAGGGAACTCCAAGTTTGGGCAGTGTGAGATGTCTCGCGGGAAGATGAGACCTATCTAGATAGGAGGAAGAGATAAGGTTAAAATCACCACCTAGGAGCAAAGGTTCTGTTAAAAAGGGGGTCAATTTAGCTAGTAGAGACTGAAAAAACATCTTGTTATAAACATTAGGAGCGTAAACGTTGCATATGGTGTACATTTTACCATTAATCTTTGCAGATAATATAACATAACGACCATCTGGGTCAGTTAAAGTGGAAACCACCTCCGTGAGAATATGACTTTTTACCAATACGACAACACCCCTAGCTTTAGAATTATATGAGCTAAAACCCAGTACCTGCCAGTTTAAGGTGTTCAACTTCACCGTCTCCTCCTGTGTGAGGTGCGTTTCCTGCAGGAAAGCCAGATCTATCCGTTGTTTGTTGAGATAAAGGATTATTTTCCGTCTCTTCGCTGGGGAGTTAAATCCCCCTACATTCCAAGTTCCCACTACTAAGTCAGGTATGTTGTCGTGTCAAAGATTAAACATATACACCAACCACTATCAGCTTTATCCAGATAATGACAGTCACATCCTGGGAGGGGGGTAGGTGAGAGGGGGGAGGATAGAGACAATATAAGGGGGGGAGAAGCATTAGAAAAGAAAAAAGTAAACAACGGGTCGTACAATATGATAAACATTACCGTACTAATAACCATTTTAGCATTGACCAGCGACCTCCGGCTAACGGTCATATACAAGGACCAATAACAGTGGCCACGTGTATGAGCGTTAGAGGACATGAAAGCAATAGTGAGGTAGGATTTCCCCCACCACCGTCCTCTCATAAGTATATGCCCGCCCGAGAAGAAAAGTGAAGAGTCCCCATATATAAACTAATCTGTGAGGAGCAATATGTCACGAGTGGCAATCAGGGAGTGGGGATTACCAAAAGATAACTTCAGCTATCGCTGCAGACTAGAAATATGTCCAGCTAAATTGTACATCACTCTGTATGAGATAATCTCATATCTAAGTGAGCTGAGTTATCTATATTCCTAGATGCAATCGTGTGAAGAAAATACAGAGAAATGGGTTCAACAGAAATGCGGACAACAGGTGTCAAGCCGTGTGTTGCCTTTGTCAAGCTGTAATAAGTAGGGGTAAGGATGTTAACCACCTCGGAACATCCTCCCTTATACGTCACCTGCAGCGCATTCATCATAAGTCAGTGACAAGTTCAAAAACTTTTGGCGACAGCGGAAGCAGTCCACTGACCAGTAAATCCCTTCCTCTTGTAACCAAGCTCACGCAAACCACCCCACCAACTCCCTCAGTGTCAATATCCTTCTTCCCCAGGAATGCCAATAGTCCTGCAGGCCATGTCACTGGCAATTCTGACGAGTCCTCTCCTGCCTGGGATTCCTCCGATGCATCCTTGCGTGTAACGCCTACTGCTGCTGGCGCTGTTGTTGCTGCTGGGAGTCGATGGTCATCCCAGAGGGGAAATCGTAAGACCACTTTTACTACTTCCACCAAGCAATTGACTGTCCAACAGTCCTTTGCGAGGAAGATGAAATATCAGAGCAGTCATCCTGCTGCAAAGCGGATAACTGAGGCCTTGGCATCCTGGGTGGTGAGAAACGTGGTTCCGGTATCCATCATTACTGCAGAGCCAACTAGAGACTTGTTGGAGGTACTGTGTCCCCGGTACCAAATACCATCTAGGTTCCATTTCTCTAGGCAGGCGATACCGAAAATGTACACAGACCTCAGAAAAAGAGTCACCAGTGTCCTAAAAAATGCAGTTGTACCCAATGTCCACTTAACCATGGACATGTGGACAAGTGGAGCAGGGCAGGCTCAGGACTATATGACTGTGACAGCCCACTGGGTAGATGTATGGACTCCCGCCGCAAGAACAGCAGCGGCGGCACCGGTAGCAGCATCTCGCAAACGCCAACTCTTTCCTAGGCAGGCTACGCTTTGTATCACCGCTTTCCAGAATACAGCTGAAAACCTCTTATGGCAACTGAGGAAGATCATCGCGGAATGGCTTACCCCAATTGGACTCTCCTGTGGATTTGTGGCATCGGACAACGCCAGCAATATTGTGTGTGCATTAAATCTGGGCAAATTGCAGCACGTCCCATGTTTTGCACATACCTTGAATTTGGTGGTGCAGAATTATTTAAAAAAACGACAGGGGCGTGCAAGAGATGCTGTCGGCGGCCAGAAGAATTGCGGGACACTTTCGGCGTACAGAAGACTGGAGCACCACCAAAAACGCCTGAACCTGCCCTGCCATCATCTGAAGCAGGAGGTGGTAACGAGGTGGAATTCAACCCTCTATATGCTTCAGAGGTTGGAGGAGCAGCAAAAGGCCATTCAAGCCTATATAACTGAGCACGATATAGGAGGTGGAATGCACCTGTCTCAAGCGCAGTGGAGAATGATTTCAACGTTGTGCAAGGTTCTGCAACCTTTTGAACTTGCCACACGTGAAGTCAGTTCAGACACTGCCAGCCTGAGTCAGGTCATTCCCCTCATCAGGCTTTTGCAGAAGAAGCTGGAGACATTGAAGGAGGAGCTAACACGGAGCGATTCCGCTAGGCATGTGGGACTTGTGGATGGAGCCCTTAATTCGCTTAACAAGGATTCACGGGTGGTCAATCTGTTGAAATCAGAGCACTACATTTTGGCCACCGTGCTCGATCCTAGATTTAAAACCTACCTTGGATCTCTCTTTCCGGCAGACACAAGTCTGCTGGGGTTCAAAGACCTGCTGGTGAGAAAATTGTCAAGTCAAGCGGAACGCGACCTGTCAACATCTCCTCCTTCACATTCTCCCGCAACTGGGGGTGCGAGGAAAAGGCTCAGAATTCCGAGCCCACCCGCTGGCGGTGATGCAGGGCAGTCTGGAGCGACTGCTGATGCTGACATCTGGTCCGGACTGAAGGACCTGACAACGATTACGGACATGTCGTCTACTGTCACTGCATATGATTCTCTCCCCATTGAAAGAATGGTGGAGGATTATATGAGTGACCGCATCCAAGTAGGCACGTCAGACAGTCCGTACTTATACTGGCAGGAAAAAGGGGCAATTTGTAGGCCCTTGCACAAACTGGCTTTATTCTACCTAAGTTGCCCTCCCACAAGTGTGTACTCCGAAAGAGTGTTTAGTGCCGCCGCTCACCTTGTCAGCAATCGGCATACGAGGTTACATCCATAAAATGTGGAGAAGATGATGTTCATTAAAATTAATTATAAATCAATTCCTCCGTGGAGACATTGACCAGCAGCAATTGCCTCCACAAAGTACACAGGGAGCTGAGATGGTTGATTCCAGTGGGGACGAATTGATAATCTGTGAGGAGGGGTATGTACACGGTGATATATTGGAGGATGATGATGAGGTGGACATCTTGCCTCTGTAGAGCCAGTTTGTGCAAGGAGAGATTAATTGCTTCTTTTTTGCTGGGGGTCCAAACCAACCCGTCATTTCAGTCACAGTCGTGTGGCAGACCCTGTCACTGAAATGATGGGTTGGTTAAAGTGTGCATGTCCTGTTTATACAACATAAGGGTGGGTGGGTGGGAGGGCCCAAGGACAATTCCATCTTGCACCTCTTTTTTCTTTCATTTTTCTTTGCGTCATGTGCTGTTTGGGGAGTGTTTTTTGGAAGGGCCAGGTGTTTGTGTCGGCCACTAGGGTCGCTTATCTTAGTCACACAGCTACCTCATTGCGACTCTTTTTTTCTTTGCGTCATGTGCTGTTTGGGGAGTGTTTTTTGGAAGGGCCATCCTGCGTGACACTGCAGTGACACTCCTAGATGGGCCAGGTGTTTGTGTCGGCCACTAGGGTCGCTTATCTTAGTCACACAGCTACCTCATTGCGCCTCTTTTTTTCTTTGCGTCATGTGCTGTTTGGGGAGTGTTTTTTGGAAGGGCCATCCTGCGTGACACTGCAGTGCCACTCCTAGATGGGCCAGGTATTTGTGTCGGCCACTTGGGTCGCTGAGCTTAGTCACACAGCTACCTCATTGCGCCTCTTTTTTTCTTTGCGTCATGTGCTGTTTGGGGAGTGTTTTTTGGAAGGGCCATCCTGCGTGACACTGCAGTGCCACTCCTAGAAGGGCCAGGTGTTTGTGTCGGCCACTTGGGTCGCTGAGCTTAGTCATCCAGCGACCTCGGTGCAAATTTTAGGACTAAAAATAATATTTTGAGGTGTGAGGTGTTCAGAATAGACTGAAAATGAGTGGAAATTATGGTTATTGAGGTTAATAATACTTTGGGATCAAAATGACCCCCAAATTCTATGATTTAAGCTGTTTTTTTAGGGTTTTTTTTTAAAAAAACACCCGAATCCAAAACACACCCGAATCCGACAAAAAAAAATCGGTGAGGTTTTGCCAAAACGCGTTCGAACCCAAAACACGGCCGCGGAACCGAACACAAAACCCGAAAAATTTCCGGTGCTCATCACTAGTAAATATAGATAAGATACCACTAAAACAAACGGACAATGGAGAGGCCAAGCTAAGATGTATACTTGTGAATGCAAGAAGCCTATCGGGTAAAATGGGGGAATTGGAATGGCTTGTATCAAAGTCTCAGTATGATATTATTTGTATTACGGAAACATGGTGGGACGACTCTCATGACTGGGTTGGGAATTTGGAGGGATATTTTAGACAGGCACTAAACGAGATTGATTGGGAAGTTTTGTTTCATGGTAAAGATACAACGGTAATGTGGGTAGCTTTAAAAGGGTTGCTTGATAGCAATATTCACAAATTCATTCCCATGAGCATATTCACAAATTCATTCCCATGAGCAGTAAACGCAGGAGTACTAAAAACAAACCAATGTGGCTTAATAAGGGGGTCAAAGAAGCAATGGCTAAAAAGAGGCGTGCTTTCAAAACATTTAAATCTAATGGAGGGGAGGAGTCATTCCAGCATTACAAGGAATGCAATAAAAAATGCAAAAAAGTAATAATTGCAGCAAAATTGTAAATAAAAAGCAAATCGCTATAGAGAGTAAAAACAATCCTAAAAAGTTTTATAAATACATAAACAGTAAAAAGTTAAAGGAGAACGTAGGCCCATTAAAAGATGAATTGGGAGCTTTGATAAACAATGATAAAATAAAAGCGGAAATACTGAACAATTTTTTTCCTCAGTATTCACCAGGAAGGATCAGTCAGAGAAAGTAGTGCATAAAGATAGTGAAGGTAATGACTCTTGGCTGGATACTTGTTGTCCTGGAGAGACTAAGCAAAATAAAGATCCCAATACTTGATTTTCCACAGTTCAATCAGATCAGGCAAGGTACCTAAGGATTGGCGCATAGCGGAGGTAGTCCCTTTATTTAAAATGGGAACTTAAAATAATCCTGGTAATTATAGACCAGTTAGCTTAACCTCTATAGTGGGCAAATTATTGGAAGGTATTTTGAGGGATAGCATAGAGCAGTGGTTCTCAAACTCGGTCCTCAGGACCCCACACGGTTCACGTTTTCCATGTCACCCAGCAACTGCACTGTGTATCACCAACTGTCACATTTTAAAAATCTACAGGTGACCTGCAAAACATGGACCGTGTGGGGTCCTGAGGACCGAGTTTGAGAACCTGTGGCATAGAGGATTATCTGCAGGTTAATAAGAT
The DNA here is from genome assembly GCF_028390025.1 of Pseudophryne corroboree. Classification (NCBI taxonomy): domain Eukaryota; kingdom Metazoa; phylum Chordata; class Amphibia; order Anura; family Myobatrachidae; genus Pseudophryne; species Pseudophryne corroboree. The sequence continues at coordinate 629,571 of NW_026967494.1, forward strand.
TATTAGCAAAAGTCAGCATGGGTTTGTAAGGGACAGATCATGTCAAACTAACAATTAGCTTCTACGAGGAAGTGAGCGAGAATCTTGATCAGGGAAAAGCAGTGGAGGTGGTGTATTTAGATTTTGCAAAAGCCTTCAAAACAGTTCCTCACAGGAGACTGATCATCAAATTAAGGGAACTTAGTCTAGGATATACTATTTGTACATGGCTAGGTAATTGGCTGGATAACAGAGTACGAGTAATGGTAAATGGGATGTTCTACAGCTGGGCACCAGTAGTTAGCGGAATACCACAAGGTATTCAATACTGTTCAATATATTTAGCAACAATCTAGGAATAGTCCTGGAAAGCACAGTGTCAATCTTTGTGGATGATTCTAAGCTGTGTAAGGTAATTAATTCAGATAGCGATGTGGAGTCTCTACAAAATGACTTATTTAAACTTGAAGCCTGGGCGTCTAAATGGGGAATGAGGTTCAATGTAGAAAAATGCTAAATTATGCATTTTGGGGAAAAACACAATATTGTGTTAAATTTTTGGCACCATATTATAAAAAAGATATGAGAACTAGAAAGGGTTCAAAGGCGGGCTACTAAATTGAATAAAGGGTTAGAGTCTCTGGAGTACGCAGCAACTAAGAGGAGACATTAATATCTACAAATATGTAAAGGGTCAGCACAAGGAGCTAGCAGCGGATTTGTGTAGTAGAATAACCCTGTATAGGACACGTGGGCACTCGCTGAGGTATTTTTAGGTATGTACACTCAGTTTTGGGATCCAGGTATGCTGCATGTTGGGGGTGGTATACAGGGAGGGGGGAAGGGGAGGGTGTTGGGTTATATTTATTTTTTGAGCGGAAATGTATGTAGTGAAAGTACATGGTTTATTACTGTGCAATATAAGCAATGGTGTCTGGTTACTGAATCTGTATGTGACTGGCTGACCGGCCGCTGGGCGATGCACTGATCATACCTTTGTTGTACTATGACGGGGATTAAGGTGGTATCGTGGAATGTGAGAGGGCTCAATGATAAAGTTAAGAGGTCTCTTGTGCTCCGACAGCTCAAACACTATGCCGCTGATATTGTCTGTCTTATGGAAACACACTTGGTAGGTAGTAAGATTCTCTCACTGAAGAGACCCTGGGTGTGTTGGGCATACCACTCTATGCACACGTCCGCCTCACACGGGGTTTCAGTCCTTATTAAGCGGACCGTCCCTTTTGTAATGGAATCTATACAAACAGATCCTTGGGAGAGATATGTGTTTTTGAAATGTAGGTTATTTTATGTTCCTGTCCTCCTGCTAGCAGTCTATGTGCCCCCTCCATACTCTCCCGATGTACTTAAGAGGGTTGCTGGGTTCATGGCCTTATCCCCCGGGGTGTCTGTTATTTGCTTGGGGGACTTCAATAATGTGCTAGATGTGGTAATGGATAGGCTCTCCATGTCTCCGTCTGCTGCAGGTCCTGGGAGGTCTGGGTTTGCAAATGTGGTGTCGGGGTTGGGCCTGGTCGATCCGTGAAGACTGAGACACCCTTCTCTTAAACAATACTCGTGTTTCTCACACTCCCATTCTTCGTTCTCTAGGATTGACCTGGCCCTCCTCTCGAGTGACAAGGTTCCCCCGTTGGTAACATTAGATATGAGACTAGAGGTATATCAGACCACTCCCCCTTGACCTTTAATTTAGACTTTAATTGCGATAGAGGCCAAGCTGTGTGGAAATTTAACCCATTCTGGTTCGTTCACATGGGAGACGGATCTGAAATGGTAGCCGCATGGCGGGAGTACTTCGAGCTGAACAGTACCGACCAGTCTATCTCTAACTTATGGGACACCTTTAAGGCCTTTATACGGGGGAGTTTGATTAAACGGGTGTCTGAGTTAAAATCCTTCTATAGGAGAAGGGAGGCTGAGTTGGAGGCCCGGAGTGCCGCTGCAGAACTACAATATTTGCAGGATTCTTTGATCAGTTCCAAGTCAGCCTGGTTGTCGGCTCAGAGGGAATGGAGAGACTACCTAATGGAAAAGACTCAGCATAGACTCCTTTTCTCATCCCATACCTTTTACGCTACGGGGGACAGGCCGGGGACATACCTGGCCTCTCTGGCTCGGGGAGACAGACCTACTAGTGTGGTGGTAGAGATTGTGAGCGCTGAAGGTGTTCACCTGACCCAGACTCCACTGATGATGGCTGAATTTGTATCCTTCTATAGTCGCTTATATGAATCTTAATTGGACTGTACCTCATCACAATTAAATGGTTATTTGGACGGTGTCTGCTTCCCCACCTTGTCCGGGGAGGCTTGTGACCTTTTGGAGGCGCCTATTTCCCCTGATGAAGTTAGAGCAGCGATTGAGGCCTCTCCTAGTGGTAAAGCCCCGGGCTTGGATGGAATACCCTCCGAGGTCTATAAGCATAACTTGGATTTTTTTGTCCCCCGCTTACTTGAGTTATATGGCCAGATTTTTACACAGGAGTCTCTTCCCCCGTCTATGGCCTCCGCCATAGACGGAGGCAGTGATTGTGGTTCTCCCTAAACCTGACAAGGATCCTAAGAAAGTGGAGTCTTACCGTCCTATATCCCTCCTACCAACTGACATTAAAATTTTGGCTAAGAGATTGGCTGGTAGATTAAATACAGTTATTTCCCACATTATACACCCAGATCAGACGGGATTTATGCCTAATAAATCGACCTCCATTAATCTTAGACGTCTGTTTACCCACCTACAAATCCCCCGGGCGGACCCTTCCTCCTCCATTGTCGTTTCGTTAGATGCCGCTAAGGCTTTTGACTCTGTGGAGTGGGAATATTTATGGGAAGTTATGCGTAGATTTGGTATCGGCCCGAAATGTATTAAATATGTTCGACTGATGTACTCCTCTCCCTCGGCAAGGGTGGCGGTCAATGGTTTCGTATCTCACTCCTTTCCCTTATCTAGAGGCACGCGACAGGGTTGCCCCTTGTCCCCTACTCTGTTTGCTATGGCCATTGAACCCCTGGCATGTCTTCTGAGAACAGATGCGGGTATTTATGGACTTAAAGTGGGTGCTCGGGAAGACAGAGTGGCCCTATATGCTGATGACATCCTGATGTTTGTGGATCGCTATGCTGAGTCTATACCTAGGATCTTGGAAATTATTGATGGGTTCGGGCGATACTCTGGTTTACTGATAAACTGGGAGAAATCCTCTATTATCCCACTTAAGGGCGAAGTCCCTGCCTCCCCGTTGGTGGTTCTTCCATTGAAGTGGGTGGAATCATTCAAATATTTGGGTATTTGGGTGTCTAATAACTCTCAAAAATTCTCTTCTCTTAATATCACTCCCCAAATAGTGTATCTCTGCGGCCGGGTGCAGACGTGGGGTAAGTTGCCCTTAACAGTCAGGGGGAGGGTTAATATGGTTAAAATGTTCTTCCAGTCCAAGCTTCTCTATGTCCTGCAGCAATCACCTGTCTATATTCCACAGAAGATTTTTAAACAAATAGACGGGTTGCTTTCCTCCCTGGTGTGGGCCAGTAAACGAGCACGCTTAAAACTAGATACCATGACCAGAACACGTGAAATGGAGGGTCTGGCCCTCCCCAATTTCCGTTTCTATTACTACGCGGCGCAACTGATACATGTCTGGGAATGGGTTAATGATCTCGGTCCCCTCCTGGTGTGGAAAATGGTGCACTCGGTGATGCGTGGCCATGGCGTTGACCCTAACAACCCTTTGGATAACATATATGGGTTACCGGAACTGTGTCATCTTCAGGTCCGAGAGGTTTGGGGAAGATGGGGAGTATCATCTTTGGGCCATGTATATAGTGATGGGATTCTTAACTCTTTCCAACAACTTCAACACGCACACAACATTCCATCAAGGTTCTTTTTTCAATTCCTACGGTTGAGACATGCACTGGCAGCCCAGTTCCCAAATGGCCCTCCAGTCTTAGCTGACTCCCCGGTTAAAACAATGTTGCAAACGCTAGACTCGGGACACTTAGTCTCTAGGATATATGGTCGTATCCTGCAAATGCACCACGGTGACCCTCTCACGGCTCTTCGGGTTGGTAGATGGGAATCAGATGTGGGTACGCTATCGGATGATGCATGGAATACTGCTATAGGAGCCCATCGGATCTCTACTTCCTCTGTTAGATACCAGCAAATACAACTATACATTCTACACAGGGTGTATATGACCCCGGTGAGATTAGCACATATCGGGGGTGCTCACAACTCGCAATGCCCTAGATGTGGAGTCGTGGATGCAGATTTCTGGCATTTACTGTGGTTGTGTCCTGGCGTGTCTGTGTTTTGGACGGCGGTTATACAGATCTTATGTGACACAGGTATTCCCTCCTTCGTATGTACTCCTGCGCTTTGTACACTGCTGATTGTGGACGAGGAAGCCTTAGACCCACCTAGTAGGCGATATGTTATTAACCTATGCGCTTTAACTAGGGTCTGTATTTGCCGGCTATGGCTGGCCAGTGAGGCCCCGACATCTAGGGCGTGGATATCCCTGGTCAACAAAACAATTGCGCATGAAAAATTTGTGTTTCTGGCTAGGAAGGTGGAGAGGAAATGGTCCACAATATGGGGTAGATGGATGGACTCTAAATATTACAAAGTGAGATATAGCTAAACCCGTATTCTTCCTCGTGTGTCAGTATGGGATGTTGTGCGAGGGGGGCACCCCCGCGGCCGGTCTTGTCTTGCCTTGCTATGATATATGTAACATAATGTGACAATTCTGCTATGCTTATGAGTTTAAGGGAACTGTTATGCTTCGGATGTGTTGAACTAAGACACCGTTGCTATGTGACTATATGTTATATGAGTAATAATGTTTACTAAATGTATTATAGACTGCATACATGTACTGCTGTCTCCACACATGTTGGGTGTGGATAATGTTTGTGTGTTGTATGTGTGAAATGTTAAAGCAAAATTGAAAACCTCAATAAAAAATCTTGAATATAAAAAAAAAATGTTATCATAATGCTGATGCCATTGACCTGTGTGTGGCTGGCCGTGATGCTGATGCAAAGGAGATCAAAGCTGGTGGTGAAGGAAACCTGCAGAGTTCCAGCTTAGATGTGGAGAGGTGGCTCTCTAGGAGAAGGTAGATCTGATGGCGGGTAATAAAGTGCCAGATGTGGCAGCTTCTAGGTACACATTGTGGATCTTGTGGTGGCTGTGGTCTCTCAGGTTCTGGTCTAGGATTGGCTATCAACCATTGATGATCAGGAATCATTGATGGTCTATACCTGATGATAACTAGTTTTACCATCAAAGGAAGAGAGCCAGGTAGTTACCCATGTCTGGTCAGCTCACTGTTGGACAATAGGGAGTAAACAAAAAGGGACAATGGTACCTTATATGACTCACCCTTTGAGTGTCCACTGTGGTGGTAGTAAACAATAGAAAACTAGGTCTAACATGAATGCATTGCTCCAAAGGGTAACAGATAACGTAACACAATTGCATATATTAATATTAAGGTTGATTTAAACACAATATTGGGTGAGCAGTAATGGACATGTTATGGAGAATGAGGAAACAGATGAATGTATAGGGATATGGGGATAAAAAGTACATATCTGACATGAGAAATGAGGCATAGCTATATTGTCACAGACCTCTCATTTCCTCACAGTAGCCATGGGCCAGATGTTATTTCCCATCATTTACAGACTTCTGCCGCTGCACCGAGATGCTAGGCTGTCAGCCAGTAGCCCTGCACCGCTCCGGCTCTTACATATAGTGTGCTGTTCCAGCTGGGAATGGGATGCCCCATCCACCTCACTGACTATCATAATTCTTATCATATAGAACTAAAGAATACTTCGATATAGTGGGCAATATAAACTGCCAGACAACATTTGTGGTTTATGTAATCTCCTGCATTTGCGGTTGCCAATATGTCGGTAGAACAATACGCTCTCTAGGTTTTTAGAACATAGAAGATTCATTCTTAAAAAGTCAACTAAACACTGTGTACCTAGACATGTTTTCTCACTCCATGGAGGTGATTGTGGGGTTCTGTCCATACAGGGAGTTGAACATATAAAACAGACATTCCGAGGTGGGGATAGATATAACCTCCTCTGTAAGAGGGAAGCATACTGGATTTGTATGATAGATACTTTGTTCCCTCTAGGTCTCAACGAAAACATTGAGCTGAATAATATATGAATCAATATCTGTATGTTATTCTATTTTATCCTATAGCTTCCTTATTTTTCTTCTTTCCTCCCCCTCTTTTTCCATTGCTGTTTTCTTATCCTTCTGTTAAGAAACTTAGTCTATATATACATATATATCCTTTGAGATATCTACGGAGTATATTATACACATGGTACTTTGTATCTATCTCTGGATTATTCTTTGTCTAGTGTGATATGAGCAACAATAGACATATATATATATATATATATATATATATTCACCAATTTACACTGAATATGACGATGCACATGGCTTACTCAGATGGTCTCTGTCACAATGACTGATGATTCAGAAAAGATTTTTCTGTTTAATTATTATCTGTATACATTAGGAACATCTATTTGAATATTTTCTCTCCTACTATTATGAATACAGTGGTTTGGTCCGATATGCTTTGGGTGGGTTATAAATAGTTTATACAGCTGTAGGTATTTCCTCCACCTTAATCTTGCCACAACTTGTGATTTATTTGTTGCCTCTTCTCAATATACGTACCTAATAGATTAAACCTATAATATAAATGTATTCTCCAATAACAACCATTGGGGTGCCCTTCAACTGTTCTAAATGGCTGTAAACATTAAAACATATGAACAATTCTATATAAAGTAATTGAGTCTAGGTTGGATTTGAACCAATGACATCTCTCACTGTAGCTCAGTCACTTACTCACTGAGCTATTTTAGCTGTCTAGTTATTATGAGCTCTTTTGAAATACTTGTTTCTTGGAGCTTTCTAATTAAATTAATGGTTATACTCAGAGATTCCTTTTTATATTGAATATATGTTTTCAGAAAGTGGTGGGAATAACTTGAAACACGAAACCCCTTCAAAGGAATAGAGAGGATGATAAATATTCAAACTATATATAAAAAATAATCTCTATAAATCTCTATAAAGCAAGACGTATTTAATGTCAAAGTAATAAAGCAACATATTAGGTATCTGTGTGTCCATTAGAAATTCTATCTGTATATACATATATATGGGGATTAGTGTGTTCTTTGTTTTCCCACCACTATTTACTATAAGTACTAATTTTATTGTTTAAGCTTGATATTACAGGTTGAGTATCCCATATCCAAATATTCCGAAATACGGACTTTTTTGAGTGAGAGTGAGATAGTGAAAGCTTTGTTTTTTGATGTCTCAATGTACACAAACTTTGTTTAATACACAAAGTTATTATAATTATTGTATTAAATGACCTGTAGGCTGTTTGTATAAGGTGTATATGAAACATAAATGAATTGTGTGAATGTAGACACACTTTGTTTAATAAAGTTATTAAAAATATTGGCTACAATTACCTTCAGGCTGTGTGTATAAGGTGTATATGTGACATAAATGCATTCTGTGCTTAGATTTAGGTCCCATCGCCATGATATCTTATTATGGTATGCAATTATTCCAAAATACGGAAAAATCCGATATCCAAAATACTTCTGGTCCCAAGCATTTTGGATATGGGATACTCAACCTGTATCTGTATAGTTCCTTTTTCTTTTTAACAAAAGAGCCCCTGTATTAATTACATCATGTGGATCAACTCTATACAAATTAAGCAACACCGAGCATTCACTCAGGTGTGCATATCACCACTCAAAAGCCAATTGGATACAAATGGTTTAAATACCCATTTACTTCTTCATTGGGTATTCATATCTCCTGAGGAAACCGCCGTTTGCCTGTGGCGGAGAAACGCATTGAGGGTTGTAGCTACTGCCGGTCCATTGAAGGAGATTCATCCACTTCGTTTAACCCTGCTATAAACAAATTCATTGATCCTCACTGCTGTCACACGGGACGGAACGCTACTGCCCTCTGCTGTGCCGGGGCCCCCTGTCTGCAGACTGATCATCGGAGCTCGCGGCATCTCCCTCTGGTCCATCTGTGAAGGATACCTGCAGCCGTTTGTAGCTCACACTGCACTTTGCTATTGACGGGAACCAGCGGAGATTACCAACATTGGGTGAGAACACTGACCTATAAGTGAGGATATTGAACTACTTAAATTATCCACTTTCATACCGTGGGATCCCTCTGGTATATACATAAATTGGAGTCCTCCTACACTCTAATATGTTAATTAATGGACCGCAGTACTGCACATATCAGCTGATTCAGCTGCATTTAAATACAATCGATCTAATGTGAGTGATTACAGCTGAATCTGTGTACAGTTTATATACAATCAGAAATATTGTGGCTACATTTTATCTGGTTATTATTGGCATAACTGTTTTTATTGTGTTGAACTGTAATAAATATTAGAAATATTTTTATTTATATACCATCAGCGCTCTTTTATGTCTCTATTGAAACTTAAACAATCTATGGGCCTTAATGAAAGCATAAATTACTACCATACCCCACCGATAAAGCCTGATCTCGTCCGATCTTGGAAGCAAAACGGTGGTGGGCTGGGTCAGTATCTGTGAGGGTGACCCCCAGAGAATACCCGGTGTTGTAATTCGTGACCTCCTCGACTCTTAGCCAACAGAAGGATCACCACATTCTCCCTGAATCATTTCTTTTGCTTATTCTTCTGATCTGTGTACCGTTTCCCTTTATTCATTATAGATCCAAAATTGGTCAATACTAATCAGGATCTACATTTTTGACTATAATTCAGTTCAATGACCCTTGGAGGTCTTATTAATACAAGCTGAGCTTGTGCTGGTGGGATAGGATTAGGATGTAGAGCCAGAGTGTCTACATCCCTCCTGAAGTCTACTAATATAGACTAACCAGAACATTTCCAATTTTCTAAAAAATGTCTACATTTCCTTAAGTTTAATAATTGTGGTGGACTATATAAGTGTGGATTTTTTTTCTTAGAGTAATGAGTTAATAAAAGTTATGTTTTAATATCTTCATACTAACAAATATAAACAAGAGTGCACCCACACAAGAGTCTTCTGTAAATCCTTTTCTTCCCAGTTGTTTCTGACTCTGGGTGAACCACCAGACTTATCAATCAAAATACGAATCATTCGTACATATCATATGTTATTCTGGTACTCTATCATTATTGTTATCACTATTTTTTCTGTACCTTCAGAAAACTGGTGCGGAATCACGTCTACTTTGTGAGATACAATCTATATCGTCTGAGGCATCCAGTTGCCGCATAAGAGCTGCTATCTAATAATCAATATATTTGGTGCTCATTTAATACATGTAATATTGCATTAGCGCCTGATTTAGCTAGGTAATTATATCTTGCATTTTGTCATCTCACTGACGTGACAGGCTCAGCTGTCAGTGATGCAGCCCCACTGCGCCCACTCTCTCCGTACTCATACATACATGCCTTTCTGGGAGTGTCTCGTCCTGGCTGTCAGTCATGCAGCCCCACTGCTCCCAGTCTCTCCGTACTCATACATACATGCCTTTCTGGGAGTGTCTCGTCCTGGGTGTCAGTCATGCAGCCCCACTGCGCCCACTCTCTCCGTACTCATACATATATGCCTTTCTGGGAGTGTCTCGTCCTGGTTGTCAGTGAGACAGAGTCTCTGGCACAGCTGTGTAATCATGATGTGAGTGTGTGTGCTGAGTAGTGAGTACTGCTAGCAGCAAGTCTCACAGCTTAACTGCAGTGTAGCAGTGGGGTGTGGGGGGAGAAGGGGGTTGCTACACCAATGAGTCAAGGAATGGAGTAGTTGGATGGGACTCACACAGCAGGTGGTGAAAAACTTAAAAAGGAGGAGTGGTTGGAAGGGGAAGCAACTGGTAGGTTCAGAGGGGATTAGTGAGGGTAAGGACTCTCAAGGGAAATTGGAGTGGGAGCCCACAGGTTCCAAACTGGGTAAAGAGCAGCTTTTAGGAAGGAAATTGGTGAGCCAGACCCTGTGGTTGACCCTTCTCTGCCTCATGTGGGGTGGATCCTTGGACTCTCCAGTTCCTCAGGAGGCTGTGGATTCTTCTTGCCCACTACCTAGTGGTTCTGTGGTCATCTCAGGCCATGAACCTCCCAGATGCCAGGCCTCCAGATAAACATGAAATGGTCATGGAGGTGGTCCTGGGCTCTGTACAGGAGGAGGTAGAAAAAGCAAAGGAAAGTTGTGTCCCTTCTGAAGGGGCAATGGTAGACATTGTGAATGGTGAAGGGAAGGTTTTGTGGGCGAAGAGGGAGTTATGCCATATATTCCAGAAGCATGGGTCCTCAGCCTATATGATGGCCCACAATTAATGTGGCCTCTGTCTTGACCGACCAAGCTTGATTTATGGGCTTTTTAATTTTTTTTTAAGCAGGATAAAGGCTGATTTTTTTATTTCTGCAGTAGACTAGAAGAAGCCCAGACAGTCCCACTTCCATTATACCACCTGAATGTGACTGTCAGTGACCACCGTGCCATCACTTACCTGTATGCTTACACGAAACAGAATGATGGAACACTTACAAAGGTTTCTTCTGGTGTCCACTCCGAGATTAGACATTATGGCGTAATTACTCAGACGGGAATATAAAACAGATAAAAAAAATAAAAGCTTTAATGTAATAATTAGACGCAAACAAAAGCTTTTATTATGAAATCATACAGGGGAGTATCTGCACCATATAGATGTAACATACAACAAACCACCGCAGATGGAACCCGGGTGACTCTAATGCACATGGTAATGTACAGGGTATATATGGATAGGATCTTGTATCAGAAAACACTCAACACTCCTTATCAAGATGAGTGTCTGCAACAAGTTAGGCAAACTAGAAGTGAAAACACGTTCCAATGGCCGCCATATTGTCGTGCAGCAATACAGATTGTGGAAACTGGTATTAGACATTCACATTTACACAAAGAACAAGATACAAAATAAACAGCAGAAAAAAGACCTAAGCATTTGGGATGTATTATTTAGGAAGTAAATAGAGGTACATTAATGAAAAGTGTGAGTAGCAGTCACCAGTCTGCTTGTGAAGGTCTCTAGAGTGGTGGTCTTTTGGACTGTGCAAGGCAGTGAGTTCCATGGTCAGGACTGCAAAGCTAAAAGTTCAACCCATAAATGAATGACAGGAGATTCTTGGTACTGCTGGTAACAGTCCTTCATATGTAGAAGTAAGCAGGGCAGTAAGGACGCAGAAGCTGCTTCTAGTACCTTGGACCATGTAATGTTGTGCTGGGAAGGTCAGTTAGCCAATTATGAAATAGATTTTCCATCTTACAGGCAGCCGGTGAAGGGAGTAGAGAATGGGTGTTATGTGGCAGGAACGGGCGGGTTAGGTAACAGCTTGGCTGCTGCATTCTGTACTAGCTGCAAGCTCTGTAATTCTTTTGCTGGGTGACCCAGGTAGATGGCATTGCAGTAGTCTATGAACTTCTGAGGGAATGAAGTGCTTGATTCTGTCTATGGTCCACAGATGGAAGAATGTGGATTTGTATGTGGTGGATACCTGATGTCTGTGTCAGCCACATACCAGGACAACACAAAGATTCAGCACATGTTCAGTATTTTGCAATTCTGAACACCAAAGCATAAATCCAGATGGTTGGTAAAGCTGTAGTCTTGTCCTTTGTTGGGAAGCTTCTACTATGTTTCACAAAGACTGAGTCACAGCCAACTGGCATCATCCAACCCTGGCGCTCAGCTAGGATTGGTATTTGGTTCTCAGTACATGGAGCAAAAAGCAGGTAATCAGCATAGCAGTGGTAGACCAGGCCATGACGTCTGATTATCTCACCCAGTGGTAGCATGTATATTTTATAAAGCATAAGAGATAGGATTCACCCTTGAGGAACATTGGACGACAGTGATAATTATACTCCAGAAGATGGAAATGGTTCCGTACTTGGGTAATGTCTAATATGTTCAACAAGAGCGGATTTATTTCTCTCACAGCATGAAAATGGCTTCTCACCTGTGTGACTTCTCTGATGTGTGACAAGATCTGATTTCCGTACAAAACATTTCCCACACTCAGAACAGGAAAATGGCTTCTCACCTGTGTGACTTCTCCGATGTAAAACAAGATCTGATTTCCGTACAAAACATTTCCCACACTCAGAACAGGAAAATGGCTTCTCACCTGTGTGACTTCTCTGATGTATAACAAGAGCTAATTTCTGTGTGAAACATTTCCTACACTCAAAACAGGAATATGGCTTCTCACCTGTGTGACTTCTCTGATGTGTGACAAGATCTGATTTCCGTACAAAACATTTCCCACACTCAGAACAGGAAAATGGCTTCTCACCTGTGTGACTTCTCTGATGTAAAACAAGATCTGATTTCCGTACAAAACATTTCCCACACTCAGAACAGGAAAATGGCTTCTCACCTGTGTGACTTCTCTGATGTAAAACAAGATCTGATTTCCGTACAAAACATTTCCCACACTCAGAACAGGAAAATGGCTTCTCACCTGTGTGACTTCTCTGATGTAAAACAAGATGTGATTTCTGTGCAAAACATTTCCCACACTCAGAACAGTAAAATGGCTTCTCACCTGTGTGACTTCTCTGATGTAAAACAAGATTTGATTTCCGTACAAAACATTTCCCACACTCAGAACAGGAAAATGGCTTCTCACCTGCGTGACTTCTCTGATGTAAAACAAGATTTAATTTCCGTACAAAACATTTCCCACACTCAGAACAGGAAAATGGCTTCTCACCTGTGTGACTTCTCTGATGTATAACAAGAGCTGATTTCTGTGTGAAACATTTCCTACACTCAAAACAGGAATATGTCTTCTCACCTGTGTGACTACTCTGATGTGTGACAAGATTTGATTTCTGTGCAAAACATTTCCCACACTCAGAACAGGAATATGGCTTCTCACCTGTGTGACTTCTCTGATGTGTGACAAGATTTGATTTCAGTGCAAAACATTTCCCACACTCAGAACAGGAATATGGCTTCTCACCTGTGTGACTTCTCTGATGATTAACAAGATGTGATTTCCGTGGAAAACATTTCCCACACTCAGAACAGGAAAATGGCATCTCACCTGTGTGAGCATGCTGATGAATAACAAAATGTGAGCTATGTGCAAAACATTTCCCACACTCAGAACAGGAATATGGCTTCTCACCTGTGTGACTTCTCTGATGTATAACAAGAGCTGATTTCTGTGCAAAACATTTCCTACACTTAGAACATGGAAATGGCCTCTCACCTGCCTTAGCTGGCTGATTGGTAATACGCTTTGTGTTCTGTGTAAAACATTTGGCATCTATAGAACAGGGAAACACTGTATTTACTGTCAGAGCTGTAACAGATGCACCAATATCAGAGTGATCAGGAGAACATTTCCCAGTATCAGAGGGATCAGCTGATAGAGCTGGATGTATAATTGGGGTAATGGGGTTAGCTCCTGGAGAATCCTGTCTACTGTCGTTATCGGTTATTTCAGAATCCAGGGATAACATTAGATGTCCTTCTGAGATGTTCCTGCTTGTGTGTCCATCTGCTGGAAATAAAATACATTAATATATAAAATGAATAGACAAGACCCAGGGTGTTACAGGACACAATATATAATTCTATAAACTGACATTTTTTCCTGAAATCATTGCTTTTATGTTTATTAAAAAACAAAAAAAGCTAGGATGCTTAGACTGGAGCTTGATCAACACTGAACGCTCATGTGGGATTACTAGATGTGACATGGACGCTCATGTGGGAGTACTAGAGGTGACAAATGCAAAATCATGCACTTGGGTCTCAAAAATCCAAAGGCTAAATATAGTAGTAATGGCACTATACTGGAAACTACTGAGGAGGAAAGGGATCTAGGAGTCACTATTTCAGATGACTTATAGGCAGGTAAGCAATGTAACAAAGCAATGAGGAAGGCTAGTCAGATGCTTGGCTGCATTGGGAGAGGAATCAGCAGCAGAAAGAAAGAAGTAATAATGCCACTGTATAGGTCATTGGTATGGCCTCATCTAGAATACAGTGTTCAATTCTGGAGGCCATATCTTCAAAAGGATATTAATACATTAGAAACTGTACAAAGGAGGGCAACTAAAATGGTGCATGGCCTACATTACAAAACATACCCAGAAAGACTAAGAAATCTCAATATGTATAGTTTGGAGCAGAGAAGGGAAAGGGGGAACATGATAGAAACTTTCAAATATATCAAGGGTTTTAACAAAGTCCATTCTCCAAATGAAGAGAAGCAATAGAACACGGGGACATGCACTGAGACGGGAGTGGGGGGGGTGGGGTTCAGGGGGAAATTTGCGGAAAAATTACTTCATAGAAAGGGTAGTGGACAAGTGGAATAGCCTCCCATCGGAGGTGGTAAAGGCTAAAACATTAGAGCAAATTAAACACGCATGGGATAGACATAAGGATATCCTTACAAAGAAATAAGGATCAAATAAGGTTAGAGATAAAAAGAATGTAAAAAAAAAAAAGGGGGGGGCAGACTAGATGGGCCAAGTGGTTCTTATCCGCCGTCAAATTCTATGTTTCTATGACATGGACGCTCATGTGGGATTACTAGAGGTTACATGGACGCTCATGTGGGATTACTAGAGGTGACACGGGCGCTCGTGGGATTACTAGAGGTGACACGGGCGCTCATGTGGGATTACTAGAGGTGACACGGACGCTCATGTGGGATTACTAGAGGTGACATGGACGCTCATGTGGGATTACTAGAGGTGACATGGACGCTCATGTGGGATTACTAGAGGTGACATGGACACTCGTAGGTTTACTAGAGGTGACATGGGCGCTCATGTGGGATTACTAGAGGTGACATGGACGCTCATGTGGGATTACTAGAGGTGACATGGACGCTCATGTGGGATTACTAGAGGTGACATGGACGCTCATGTGGGATTTCTAGAGGTGACACGGACGCTCATGTGGGATTACTAGAGGTTACATGGACACTCATGTGGGATTACTAGAGGTGACATGAACGCTCATGTGGGATTACTATAGGTGACATGGGTTTTGCAATAATAAAACAGCAAAGAAGAGAAAGTGCTGTCCTGCTTGCGCAATAATAATAGGATTTTAATATACCTACCGGTAAATCCTTATTTCGTAGTCCGTAGAGGATGTTGGGGATGCATCAAAGACCATGGGGTATAGATAGGTCCTGTGGAGCCTTGGGTACTATAAAATTTGAATAGTGTGGGTTGGCTGCTCCCTCTATGCCACTCCTCCAGACCTCATTTTAGGAACTGTGCCTGAGGAGATGGACAACCTCGAGAGAGGATACTACAAAACTGTGTGGTGAGATTTCACCAAATCACACTGAATTTATAACATGCAACCACATGTAACTCAATGAAAACATGTCAGTATACATGACCAAAGAGTGGCAACAAATGCTGCCATTACTGAACAAGTAACAACCGTGCAGGAAAACATCAGCACTGGGCGGGCGCCCAACATCCTCTATGGACTACGAGAAAAGGATTTACCGGTAGGTATATTAAAATCCTATTTTCTCTTATGTCCTAGAGGATGTTGGGGATGCATCAAAGACCATGGAGCCTATACCAAAGCTCCCACTAGGGGAGGGAAAGTGCTGATGTACCCTGCAAACTAATTGACCCAACTGGAGGTCATCAGAGGCCAAAGTATCAAACTTGTAGAACTTAGCAAATGCGTTTGATCCTGCTCACGTAGCTGCTCAGGAAATTTGAAGTGCGGAGACACCTCGGGCAGATGTCCAGGAAGAGCCCACTATACGAGTAGAGTGATGCTTTACCGATTTAGGTTCCGGCAAACCTGCCGCAGAAAACATGCTGAATAGTACATTCGATCCAGCGAGAAAGAGTCTGCTTAGAAGCAGCACACCCAATTTTAATCGGTATCATGAAGTACAAAAAATGCTTCCGACTTTATAAGAGGAGCAGTCCTCGTCACGTATACCTTCAAAGCCCGGACCACGTCCAAGGACTTACTGAAGTAGAAATGTCAGTAGCCACTGACACCACAACAGGTTGGTTGATATGAGAAACCGACACAACCCTAGGAAGGAATTGTTGACGCGTCCTTAGCGCAACTCAAAACTCATGAAAAAACAAAGAGGGCTCTTGTGAGATAAGGTCCCACATTCCAACACCCGCCTTGCGGATGCCAATGCTAACAAAGTGATCAGTTTTCATGTAAGAAACTGAAATTCTGCCTCTCATAAAGGTTCAATGAATCTGAATGCAGGACTTGTAACATAACAGAAACATCCTATGGCTCCGTAGGAGGCACACAAAAAAAAAAAAAAAAAGGAGGCTGTATCCGCAGAACCCCTTTCAAGAACGTCTGCACCGCAGGAAACGCAGCCAATGGTTTCCGGAAGAAAAAACAAACAAGGCCGAAAACTGGACCTTGAGCAAGCCTAATCATAGGCCCACAACCACACGGGACTGTGGAAAGAGAAGGAAAAGACCTACGTGGAACCCCACTAAAGGAAGTTTCTTGGACGTACACCAAGACATCTTTTCTCCAATAACCATGTCACGATCCAGGTAATTCCTTATTAGTATTTACCTTCCAAATGCCTCCCGAGACTGTCCCTGTGGCCGCTGTGCGCGTCTGGGTGCATGTGATTCTGCTACTGCGGCCTTTATCGCCATTGTTACACATTTCCTATAGTAGTTTATTCCCCTTCTGTGTGTGTTCATGGGCGCAGCCATGTTGGACTTCAGTCACATGACATTGTTTCTCCTATCCACGGTGCTGACAAGTGCTGGAGCCTAATTGCCCACCAATCCCTGCTAACCTGTGGGTTTAAATAGCCTGTCCCAGCATTGAAGGATGTCAGTGCTTCAATTGTCTTCAGTGATTCCAGTGTGCAGTTCTCCTATGGACTTTCTCTGCGGTACAGCCTGACTCCCTGGTGATTACACTCTGCAGTGTAACCCGACTCTCCAGTGATTAACCCTCTACAGTCTACCCTGATTCACCTGTGTCTGAACTCCGGCTTTCCAGCAGCCATTCTCCAGCTTCTTCTACAGCTCTCCAGCGATCCCCAGCATCACATCATGCTTCACCTGTGCTTCTAAGTACAATAGTGCATTTCTATCTGCGAACCCCAGCTTCAAAGATTACCAACGATCCCCAGCATCACTTTATGCTTCACCTGTGCTTCTAAGTACAATTGTGCATACCACTTATACTTCAGATTACTGGTCACAACCAGTAATATTTCAGAGACTCTCTTGTTACTGTTTTTGTTTGGTTGCACATTATCTGACTTTTCGTTTAATAAAAGCATTTAAAGATATTCCTGTTGTCGTGGTCACGCCTTCGGGCATTTGGTATACAGCTTCTACGTATGTCCAGGAGTCCCACAGCTCCTCCTAAATTCAAGTACCCGTCAGCCTCTACAACTGAGGCTCCCAGTCACGGTCACCAGCCCTCAGTTGTGACAGTAAGCACTGACCTAATGGATCTGGCCGGAGACCAGGCCCAAGCGTTTAACCTGATGCAACAACTTGCAGCACGCTTAGAACTTCTGGAGGCTGCACAGGGTCAAGTTATTCGCTGTCTCCAGGACCTTTCCACCCGGCTGGATGGAATCCAAGTAACCCTTCATGGTTCAGGGGCGGCCAGTGTTGTGACTCTCAGTCAACTGTTGGTTCAGTTACAAGACCTTCTCTCTAGCATCGTTCCAGTTATTTCAAAGTGTCTCTGTGATACTCCTATTATCTCTGCTCCCATCTCCATGAAAGCCTTCCCACAGTTTGCTGAGAACAAGGATGCTACAGCTGCCAATCTCTCTATGTCCAAGTCGTTTCCCCTTGCTCCAAGAAAAGATAAGTTCCGGAGTAAGCCACGGTCTAGACTTTCTGAAGAGGAACGCAAGCGTCGCATGCAGTTTCAACTCTGCTTCTACTGTGGGGGTTCTGATCACTTTATTAAAGACTGTTCTCTCCGTAAGCCAAGGAAGTGGGATAGATCTCCACATCACAGCATTCATAGTTACAAACCTTCCTATGTGGAATCTTCAGCTCCTTCTGATCCGGTCAAGAAAAATATAAAAGTTGATCAAAGAAAAACCCAATTCTACAATTGGGGTCCTGTGTCCAGGAGCCCCATTTCCAATTCCGGGAAACAAAAAGAGATTTAATGAGACTTTCTTCACTAAAGGGAAATCCAATTCAGCAGCCCAAGACGGGGCGTCTGTTTCTGCAGCCCCAGGAGGGGTATCCAATGTTCAAGCTCAACTAGCGGCATATGCGTCTTCTCAAAAAGGAGTTTCTGATCTGTCAACTCCAGGAGGGGTGCAGGAGAAAACAACCCTGAGAGAGGTGTCTGATTCGTCAACCCCAGGAGGGGTCACCGAAATTTCAGCCCCAAGGGAAGTATCCAGAGCAGAGTTCCCAGATGGAAATTTTTGTGCTACAGATACAGTTATGAACTCCTGTTTGCCGTTTTCAGAGAGCACCACCCTGTTGGCATCCAGCATGGACCAGGTCCTGGATGGTCTAACTGAACACTTGGATACCACTCATTCCGTTTCCAACCGGATTCTGACTCCTTCGGTTCCAGCTGATTCCAGTAAGCCTCTTTGGTTCCAGCCGATTCCAGTAAGCTTCCACCGGTTCCAGCCGGGTCAAGCTTTTCCGGACCCAATCCTGTCCCATCCGTCTGTCCGGATCAACCTCCTTCGGTTCCAGACGATTCCAGCACCTTCCAATCTAATCAAGTCCTATCCGTCAGTCCAAAGACTCCTCTGGTTCCAGCCAGTTCAAGTTCATCAGGATTCAATTCAGATTCCGAAGGTGAATTTGTTGATGACTCAAGCTGCATTATGGGAGGTCCTGCTCTTTCCTGTTATGCTTTCACGCATGAAGAGGTTCCAGAATTACCAAAAAGCTCTACAGGTCTCTGTATGAAAAGTCCTCGTTATAGAACAAGATTTCATTTAAGCCTTA
This sequence comes from Pseudophryne corroboree, assembly GCF_028390025.1. Lineage (NCBI taxonomy): Eukaryota > Metazoa > Chordata > Amphibia > Anura > Myobatrachidae > Pseudophryne > Pseudophryne corroboree. The sequence goes on from NW_026967494.1 coordinate 648,656, forward strand.
GTGGAGTGCTAGCTTCAAAAGCACAATTTTCTCGTACTTCTAATCCAGGAAAGGAACCTTCTACATGTTATTCCTCAGTCCTTTCAGATGAAGAAGATTGGGATGACTTCTAGCAATCCAGTTGCTTCAGGCTTTCCACGCCAGATTTCCTCCTCAAGCCTAAGTAGTGTCTTGGGGCCACTCCTAAAGGGGAGGGTACTGTCACGATCCAGGTAATTCCTTATTAGTATTTACCTTCCAAATGCCTCCTGAGACTGTCCCTGTGGCCACTGTGCGTGTCTGGGCGCATGTGATTCTGCTACTGCGGCCTTCATCGCCATTGTTACACATTTCCTATAGTAGTTTATTCCCCTTCTGTGTGTGTTCATGGGCGCAGCCATGTTGGACTTCAGTCACATGACATTGTTTCTCCTATCCACGGTGCTGACAAGTGCTGGAGCCTAATTGCCCACCAATCCCTGCTAACCTGTGGGTTTAAATAGCCTGTCCCAGCACTGAAGGATGTCAGTGCTTCAATTGTCTTCGGTGATTCCAGTGTGCAGTTCTATGGACTTTCTCTGCGGTACAGCCTGACTTCCTGGTGATTACACTCTGCAGTGTAACCCGACACTCCAGTGATTAACCCTCTACAGCCTACCCTGATTCACCTGTGTCTGAACTCCGGCTTTCCAGCAGCCATTCTCCAGCTTCTTCTACAGCTCTCCAGCGATCCCCAGCATCACATCATGCTTCACCTGTGCTTCTAAGTACAATAGTGCATTTCTATCTGCAAACCCCAGCTTCACTCAAAGATTACCAACGAACCCCAGCATCACTTTATGCTTCACCTGTGCTTCTAAGTACAATAGTGCATACCACTTATACTTCAGATTACTGGTCACAACCAGTAATATTTCAGAGACTCTCTTGTTACTGTTTTTGTTTGGTTGCACATTATCTGACTTTTCGTTTAATGAAAGCATTTAAAGATATTCCTGTTGTCGTGGTCACGCCTTAGGGCATTTGTTATACAACTTCTACGTATGTCCAGGAGTCCCACAGCTCCTCCTAAATTCAAGTACCCGTCAGCCTCTACAACTGAGGCTCCCAGTCACGGTCACAAGCCCTCAGTTGTGACAAACCATGGTAAAGTCTTGACGTGACTCCATCCCCTGTCCGAATAGCATAGGGATGACTTTGCTCGGAATACCATTCCGAGCTAATATCAGCCGCACAACTTCCATATCATCAAACGGATATGCGATAAGTGTTTATTAAGAACTGGCCCCTTCAGACGCAGGTCCTTTTGACGATGCGGAAGCCTTCGAACCTTTGGAAGTAACCCAAGAGCCTGAAAACAAGCTCTCCTTGGCCATCCCAGGGCAATGAGGGACGCCAGATTTTATGTTCCATTAAGTGTAACTGGAGAGAACACCTCCACTGACTAAACGCCCCTGGAACCAACAGAGGGCTGACTGCCACTGAATGTGGGTTTGTTCTGGAACCCAGTGTTCAAAACTTTATTTTGAGATGAAACATTCGTTCCACCCTACAGAGGAACGCACCAAATGTTTTAGATTTTTGACGTAAACTATGTCAGTCCGACCTTCGTTACAGAATGCTTGTGCGAAGAAGTCAGACATGTCGTGGAAGTTCTCCCCTTGCGCGAATGTCTGTCAAACTTTCTCCTGAGAGAGGAGGATCCAGGTACGACTTCTGAACCTGCGTTCCTCGAGTAGATGGAACCATTTTACCCCTTTTCAGGGAATGAAATCTAGGTGGAAGCTCAACGGCGTACTCACCGTTACAGCCCAAGATGTGCTTTGAACACTTGTCCTAGAGATTTCGCTAGAAGAACTCGTTCTGGAATCATTAAATTACGCCACAGCAGTGCTGTGAGATATTACGGGATTAGGGAAGATGTGAACATCTGGACAAGGACCCTCTGCAATTACAGAGGCCTAAGAACCTCCAGAACTGATAACAGTGCCGCATTGCCAACCATATGTAGGTATGACGCAGAGGTCAAGTGGGAAGCGGGCCTAGCCCCGCCAGTCGTAGAGACTGCCTTTCCAAATGGAAAATAAGAATTTACTCACCGGTAATTCTATTTCTCGTAGTCCGTAGTGGATGCTGAGGACTCCGTAAGGACCATAGGGAATAGACGGCTCCGTAGGAGACTGGGCACATCTAAAGAAAAATTTAGGACTATCTGGTGTGCACTGGCTCCTCCCCCTATGACCCTCCTCCAAGCCTCAGTTAGAACACTGTGCCCGGAAGAGCGAACACAATAAGGAAGGATTTTGAATCCCGGGTAAGACTCATACCAGCCACACCAATCACACCATATAACTCGTGATAGGAACCCCGGTTAACAGTATGATAACAACGGAGCCTCTGAACAGATGGCTCGCAATAACAACCCGATTTGAGTAACAATAACTATTTACAAGTACTGCAGACAATCCGCACTTGGAATGGGCGCCCAGCATCCACTACGGACTACGAGAAATAGAATTACCGGTGAGTAAATTCTTATTTTCTCTGACGTCCTAGTGGATGCTGGGGACTCCGTAAGGACCATGGGGATTATACCAAAGCTCCCAAACGGGCAGGAGAGTGCGGATGACTCTGCAGCACCGAATGAGAGAACTCCAGGTCCTCGTCAGCCTGGGTATCAAATTTGTAGAATTTTGCAAACGTGTTTGCCCCTGACCAAGTAGCAGCTCGGCAAAGTTGTAAAGCCGAGACCCCTCGGGCAGCCGCCCAAGATGAGCCCACCTTCCTTGTGGAATGGGCTTTTACAGATTTAGGCTGCGGTAATCCCACCGCAGAATGCGCCAGCTGAATAGTGCTACAAATCCAGCGCGCGATAGTCTGCTTAGAAGCAGGAGCACCCAGCTTATTGGGTGCATACAGGATAAACAGCGAGTCAGTTTTCCTGACTCCAGCCGTCCTGGAAACATAAATTTTCAGGGCCCTGACTATGTCCAGTAACTTGGAATCCTCCAAGTCCCTAGTAGCCGCAGGCACCACAATAGGTTGGTTCAAGTGAAAAGCTGATACCACCTTCGGGAGAAACTGAGGACGAGTTCTCAACTCTGCCCTATCCATATGAAAAATCAGATAAGGGCTTTTACAAGACAAAGCCGCCAACTCTGATACACGCCTGGCCGAAGCCAGGGCCAACAGCATGACCACTTTCCACGTGAGATATTTTAAATCCACAGTCTTAAGTGGCTCAAAACAATGTGATTTCAGGAACTCCAAAACCACATTGAGATCCCAAGGTGCCACCGGGGGCACAAAAGGAGGCTGAATATGCAGAACTCCTTTGACAAAAGTCTGAACTTCAGGCAGTGAAGCCAGTTCTTTCTGGAAGAAAATCGACAGAGCCGAAATCTGGACCTTAATGGACCCCAATTTGAGGCCCAACGTCACCCCTGCTTACATGAAATGCAGGAATCGACCCAGTTGAAATTCCTCCGTTGGGGCCTTTCTGGCCTCACACTAAGCAACATATTTCCGCCAAATGCGGTGATAATGTTTTGCAGTAACATCCTTCCTGGCCTTGATCAGGGTAGGGATGACTTCCTCCGGAATGCATTTTTCCTTCAGGATCCAGTGGTCAACCGCCATGCCGTCAAATGCAGCTGCGGTAAGTCTTGGAACAGGCAGGGCCCCTGCTGCAGCAGGTCCCGCCGTAGTGGTAGAGGCCATGGGTCCTCTGAAAGCATCTCTTGAAGTTCCAGGTACCAAGCTCTTCTTGGCCAATCCGGAACCACGAGTATAGTTTTCACTCCTCGCCTTCGTGTTATTCTCAGTACCTTGGGAATGAGAGGCAGAGGAGGAAACACAAATCGACTGGTACACCCACGGTGTTACTAGAGCGTCCACAGCGATCGCCTGAGGGTCCCTTGACCTGGCGCAATATCTTTTTAGCTTTTTGTTGAGGCGGGACGCCATTATGTCCACCTGTGGTCTTTCCCAACAGTTTACCAGCATTTGGAAGACTTCTGGATGAAGTCCCCATTCTCCCGGGTGGAGGTCGTGCCTGCTGAGGAAGTCTGCTTCCCAGTTGTCCACTCCCGGAATGAACACTGCTGTTAGTGCTAACACGTGATTTTCCACCCATCGGAGAATCCTTGTGGCTTCTGCCATTGCCCTCCTGCTTCTTGTGCCGCCCTGTCTGTTTACATGGGCGACCGCCGTGATGTTGTCTGATTGGATCAGTACCGGCTGGTTCTGAAGCAGGGGTCTTGCTTGGCTTAGGGCATTGTAAATGGCCCTTAGCTCAAGAACATTTATGTGAAGTGAAATCTCCTGAGTTGACCACAGTTCTTGGAAATTTCTTCCCTGTGTGACTGCCCCCCAGCCCCGAAGGCTGGCATCCGTGGTCACCAGGACCCAGTCCTGTATTCCGAATCTGAGGCCCTCTAGTAGATGAGCCCTCTGTAGCCACCACAGCAGCGACACCCTGGTCCTTGCCGACAGGGTTATCCGCTGCTGCATCTGGAGATGGGACCCGGACCATTTGTCCAACAGGTCCCACTGGAAAATCCTTGCGTGGAACCTCCCGAATGGAATTGCTTCGTATGAAGCTACCATTTTTCCCAGGACTCGTGTGCATTGATGTACCGACACCTGTCCTGGCTTTAGGAGGTTTCTGACTAGAGATGACAACTCCTCGGCTTTTTCCACTGGAAGAAACACTTTTTTCTGGTCTGTGTCCAGAATCATTCCCAGAAACAGAAGACGTGTCGTCGGGACCAGCTGTGACTTTGGAATATTGAGAATCCAGCCGTGCTGTTGTAGCACTTCCCGAGAAAGTGCTATCCCCACTACCAACTGTTCCTTGGACCTCGCCTTTATCAGGAGATCATCCAAGTACGGGATAATTAAAACTCCCTTCTTGCGAAGGAGTATCATCATTTCGACCATTACCTTGGTAAAGACCCTCGGTGCCGTGGATAACCCAAACGGCAGCGTCTGGAACTGATAGTGACAGTCCTGTACCACAAACCTGAGGTACTCCTGGTGAGGAGGGTGAATGGGGACATGCAGGTACGCATCCTTGATGTCCAGGGAGACCATGTAATCCCCCTCGTCCAGGGTCGCAATAACCGCCCTGAGCGATTCCCTCTTGAACTTGAACCTTTTGATATAAGTGTTCAAGGATTTTAAATTTAAGATGGGTCTCACCGAACCGTCCGGTTTCGGTACCACAAACATAGTGGAATAGTAACCCTTCCCTTGCTGAAGGAGGGGCACCTTGACTATCACCTGCTGGGAATACAGTTTTTGAATAGCCACCAACACCGCCTCCCTGGCAGAGGGAGTTGCCGGTAAGGCAGATTTTAGGAAACAGCGTAGGGGGGGACGACGGCACACGTCTCGAATTCCAGCCTGTACCCCTGCGATAATACTTGAAGGACTCGGGGATCCACCTGTGAGAGAGCCCACTGTGCGCTGAAATTCCTGAGACGGGCCCCCACCGTACCCGGATCCGCCTGAGCAGCCCCAGCGTCATGCTGTGGACTTACCGGACGCAGGGGAGGACTTCTGCTCTTGGGAACTGGCTGTGTGCTGCAGCTTTTTCCCTCTACCTTTGCCTCTCGGCAGAAAGGATGCGCCTCTAGCCCTCTTGCTTTTCTGGGGCCGAAAGGACTGTACCTGATAATACGGTGCTTTCTTTTGCTGTGGGGTAGACTGTGGCAAAAAAGTCGATTTCCCAGCAGTAGCTGTGGAAACGAGGTCTGAAAGACCCTCCCCAAACAGTTCCACCCCCTTATAGGGCAAAACTTCCATGTGCCGTTTCGAGTCGGCATCACCTGACCATTGCCGTGTCCATAACCCCCGTCTGGCGGCAATGGACATAGCGCTTATTTTTGATGCCAGCCGGCAAATATCCCTCTGTGCATCACGCATGTATAAGATGGCGACTTTTATATGCTCTATCGTCAGCAAAATATTGTCCCTATCCATAGTATCCATATTATCCCGACAAGGAATCTGACCAAGCAGCAGCAGCACTGCACATCCATGCCGATGCAATAGCTGGCCTCAATATAATGCCCGTGTGTGTGTATATAGCTTTAAAGGTTGTTTACTGCTTTCTATCAGCAGGTTCCTTTAGGGCGGCCGTATCCGGAGACGGTAGTGCCACCTTTTTTGATAAGCGTGTCAGTGCTTTATCTACCCTAGGGGGTGTTTCCCAACGTGACCTATCCTCTGGCGGGAAAGGGTACGCTGCCAATAACCGTTTAGAAATGATCAATTTCTTATCGGGGGAAGTCCATGCTTCCTCACACACCTCATTTAATTCCTCAGATGCAGGAAAAACTACAGGTAGTTTTTTCTCACCAAACATAATACCATTTTTTGTGGTACCTGGGGTATTATCAGAAATGTGTAATACATTTTTCATTGCCTCAATCATGTAACGGGTGGACCTATTGGAGGGTACACTAGTCTCATCGTCGTCGACACTGGAGTCGGTATCCGTGTCGACATCTGTGTCTGTCATCTGAGGTAGCGGGCGTTTTAAAGCCCCTGATGACATTTGAGACGCTGGAACAGGCACAAGCTGAGTAGCCGGCTGTCCTATGTCGTCAAACCTTTTATGTAAGGAGTTGACACTGTCACGTAATTCCTTCCATAAGTCCATCCACACAGGTGTCGACCCCACAGGGGGTGACATCACATTCACAGGCATTTGCTCCGCCTCCACATCATTTTCCTCATCATACATGTCGACACAGCAGTACCGACACACAGCACACACACAGGGAATGCTCTGACAGAGGACAGGACCCCACAAAGCCCTTTGGGGAGACAGAGGGAGAGTATGCCAGCACACACCAGAGCGCTATATACCACTGGGATATCACCTATAAAGAGTGTTTTCCCTTATAGCTATATATATATATTTATACTGCGCCTAAATTTGTGCCCCCCCTCTTTTACCCTTTCCGTAGTGCAGGACTGCAGGGGAGAGCCAGGGAGCGATCCTTCCAGCGGAGCTGCGAGGGAAAATGGTGCCGGTGTGCTGAGGGAGATGGCTCCGCCCCTTTTTCGGCTGGCTTTCTCCCGCTATTTTAAGAATTCTGGCAGGGGTTAATTAACACCTATATAGCCCCTGGGGTTATATATGGCATCAGTTTGCCAGCCAAGGTGTTCTTTATTGCTTCTTAATTCCCCCCCCCCCCCCCCCCCCCAGCGCCCTGCACCCATCAGTGACCGCAGTGTGTGGTGTGCATGAGGAGCAATGGCGCACAGCTGCAGTGCTGTGCGCTGCCTTGAAGACAGAAGTCTTCAGCCGCCGATTTTCCGGACCACCTTCTTGCTTCTGGCTCTGTAAGGGGGACGGCGGCGCGGCTCCAGGAACGGACGACGAGGTCGGGTCCTGTGTTCGATCCCTCTGGAGCTAATGGTGTCCAGTAGCCTAAGAAGCCCAAGCTACCACCACTTAGGTAGGTTCGCTTCTTCTCCCCTTAGTCCCTCATTGCAGTGAGCCTGTTGCCAGCAGGTCTCACTGTAAAATAAAAAACCTAAACTATACTTTCTTTCTAGGTGCTCAGGAGAGCCCCTAGTGTGCAACCAGCTCCGCCGGGCACAGAAATCTAACTGAGGCTTGGAGGAGGGTCATAGGGGGAGGAGCCAGTGCACACCAGATAGTCCTAAATCTATCTTTAGATGTGCCCAGTCTCCTGCGGAGCCGTCTATTCCCCATGGTCCTTACGGAGTCCCCAGCATCCACTAGGACGTCAGAGAAATCAGAGATTTAGTTTCCAAATTTCTTTTGATAATTCCGCCAGGTGGGAGCCAGTTAAGTTATTGACTTGCGACCGTAGGTAATGCATACCCATAGCGGATCCCTGTCTCCCACCTGAGTGGACTTCCAGGGGGAAGCGTCATGTGAAAATAGTAGGTGGAACAGATGTCGTATTCTGTTCCTGCCCCTCCTTTCCCGAAAAAAAGGCGGGGACCTCGGGACCTTACCGTTATCCCGCCCCTAGGGTCAAGAAAAGAGCATCCCTACCAATCGAACATTTATATACATATATAAAATTCTAACAGAGGTCCTGCATACTTTCCAATAGTACTGGAAACCCATGCACCCACAATAGGTGGCCTGAAGACAGTTTTACTGGCCGAGTATATAAATGGGAGTGTAGGCTCAAGTATGCGGCCAGCCTGTTCTTTCAGTGATGCTGAACCGGGGACGGGTCAGGTAATAGTAATCTGATAATCTGGACACAGCGGTGTGCACCACAGGAGAAATCTCCCAATATGTCTTATCCTTTTCAGGACACGGCTAAGCCGTGAAAATACCCTTAAGAATCAGGACTTATGTGCCTGGGATTTTCCAGGTGTGTTCAAACATAGCATCAGAAATAGGGGATGTTATCACAGGCTTCGTATTTATAGTAAAATAATCTCTCATCTCCTGTACAGGAGTGTAACAGCGATTTCTAACTCTTCCCCGAAGTTTGCATCATAGTTTGAATACACTTTGCTAGGATAGCATTCTGTCTACAGATCCCCTCTCACGTCCCCGTGTCGACTTCTGACGACTTGCATTATACGTGTAAAAGCACGCTTCGAGGGACATGAGGGGTCTAAAGAAGTTTTCAAATTGTATAAATATATCATTCAACTGAGAAATTATAAACTTAACTTCTGTAAATCCTCATCATGGGGACCAGGAGACATGACACCGTCCTGTCTTACTGACATGAAGCAATAGCTGAATTACATTCTGCATTGACTGATGTATATATATATGTTCCTTATAGACATGATATACTGTAATGTTACACATACACAGATACACAGTTTGTATACTGATTTATCAGATTAATCGGACAGGAATTCATACAGTGCACATCCTCTGATATACTCTTTAGACTGATAATGTGAACTTTCACCCTCATACCCAGACGGTCTGCAACATTTACCTCAGAGAATAATCAGATCAATACAGAAGTATGAACCAGCCACATACCAGCGCTACTAGAAACTTTTTTTATAACCTTCCACTGAATTAATACATTAACATCATCCCAAAATACATCCCCCTATACTTATAACACCCTGTTACCAGTGAGTTATGAGCAGCGGTGCAAGTATGCGGGTACGGGCAGGAACGGCGTACCCTTAAGAATTTAGCCGTGGGTATGCCGTACCCACACCGACGGGCCGCCGCTCCTCTTCCCTCCCTGCCTCTGCTGCTCCCCGCACCACCGCTGATGTGAGGGGAGGAGAGTGCAGCCTGCGCCTCTCCTTCCCCGTAGTCTCCGGCGGGTACAGGTGCCTTTGTTCAAGTCAGCGCTGCCCGTGAGCCAATCAGAGCTCGCGGGACCGATCCTCCCGAAGAAGTAAGGGCCATGGATCTTCCAACAGAAGAAGATCCAGCAGATACGCATACCAACCCCTCCTTGGTCTGTCCCGAGCAATGAGGATTGCCAGAACCTTTGTTCTTCTTACAAGTTGAAGAACTCTTGGAATCAGAGGAAGTGGGGGGGAACACATACACTGACGTGAACACCCACGGTGTTACCAGTGTGTCCACTGCCAATGCCTGCGGGTCTCTCGACCTGGAACAGTACCTCCACAGCTTCTTGTTGAGATGGGAGGCCATCATGTCTATGTGAGGTACCGCCACCAAATAGGTTACCTCATCGAACACCTCAAGGTGGAGGCCCCTCTCTCCTGGATAGATATGGTGTTTGCTGAGGAAGTCTGCTTCCCAGTTGTCTACTCCCGGAATAAAGATTGCAGACATCGCCACTGCGTGCCTTTCTGCCCAGAGGAGGATTCTTGACACCTCTGACATTGCAGCCCTGCTCTTTGTTCCACCTTGTTGGTTTATGTAGGCCACTGTTGTCACATTGTCCAACTGCACCTGAACAGCTCGATCCTGTAAGTGGTGTGCTGCTTGAAGAAGGCCATTGTACACGGCCCTTAGCTCCAGGATGTTTATTGGGAGAAGAGATTCTTGATACGAACACCTTCCTTGGAAGGTTTCTCCCTGAGCGACCGCTCCCCAACCTCTTAGACTTGCATCCGTGGTTAGAAAAATCCAGTCCTGAACCCCGAACCTTCGGCCTTCCAGAAGGTGTGGTAGTTGTAGCCACCAGAGGAGCAAAATCCTGGCTCATGGTGACAGACGTATCCTCTGGTGCATATGTAGGTGAAATCCCGACCACTGGTCCAAGAGATCCATCTGAAAGGATCGAGCATGAAACCTTCCATGCTGCAGAGCCTCGTAGGAGGCAACCATCTTCCCCAGAAAGCAGATGCACTGATGAACCGATACCCGGGAAGGCTTCAAGACACCCCGGACCATTGTTTGAATCACCAATGCTTTTTCCACCGGTAGAAACACCCTCTGCACCTCCGTGTCGAGGATCATTCCCAGGAAAGACAGGCTCCTTGTTGGCTCCAGGTGAGACTTTGGAAGTTTCAGTATCCAACCGTGCTCCTTGAGCAGAGTGTCGTGAGAACAATGGATCTTAATAACTTCTCCCTGGACGAAACCTTGATCAGGAGATCGTCCAGATATGGAATTATGTTCACCCCCTGCTTGCTGAGGAGAACCATCATCTCTGCCATCACCTTGGTGAAGACCCTCGGTTGAAACAGATAGTGATCGTTTAACAGTGCAAACCTGAGATAAGCCTGATGCGGCGACCAAATGGGAATGTGGAGGTATGCATCCTTGATGTCCAGGGACACCAGGAATTCCCCCTCCGTCAGTCCTGAGATGACAGCTCTCAGAGACTCCATCTTGAACTTGAACTCCCTGAGATAAAGGGTCAAAGACTTTAAACATAGAATTTGTCGGCAGATAAGAACCACTTGGCCCATCAGTCTGTCCCATTTTGTATTACATTATTTTTATCTCTAACCTTATTTGATCCTTATTTCTTTGTAAGTATATCCTTATGTCTATACCATGCATGTTTAAATTGCTCTACTGTCTTAGCCTCTACCACCTCTGATAGGAGGCTATTCCAATTGTCCACTACCCTTTCTGTGAAGTAATTTTTCCGCAAATTTCTCCTGAACCTCCCCCCCTCCAGTCTCAGTGCATGTCCTCGTGTCCTATTGCTTCTCTTCATTTGGAGAATGTTTCCCTCCTGGACTTTGTTAAAACCCTTCATATATTTGAAAGTTTCTATCATGTCCCCCCTTTCCCTTCTCTGCTCCAAACTATACATATATATAATACATATATTTAACCTTTAAATGTTCCCTGAAAACTCACCTCTTCAAACAAGCCTATCAAATTCCAAACCTACCCACATAACCTTCAGTGCTTCCCTATCTAATTAAATCCTCTCTGTACAGTACACATAACATCACATATCTTGTCTTTCTTTACTCTCACACCCTCCTGACACTTGGCCAACATCGCTGGGTGATCCTATCATACAACCAATTAAGAACCTAGCAATCTGGTTGACCATTATGCAATAGGTAGCATCTATCCTTGTGTATCAATGCCTATTTCTCCATAGATTGTAAGTTTGCGAGCAGGGCCTTCCTATCTCTATGTCTGTCTGTTTTTACCCAGTTTTGTTGTATTACTGTTGTTCTAATTGTAAATCGCAACGGAATATGCTGCGCCATATAAGAAACTGCTAATTAATAAAATAATAGTTTCCTACTGTATTGTCTTACTGACCTATTGGTGGTCATTCCGAGTTGTTTGCTCACTGCCGTTTTTAGCAAAATAGCGATCAGGCTAAAAATGGGCGAATCTGCCATGCGTATGAGCCGCAGGGCGCACGCGCTAAGTATTTTCACACGAAACTATGCAATTTTTCACAGGTCCGAGCAACGCTTTTCAGTCGCTCTGCTGATCGGTGAGTGATTGACAGGAAGTGGGTGTTTCCGGGGCGGAAACTGAGCGTTTTCCGAGAGTGTGCAAAAATGCCTGAGTGGCAGGAGAAACGGGGGAGTGGCTAACCGGACGCTGGGTGTGTTTGTGATGTCAAACCAGCAACTAAACGGACTGAGGTGATCGCAATCTAGGAGTAGGTCTGGAGCTACTCAGAAACTGCAAGGAAATACTTAATAGCAGAACTGCTAATCTTTTGTTCGCAATTCTGCTAAGCTAAGATACACTCCCAGAGGGCGGCGGCCTAGCGTGTGCAATGCTGCTAAAAGCAGCTAGCGAGCGAACAACTCGGAATGAGGGCACTAGTTTCTTACTGCATTGTCTTACTGACCTATAGTTTCCTTCTGTATTGTTTTACTGACCTATAGTTTCCTTCTGTAATGTCTTACTGACCTATAGTTTCCTTCTGTATTGTCTTACTGACCTATAGTTTCTTCTGTATTGTCTTACTGACCTATAGTTTCTTCTGTATTGTCGTACTGACCTATAGTTTCTTACTGTATTGTCTTACTGACCTAAAGTTTCTTACTGTATTGTCTTACTGATGTATAGTGGCTTACTGTAGTCTTACTGACCTATAGTTTCCTTCTGTATTGTCTTACTGACGTATCGCAGCTTACTGTAGTCTTACTGACCTATAGTTTCCTTCTGTATTGTCTTACTGACGTATCGCAGCTTACTGTAGTCTTACTGACCTATAGTTTCCTTCTGTATTGTCTTACTGACCTATAGTTTCCTTCTGTATTGTCTTTCTGACCTATAGTTTCTTCTGTATTGTCTTAATGAACTAGTTTCTTCTGTATTGTCTTACTGACCTATAGTTTCTTACTGTATTGTCTTACTGACCCATAGTTTCTTAATGTATTGTCTTACTGACCTATAGTTTCTTACTGTATTGTCTTACTGATGTATAGTGGCTTACTGTAGTCTTACTGACCTATAATTTCCTTCTGTATTGTTTTACTGACGTATCGCAGCTTACTGTAGTCTTACTGACCTATAGTTTCCTTCTGTATTGTCTTACTGACCTATAGTTTCCTTCTGTATTGTCTGGCTGACCTATAGTTCCTTACTGTATTGTCTTACTGACGTATCGTGGCTTACTGTAGTCTTACTGACCTATATTTTCCTTATTTATTGTCTTGCTGACGTATCGTGGCTTACTGTATTGTCTTACTGACCTATAGTTTCCTTCTGTATTGTCTTACTGACCTAGTTTCCTTCTGTAATGTCTTACTGACCTATAGTTTCTTCTGAATTGTCTTACTGACCTATAGTTTCCTATATACATAGTTTTCCTGTCTATGGTGGTCATTCCGAGTTGTTCGCTCGCAAGGCGATTTTAGCAGTATTGCACACGCTAAGCCGCCGCCTACTGGGAGTGAATCTTAGCATAGTAAAAATGCGAACGATGTATTCGCAATATTGCGATTACACACCTCGTAGCAGTTTCTGAGTAGCTTCAGACTTACTCGGCATCTGCGATCAGTTCAGTGCTTGTCGTTCCTGGTTTGACGTCACAAACAAACCCAGCGTTCGCCCAGACACTCCCCCGTTTCTCCAGCCACTCCCGCGTTTTTTCCGTAAACGGTAGCGTTTTTTCCCACACGCCCATAAAACGGCCTGTTTCCGCCCAGTAACACCCATTTCCTGTCAATCACACTACGATCGCCGGAGCGAAGAAAAAGCCGTGAGTAAAATACTTTCTTCATAGCAAAATTACTTGGCGCAGTCGCAGTGCGGATATTGCGCATGCGCACTAAGCAGAAAATCGCTGCGATGCGAAGAAATTTACCGAGCGAACGACTCGGAATGAGGGCCCAGGTATGGTAGGTAAGTAAGTTAACAAGAGTGCTCCCAAAAAAGAGGATTTTGGTACTTACCGATAAATCCATTTCTCTGAATCCCCTAGGGGACACTGGAGTCTTATACAGTAGGGGTGTGAAGCTTGCAACCGGAGGTGTGGCACAATCTAAAAATGATCATTGTCTGCACAGACGGCTCCTCCCCCTTCACATCCCTCATCCCTCAGTTTGGAAAATTTGACCAAGAGAACAGGACATGATACTATAGCACATGGCGAGGAACCGACCCGCACAACATATCAAACAGCATCCAAGAAACTCTTAACAGAAAAACTAACGTTGTTTGCACAAACTGTTTGAACAAGAACCTTGAACACAGCAGGTTGACAGCACCGAGGTGGGCGTCCAGTGTCCCCTAGAGGATTCAGAGAAATGGATTTATTGGTAAGTACCAAAATCCTCTTTTCTCTTTCATCCACTAGAGGACACTGGAGTCCTACACAGTAGGGGACGTCCTAAAGTTATCCCCCAGGGAGGGAGTGCTGTCGGTGGCCTGCAAAACTAAAACGTCCAAACATAGAGTCTCCGGACGCGAAGTTATCAACCTTGTAAAATTTTGCGAACGTGTGGGCTGAGGACCACATCACCGCTCTGCAAAGTTGAGTAGTGGAAACACCTCTGGCAGCTGCCCATGACGCACCCACTGATCTGGTGGTATGAGCACCCATCTGAACCGGAAACTGTTTGTCACAGGAAATGTAAGCTTGCCAAATGGCAAGTCGAATCCATCTAGACAAAGGCTGCTTAGATGCTGACCAGCCCTTTTTAAGAACAAACAATGGTCCAACTTTCTAAAGGACGACGTAACTTGTACATATACACGTAAAGCTCAGACAACATCCAAGGACACTTCCCCATCTGTGAGACCCTGAAAAGATGGGACCACAATTGGCTGGTTTACATGAAACCCCGAAACCAACCTTAGGAAGGAAACCTGCTCTTGTACGGAGTTCTACCCTATCCTCATGAAACATTCAAAGGACTCTTACACGATAAGGCTCCCAACTCAGAAACTCACCTGGCTGAAACCAAGGCAAGCAATAATGTAACTTTCCAAAAGAGATATTTCAGGTCTGTTCTTGCTAACGGCTCAAAAGTTGGAGATCTCAAAAATTCCAACACCAAAATTTAAGTCCTATGGCGCAGTGGTAGGATAAAAAGGGGGTTGTATCCTCAGAACCCCCTGTAAAAAGGTTTGAACCTCTGACAAGAGTGCTAACCGCTTGTTGAAATAGGATGGAGAGAGCCGAAATTTGAACCTTCAGAGAGCCCAGCCTCAGTCCTACATCTAGACCGGCCTGAAGGAAGAGTAGAAGTCTGGATAAGTGGAAGTTCGTCGAATTCCAACCACGTTCTTGACACCAGTCCATGCACTTCTTATAAATCCTGTAGTAGTGCATGGCTGTGACCGGCTTCCTAGCGGCAAACATCGTAGGAATGGCCGTTCTTGGTATCCCTCTGTTTCTTAAGATCCGGGTTTCAATAGTGACGCCGTTAAACGTAGCTGGGTGTTGGAACAATCCCTGAGATAGCAGGTCCTCCCTCTGAGGTAACCATCAAGGATCTTCCACTAGTAACCCTCGCAGGTCTGAATACCAACTCCTGTGGGGCCAATCTGGTGCAATTAGAATTGACCACACTCGTTCTCATTTCAACCATTTCAGAACCCTGGGTATGAGTGGGAAAGGTGGAAAAATGTAAACCCTCCTGTCAATGCGTCCACTCCTTCTGCTGCTGGAACTTTTGCCTGGACACATATCTGGGCAGCTGATGGTTTTGCCGAGACGCCATTAGATCGACTTGAGGTAGACCCCATCTCCTCACCACCATGTCAAAAATCCGTGGATGTAGGCACTACTCTCCCGGATGCATGTCCTGGCGGCTGAGATAATCTGCTTCCCAGTTTTCCACACCTGGAATGAACACTGCCGAGAGGATGAGGTTTCGCCTTTCTGCCCACAACAAGATCTTTGTGGCTTCCTTTAACGCCATCCTGTTCTTTGTTCCTCCTTGATGGTTTATGTAAGCCGTCATTGTGACATTGTCCGACTGTATCTTTAAGTGTTGACCCATGACTAGGTCTGCGGCTAAGAGAAGTGCATTGTAAACTGCTCTCAGTTCAAGAATGTTTATGGGTAGGCTGCTCTCCTGTAACGTCCATCCTTTATGTCCATGGATACCATGACCCCTCCATGTTCTAAACACACAATAACTGACTGGATTTATTCCATCTTGAATCTGCAAACCGTTAGGAATTTGTTCCACTAGGACGGCACTTCAATCTCTGAGTCTGGCGTCCGTTGTCAGGGTCCTCCAATCCCAAATGCCGAATCTCTTGCCTGCTGCGAGATTCTTGTGCAACGACCACCAAATCAAGAAGGTTCGTATGCGTGGTGGATGCT
This sequence comes from Pseudophryne corroboree, assembly GCF_028390025.1. NCBI lineage: Eukaryota > Metazoa > Chordata > Amphibia > Anura > Myobatrachidae > Pseudophryne > Pseudophryne corroboree. The sequence goes on from NW_026967494.1 coordinate 664,810, forward strand.
GGATTCTTCGATGTAGAAGCCAGTGCGAACCTGCTCCCTGAGCAATGAGTTTAATCTGGAATCGTCAGGAATAAAGTCCTCCGCACCGGAGAGCTGCGAATGACGCCACCCTCTTCTCGAGAAGTAGCACACAGAGGTGTAGAGAAACCATCTGTGTCCTTAGTACCTGAGCCACTAACCTCTGTGGGTCCTGGATCTAGTTCTCTGGTAGGAATACTCTTAATTGTATCGTGTCCAAGATGAGACCGAGGAATTGAATCCGTGGAGTTGGCATGAGGTTGGATTTCTGGAAGTTCACAATCCACCCATGTTGAATGAGAAATTGATGAGATTTCCGAGCATCCTTTATCAGCTGTTTCTGAGATGAGGCCTTGATCAGTAGATCGTCTAGATAAGGTATGATCGTGACCCCTGTCTCAATCCTGTCACCACTATTGCTATGATCTTTATAAAGATTCTTGGAGCTGATGATAGACCGAATGGCAGGGCCCTGATTCGGTAGTGATCCCACACCGGTGCAAATCTTAAGTAAGCTTGGTGAGGGGTCCAAATCGGGATATGAAGGTATTTTGCACTACCAAAAGTTTTGAATAAAATCCCGTTCCTCATTGAGGATCTGGGACTGGCGACTTAACCCTTTGTATGCAGGAGTCTTTGAAGTTGCCTCCTGTAACGCTCCTGCTCGCAATGGGCACCTAGGACCTCGCGCTGCAAATAAACGGACTGTGTGGACGCTGTTGTAACTATCCTGTAACCCTGGGAAATATCTGGTTGACCCAGACATCTGGTGATGTTTTGGCCCAGGCGTCCCGAAAACCTTCCAACTCTGCGCCCCCCAAGGGGGACCCCAGGTGAGCAGGGAAACCATCATGCCACAGGTCTGTTCTGCTTTTCTGGTGTTGACTATGAACGACCTCTACCTCTGGTTCCACGAGTCTGTTGCTCCAAAACCTCTTCTGGCTCGGTACGACAGCGATCAAATGAATTTAAACACTGGTCCCGAGCAACCTCCTCTAACGTGTGATGTGGTGCTCGAGTAAGAAGTAGGTAGAAAGGTAGATGTCACTGCAGTTGCCTGCGAAATCCACTTGTCTAACTCATCAAACATCATCTAACCCCCAAATGGAATAGCCTCTACTCTCTTTAAAAGAAGGGGAGCGGCGGAGGAGCTGCGCTGCTAGCCTACCAGGGCTTAAGTTACTTGGCAGCAGCGTATGAGAAGCCCTCGTACTAGCACCGACGGCGGGAGGAAGCGTGCAGGGGATATAGCCCGGGTCTCTGTGAGTGCAGGGGAAGCTGCGGCTGCTAGCAGCAAGAGATATGTCGTTTCAGCGGGAGGGGACGCTCTTTTCAAGCGCCACGCTGTGTGTTTAAGAGGCGGCGGTATACGCTGCCGCTGACAGCCGCGCTGTGTCTCCCTCAGCCCTCTGTCTGTAGAGGAAGGAAGGGCGGGCGGGGGAGCAGACATGAAGCGGGAGTATATAGCTGGCCAGGGAGTGTTTTAGACCGTTTGTTCTGTCACAGCGCCAGCGGAAGGAGGGGGGCGGCGGGGAAGATGCGCTGCTGAGTCCCAGGGCTTAGAGACAGAAGGTAGCAGCGTTGTGTGCGGTCCGCGGGAGGAAGTCTGTCAAACTGCCTCCTGGATCCATGAAGAAGCTATGGTTACCGTGAGTGTAACTGTAACTAGGGCCCCTTCACAACCAGTACTCACTGCTGACTCTGTGCTCCGGATTTTCTGAGGAGAGATGCAGATCCCCTTTAGTAGGGATCATTGTCTCTCTATTCTTAAGACTTTCGTCCCCCTTTACATTAGGGTAACTCAGTCTCAATATTGAAATGGAGCAGGAGCTCCCTTCTTGTGCTGGTACCTCCTTGGAACAATTTTTCAAATTGAGGGATGTGAAGGGGGAGGAGCCGAATGTGGAGACAATGCTAATTTTTAGATTGTGCCACACCTCCGGTTGCAAGCGTCACACCCCTACTGTATAAGACTCCAGTGTCCCCTAATGGATGAAAGAGAAAGGAGGTTTTACCTCTTTCTTTCCCGACCGCTCTTCTATGCAGAAGGGATATATCTGCTGTTTGAGAGATGCTCCCTGTAAGGAATATAGAAATTTTCCACTTGTAGCTGATCTTGCAAAAGACCCCCACCCAATTTGTATCAGTTAAATTAAAGTCTCCCATGATTAGGACTTCTCCCTTTAAAGCCATTTTAGTGATGTCCAACAATAGATTCCTGTCCAAATCCTGCCCCTGGCCAGGTGGTCTACAGATCACCCCAATGCTAATAATGTCCTTCTCTCTGGTTTCTGTGGTGAGCCAAAGGTCTACTATATACAAGGAGTTATTTAATACCTGCATCATCTAACAAAATGAAGGTTATTTAATAAAAGGTTGCTAAACTGAGAAATTTAGATCCCATACAAATTAGACGCTCCACAAAAAACACACTACTACTTATATATGATCCCTAAAAATAAACTTCTGCTTGTTACTTTTAATAACATTATAGTGTTGTGTGTAATAACGCTCTTCATGTGATGTTTGTCAAGGATAGCCTTGTGTTAGAAACACCCAACTGAGAACAGGGCTGATGGTGGAGGAGGATGTAGGATAAGAGATTGCTGTAGTGACTGAGCAATGAGAATATGTGACTTCTGTAATAATAAGATTTTACTTACCGATAAATCTATTTCTCATAGTCCGTAGTGGATGCTGGGACTCCGTAAGGACCATGGGGAATAGCGGCTCCGCAGGAGACAGGGCACAAAATAAAAGCTTAAGGATCAGGTGGTGTGCACTGGCTCCTCCCCCTATGACCCTCCTCCAAGCCTCAGTTAGGATACTGTGCCCGGACGAGCGTACATAATAAGGAAGGATATTGAATCCCGGGTAAGACTCATACCAGCCACACCAATCACACCGTACAACTCGTGATCTGAACCCAGTTAACAGTATGATAAATGCAAAGGAGCCTCTGAAAAAGATGGCTCAACAATAATAACCCCAATTTTTTTTGTAACAATAACTATGTACAAGTATTGCAGACAATCCGCACTTGGGATAGGCGCCCAGCATCCACTACGGACTATGAGAAATAGATTTATCGGTAAGTAAAATCTTATTTTCTCTAACGTCCTAAGTGGATGCTGGGACTCCGTAAGGACCATGGGGATTATACCAAAGCTCCCAAACGGGCGGGAGAGTGCGGATGACTCTGCAGCACCGAATGAGAGAACTCCAGGTCGTCCTCAGCCAGGGTATCAAATTTGTAGAATTTTGCAAACGTGTTTGCCCCTGACCAAGTAGCTGCTCGGCAAAGTTGTAAAGCCGAGACCCCTCGGGCAGCCGCCCAAGATGAGCCCACTTTCCTTGTGGAATGGGCTTTTACTGATTTTGGCTGTGGCAATCCTGCCATGGAATGTGCAAGCTGAATTGTACTACAAATCCAACGAGCAATCGTCTGCTTAGAAGCAGGAGCACCCAGCTTGTTGGGTGCATACAGGATAAACAGCGAGTCAGATTTTCTGACTCCAGCCGTCCTGGAAACATATATTTTCAAGGCCCTGACAACGTCAAGCAACTTAGAGTCCTCTAAGTCCCTAGTAGCCGCAGGTACCACAATAGGTTGATTCATGTGAAATGCAGAAACCACCTTAGGTAGAAATTGAGGACGAGTCCTCAATTCCGCCCTGTCAGAATGAAAAATTAAGTAAGGGCTTTTACATGATAAAGCCGCCAATTCTGACACACGCCTGGCTGAAGCCAAGGCTAACAGCATCGACACCTTCCACGTGAGATATTTTAAGTCTATCGTGGAAAGTGGTTCAAACCAATGTGATTTTAGAAAACTCAACACAACATTGAGATCCCAAGGTGGCACTGGAGGCACAAAAGGAGGCTGTATGTGCAGCACCCCTTTCACAAATGTCTGAACTTCAGGTACTGAAGCCAGTACAATTCAGCTTGCACATTCCATGGCAGGATTGCCACAGCCAAAATCTTTCTGGAAGAAAATCGACAAGGCCGAAATTTGAACCTTAATGGAACCTAATTTTAGGCCCATAGACAGTCCTGTTTGCAGGAAATGCAGGAAACGACCCAGTTGAAATTCCTCTGTAGGGGCCTTCTTGGCCTCACACCACGCAACATATTTACGCCAAATACGGTGATAATGTTTTGCGGTTACTTCCTTCCTGGCTTTGACCAGGGTAGGGATGACTTCTTCTGGAATGCCCTTTTCCTTTAGGATCCGGCGTTCAACCGCCAAGCCGTCAAACGCAGCCGCGGTAAGTCTTGGAACAGACAAGGCCCCTGCAGTAGCAGGTCCTTTCTTAGAGGTAGAGGCCACGGTTCGTCCGTGAGCATCTCTTGAAGTTCCGGGTACCAAGTCCTTCTTTGCCAATCCGGAACCACGAGTATAGTTCTTACTCCTCTCCTTCTTATGATTCTCAATACTTTTGGTATGAGAGGCAGAGGAGGGAACACATACACTGACTGGTACACCCACGGCGTTACCAGAGCGTCCACTGCTATTGCCTGAGGGTCCCTTGACCTGGCGCAATATTTGTCCAGTTTTTTGTTTAGACGTGACGCCATCATGTCCACCTTTGGTTTTTCCCAACGGTTTACAATCAGGTGGAAGACTTCCGGGTGAAGTCCCCACTCTCCCGGGTGAAGGTCGTGTCTGCTGAGGAAGTCTGCTTCCCAGTTGTCCACTCCCGGAATGAACACTGCTGACAGTGCTATCACATGATTTTCCGCCCAGCGAAGAATCCTTGCAGCTTCTGCCATTGCCCTCCTGCTTCTCGTGCCGCCCTGTCTGTTTACGTGGGCGACTGACGTGATGTTGTCCGATTGGATCAACACCGCCTGACCCTGAAGCAGAGGTTTTGCTTGACTTAGGGCATTGTAAATGGCCCTTAGTTCCAGAATATTTATATGAAGAGATGTTTCCATGCTTGACCACAAGCCCTGGAAATTCCTTCCCTGTGTGACTGCTCCCCAGCCTCTCAGGCTGGCATCCGTGGTTACCAGGATCCAATCCTGAATGCCAAATCTGCGCCCCTCTAGTAGATGAGCACTCTGCAGCCACCACAGGAGAGACACCCTTGTCCTTGTTGACAGGGTTATCCGCTGATGCATCTGAAGATGCGATCCGGACCATTTGTCTAGTAGATCCCATTGAAACGTTCTTGCATGGAATCTTCCAAATGGAATCGCTTCGTAAGAAGCCACCATTTTCCCCAGGACCCTCGTGCACTGATGTACTGAGACCTGTCCTGGTTTTAGGAGGTTCCTGACTAGCTCGGATAACTCCCTGGCCTTCTCCTCCGGGAGAAACACCTTCTTCTGGACTGTGTCCAGAATCATTCCTAGGAACAGTAGACGTGTCGTTGGAATCAGCTGCGATTTTGGAATATTTAGAATCCACCCGTGCTGACGTAGTACTACCTGAGATAGTGCCACTCCGACTTCTAACTGTTCCCTGGTTCTTGCCCTTATCAGGAGATCGTCCAAGTAAGGGATAATTAAGATGCCTTTTCTTCGTAGAAGAATCATCATTTCGGCCATTACCTTGGTAAAGACCCGAGGCGCCGTGGACAATCCAAACGGCAGCGTCTGAAACTGATGACAGTTTTGTACTACAAACCTGAGGTACCCTTGGTGAGAAGGGTATATTGGGACGTGGAGATAAGCATCCTTGATGTCCAGAGACACCATATAGTCCCCTTCTTCCAGGTTCGCTATCACTGCTCTGAGTGACTCAATCTTGAATTTGAACCTTTTTATGTAAGTGTTCAAAGATTTTAGATTTAAGATTGGTCTCACCGAGCCGTCCGGCTTCGGTACCACAAACAGCGTGGAATAATACCCCTTTCCCTGTTGTAAGAGGGGTACCTTGATTATCACCTGCTGGGAATACAGCTTGTGAATGGCTTCCAGAACTGCCTCCCTGTCTGAGGGAGACTTTGGTAAAGCAGACTTCAGGAACCGATGAGGAGGAAACGCCTCGAATTCCAGTTTGTACCCCTGTGATACTACCTGTAGAATCCAGGGATCCACTTGCGAGTGAGCCCACTGCGCGTTGAAATTCTTGAGACGGGCCCCCACCATGTCTGAGTCTGCTTGTAAAGCCCCAGCGTCATGCTGAAGACTTGGCAGAAGCAGGGGAGGGCTTCTGCTCCTGGGAAGCGGCTGCATGGTGCAGTCTTTTTCCTCTTCCTCTGCCCTTGGGCAGAAAAGAGTGGCCTTTTGCTCGCTTGTACTTATGGGAACGAAAGGACTGAGTTTGAAAAGACTGTCTTTTAATGCTGATGTGAAGTAACCCGGGGTAAAAAGGTGGATTTTCCAGCCGTTGCCGTGGCCACCAGGTCCGATAGACCAGCCCCAAATAACTCCTCCCCCTTATACGGCAATACTTCCATGTGCCGTTTGGAATCTGCATCCCCTGACCACTGTCGCGTCCATAATGCTCTTCTGGCAGAGATGGACATTGCGCTTACTCTTGATGCCAGGGTACAAATATCCCTCTGCGCATCACGCATATATAGCAATGCATCCTTTAAATGTTCTATAGTTAACAAAATATTGTCCCTATCCAGGGTATCAATATTCTCCGTCAGGGAATCCGTCCAAGCGACTCCAGCACTGCACATCCAGGCTGATGCGATTGCTGGTCGCAGTATAACACCAGTATGTGTGTATATACTTTTTAGGATATTTTCCAGCCTCCTATCAGCTGGTTCTTTGAGGGTGGCCGTATCAGGGGACGGCAACGCTACTTGTTTAGATAAACGTGTGAGCGCCTTATCTACCCTAGGGGGTGTTTCCCACCGCGCCCTAAGCTCTGGCGGGAAAGGGTATAGTGCTAATAATTTATTAGAAATTAGCTGTTTTTTATCGGGGGAAACCCACGCTTTATCACACACCTCATTTATTTCATCTGACTCAGGAAAAACTATTGGCAGTTTTTTCACACCCCACATAATACCCGTCTTTGTGGTACTTGTAGTGTCAGAAAGGTTCAATGCCTCTTTCATTGCCGTGATCATGTAACGTGTGGCCCTACTGGACATTACGTTTGTCTCGTCACCGTCGACACTAGACTCAGTATCTGTGTCAGGGTCTGTGTCGACCCACTGAGGTAACGGCCGTTTTAAGGCCCCTAACGGTGTCTGAGACGCCTGAACAGGCACTAATTGATTTGCCGGCTTTCTCATGTCGTCAACAGTTTTTTGCAAATTGCTGACATTATCACTTAATTGCTTAAACACAATCATCCAGTCAGGTGTCGACTCCCTAGGGGGTGACATCACTAACACAGGCAACTGCTCCGCCTCCACCTCATTTTCCTCCTCATACATGTCGACACACGCGTACCGACACACAGCACACACACCGGGAATGCTCTGATAGAGGACAGGACCCCACTTAGCCCTTTGGAGAGACAGAGGGAGAGTCTGCCAGCACACACCCAGCGCTATATATATACAGGGATAACCTTATATAAGTGTTAAACCCTTATAGCTGCTGTTTTATATTGTAATCTGCTGCCAAAATGCCCCCCCTTCTCTTTTTTACCCTGATTCAGAAGCAGGACTGCAGGGGAGAGTCAGGGAGCCGTCCTTCCAGCGGAGCTGTGAGGGAAAATGGCGCCAGTGTGCTGAGGAGATAGGCTCCGCCCCTTCACGACGTCCTTATCTCCCGCTTTTTCTGTGTAAAATGGCAGGGGATAAAATACATCCATATAGCCCAGGAGCTATATGTGATGTATTTCTTTAGCCTCCTAAGGTATATTTCTGTTATATTGCGTCTCAGGGCGCTCCCCCCCCAGCGCCCTGCACCCTCAGTGACCGGAGAGTGAAGTGTGCTGAGAGCAATGGCGCACAGCTGCGGTGCTGTGCGCTACCTTAGTCTGAAGACAGGATGTCTTCTGCCGCCGATTTCACCGGACCTCTTCGTCTCTTCTGGCTCTGTAAGGGGGACGGCGGCGCGGCTCCGGTGACCCATCCAGGCTGTACCTGTGATCGTCCCTCTGGAGCTAATGTCCAGTAGCCTAAGAAGCCCAATCCACTCTGCACTCAGGTGAGTTCGCTTCTTCTCCCCTTAGTCCCACGATGCAGTGAGCCTGTTGCCAGCAGGACTCACTGAAAATAAAAAAACCTAAATAAACTTTTATTCTAAGCAGCTCAGGAGAGCCACCTAGATTGCACCCTTCTCGGCCGGGCACAAAAATCTAACTGAGGCTTGGAGGAGGGTCATAGGGGGAGGAGCCAGTGCACACCACCTGATCCTTAAGCTTTTATTTTGTGCCCTGTCTCCTGCGGAGCCGCTATTCCCCATGGTCCTTACGGAGTCCCAGCATCCACTTAGGACGTTAGAGAAAAGTGTTTATTACTCACCTGTGCTGATATCTGTAGGGATCTCCTCCTCCTTACACTGCTGATCACCCTTCACATACATCTCTTCTTCTCCCTCTATATCTTCTGCCTTCATATCAGTCACATACGTCTCTTCTTCTCCCTCTGTATCTTCTGCCTTCATATCAGTCACATACGTCTCTTCTTCTCCCTCTATATCTTCTGCCTTCATATCAGTCACATACGTCTCTTCTTCTCCCTCTGTATCTTCTGCCTTTATATCAGTCACATACGTCTCTTCTTCTCCCTCTGTATCTTCTGCCTTTATATCAGTTACATACGTCTCTTCTTCTCCCTCTATATCTTCTGCCTTTATATCAGTCACATACGTCTCTTCTTCTCCCTCTATATCTTCTGCCTTTATATCAGTCACATACGTCTCTTCTTCTCCCTCTATATCTTCTGCCTTCATATCAGTCACATACGTCTCTTCTTCTCTCATTATATCTTCTGCCTTTATACGAGAAAGACGTTCTATCTAAATAACCCAAAAAATACAATGGCATTTGCATACTGTTTGGTTAAACTGAGGTGAAACAGTATAATATCAGTGTATAAAACACACAGCTCCTCTACACATTATATAGTGACAGTCACTTTGGTATATTGGGGAGACCCTAAATCCCACCTACCTGATCCTCCTGTGGGATCCTGTGATTCTCCTCTGTACAGTCCTGGGAATACAGAGGACGGGGACATCTCTCTGGGGTATCTCTGTTACTGGGCCCATCTGTAGGAGACACACAGTGACTGAGTACAGTGTATATATGTGATTATCAGATGAGGTGTGTATATAGGGGCCCCCATACCTGCTCTCCCCTGTACAATACATGACATTGTCCTCTTACCCAGTGATGTGAGGGGCCGGTGATTCTCCATCATCACGTCCTTGTACAGACCCCTGTGTTCCACTACATACTCCACCTCCTGCATGGAGACATAGACAGTGACATCCTGACACCTTATAGGAACCTGACACACACAATGATACAGTCATCACCCAGACATCCCCCGGTGTTACTGTATAATGCCCCATTCCCAGCAGTTACCTCTCCAGTCATCACCCAGACACGTCCCCTGGTGTTACTGTATAATGTCCCATTCCCAGCAGTCACCTCTCCAGTCATCACCCAGACACATCCCCCGGTGTTACTGTATAATATCCCAATCCCAGCAGTCACCTCTCCAGTCATCACCCAGACACATCCCCTGGTGTTACTGTATAATGTCCCATTCCCGGCAGTCACCTCTCCGGTCATCACCCAGACACATCCCCTGGTGTTACTGTATAATGTCCCATTCCCAGCAGTCACCTCTCCAGTCATCACCCAGACACGTCCCCTGGTGTTACTGTATAATGCCCCATTCCCAGCAGTCACCTCTCCAGTCACCACCCAGACACGTCCCCCAGTGTTACTGTATAATGCCCAATTCCCAGCAGTCACCTCTCCAGTCATCACCCAGACACATCCCCTGGTGTTACTGTATAATGTCCCATTCCCAGCAGTCATACCTCCAGTCACCACCCAGACACGTCCCCCAGTGTTACTGTATAATGCCCAATTCCCAGCAATCACCTCTCCAGTCATCACCCAGACACATCCCCTGGTGTTACTGTATAATGTCCCATTCCCAGCAGTCATACCTCCAGTCATCACCCAGACACGTCCCCTGGTGTTACTATATAATGTCCCATTCCCAGCAGTCACCTCTCCAGTCATCACCCAGACACGTCCCCTGGTGTTACTGTATAATGCCCCATTCACAGCAGTCACCTCTCCAGTCATCACCCAGACACGTCCCCTGGTGTTACTATATAATGTCCCAGTCACAGCAGTCACCTCTCCAGTCATCACCCAGACACATCCCCTGGTGTTACTGTATAATGTCCCATTCCCAGCAGTCACCTCTCCAGTCATCACCCAGACACGTCCCCTGGTGTTACTATATAATGTCCCAGTCACAGCAGTCACCTCTCCAGTCATTACCCAGACACATCCCCTGGTGTTACTGTATAATATCCCATTCCCAGCAGTCACCTCTCCAGTCAGCAGCTGAATGATCTTGTTAGGGAGTTGCAGGATATTCTGGTCAATGTGTCTCATGTGTCAGTGAGTGAGGTGGAGGCACCGTGATGGGGCTCTGGGTCCTGCGCAGTCCTCCTGACACACGGGGATGGCTGCTCGGTGTCTCACACTCACCGGATGTCTTCTTCACTACTGCGTAACCCTGCGAAATGGGGGAGACATCACTGTAAATACTCACAGATCTTCTCATCTCCCCAGTCATGTCCCTGTATTATTAATAGATATGTGATGTCACTGTGACGCTCCCAGTTCCCCTCACCTCCCCAGTCATATACCTGTATTATTACTATAGATATAAGTGATTTCACTGTGACGCTCCCAGATCCACTCACCTCTCCAGTCATGTCCCTGTATTATTACTATAGATATAACTGATGTCACAGTGACGCTCCCAGATCCCCTCACCTCCCCAGTCATGTCCCTGTATTATTACTATTGTGCCAATAGACACACTCATCCCAACCCACACAGTGTACCTGTCCTATAACGGGCACACTTACCTCTGCATTATGGTTACCTTCTTTTTACTCAATGTACCTACCAGACATACACACCAGGGACGTGCGGTGAGGTACATTTATCAGGAGGCACTGGCTAGTACCAGAGCCAGATTTACACACAATATATGAGCCCAAGGATTACACACAGGAGCAGAGGTATACACACGTGGGCATTGTACACAGGTGCAGAGGTATACACACGTGGGCATTGTACACAGGTGCAGAGGTATACACACGTGGGCATTGTACACAGGTGCAGAGGTATACACACGTGGGCATTGTACACAGGTGCAGAGGTATACACACGTGGGCATTATACACAGGTGCAGTAGTATATACACGTGGGCATTAGACACAGGTGCAGAGGTATACACACGTGGGCATTAGACACAGGTGCAGAGGTATACACACGTGGGCATTGTACACAGGTGCAGAGGTATATACACGTGGGCATTATACACAGGTGCAGAGGTATACACACGTGAGCATTAGACACAGGTGCAGAGGTATACACACGTGGGCATTATACACAGGTGCAGAGGTATACACACGTGGGCATTATACACAGGTGCAGAGGTATACACACGTGGGCATTAGACACAGGTGCAGAGGTATACACACGTGGGCTATATACACAGGTGCTGTGGTATATACACGTGGGCATTATACACAGGTGCAGTGGTATATACACGTGGGCATTATACACAGGTGCAGAGGTATATACACGTGGGCATTATACACAGGTGCAGTAGTATACACACGTGGGCATTATACACAGGTGCAGAGGTATACACACGTGGGCATGATACACAGGTGCAGAGGTATATACACGTGGGCATTATACACAGGTGCAGAGGTATACACACGTGGGCATTATACACAGGTGCAGTGGTATATACACGTGAGCATTAGACACAGGTGCAGAGGTATATACACGTGGGCATTATACACAGGTGCAGAGGTATACACACGTGGGCATTATACACAGGTGCAGAGGTATACACACGTGGGCATTATACACAGGTGCAGAGGTATACACACGTGGGCATTATACACAGGTGCAGAGGTATACACACGTGAGCATTAGACACAGGTGCAGAGGTATATACACGTGGGCATTATACACAGGTGCAGAGGTATACACACGTGGGCATTATACACAGGTGCAGAGGTATACACACGTGGGCATTAGACACAGGTGCAGAGGTATATACACGTGGGCTATATACACAGGTGCAGAGGTATACACACGTGGGCACTATACACAGGTGCAGAGGTATACACACGTGGGCATTATACACAGGTGCAGAGGTATACACACGTGGGCATTAGACACAGGTGCAGAGGTATATACACGTGGGCATTAGACACAGGTGCAGTGGTATACACACGTGGGCATTATACAAAGGTGCAGAGGTATACACACGTGGGCATTAGACACAGGTGCAGAGGTATACACACGTGGGCATTATACACAGATGCAGAGGTATACACACGTGGGCATTATACACAGGTGCAGAGGTATACACACGTGGGCATTATACACAGGTGCAGAGGTATACACACGTGGGCATTATACACAGGTGCAGAGGTATACACACGTGAGCATTAGACACAGGTGCAGAGGTATATACACGTGGGCATTATACACAGGTGCAGAGGTATACACACGTGGGCATTATACACAGGTGCAGAGGTATACACACACGTGGGCACTATACACAGGTGCAGTGGTATATACACGTGAGCATTAGACACAGGTGCAGAGGTATATACACGTGGGCATTATACACAGGTGCAGAGGTATACACACGTGGGCATTATACACAGGTGCAGAGGTATACACACGTGGGCATTATACACAGGTGCAGAGGTATACACACGTGGGCATTAGACACAGGTGCAGAGGTATACACACGTGAGCATTAGACACAGGTGCAGAGGTATATACACGTGGGCATTATACACAGGTGCAGTGGTATACACACGTGGGCATTATACACAGGTGCAGTGGTATACACACGTGGGCATTATACACAGGTGCAGAGGTATACACACGTGAGCATTAGACACAGGTGCAGAGGTATATACACGTGGGCATTATACACAGGTGCAGAGGTATACACACGTGGGCATTATACACAGGTGCAGAGGTATACACACGTGGGCATTAGACACAGGTGCAGAGGTATATACACATGGGCTATATACACAGGTGCAGAGGTATACACACGTGGGCACTATACACAGGTGCAGAGGTATACACACGTGGGCATTATACACAGGTGCAGAGGTATACACACGTGGGCTATATACACAGGTGCAGAGGTATACACACGTGGGCATTAGACACAGGTGCAGAGGTATATACACGTGGGCATTAGACACAGGTGCAGTGGTATACACACGTGGGCATTATACACAGGTGCAGAGGTATACACACGTGGGCATTATACACAGGTGCAGAGGTATACACACGTGGGCATTAGACACAGGTGCAGAGGTATATACACGTGGGCATTAGACACAGGTGCAGAGGTATACACACGTGGGCATTAGACACAGGTGCAGAGGTATATACACGTGGGCTATATACACAGGTGCAAAGGTATACACACGTGGGCACTATACACAGGTGCAGAGGTATACACACGTGGGCATTATACACAGGTGCAGAGGTATACACACGTGGGCATTAGACACAGGTGCAGAGGTATATACACGTGGGCATTAGACACAGGTGCAGTGGTATACACACGTGGGCATTATACACAGGTGCAGTGGTATATACACGTGGGCATTATACACAGGTGCAGAGGTATACACACGTGGGCATTATACACAGGTGCAGAGGTAAATACACGTGGGCATTATACACAGGTGCAGAGGTATACACACGTGGGCATTATACACAGGTGCAGAGGTATACACACGTGGGCATTATATACAGGTGCAGAGGTATATACACGTGGGCATTATACACAGGTGCAGAGGTATATACACGTGGGCATTATACACAGGTGCAGTGGTATACACACGTGGGCATTATACACAGGTGCAGAGGTATACACACGTGGGCTATATACACAGGTGCAGAGGTATACACACGTGGGCTATATACACAGGTGCTGTGGTATATACACGTGGGCATTATACACAGGTGCAGAGGTATATACACGTGGGCATTATACACAGGTGCAGAGGTATATACACGTGGGCATTATACACAGGTGCAGTGGTATATACACGTGGGCATTATACACAGGTGCAGTGGTATATACACGTGGGCATTATACACAGGTGCAGAGGTATACACACGTGGGCTATATACACAGGTGCAGAGGTATATACACGTGGGCATTATACACAGGTGCAGAGGTATATACACGTGGGCATTATACACAGGTGCAGAGGTATACACACGTGGGCATTATACACAGGTGCAGAGGTATATACACGTGGGCATTAGACACAGGTGCAGAGGTATATACACGTGGGCATTAGACACAGGTGCAGAGGTATATACACGTGGGCATTATACACAGGTGCAGAGGTATACACACGTGGGGATTATACACAGGTGCAGAGGTATACACACGTGAGCATTAGACACAGGTGCAGAGGTATATACACGTGGGCATTATACACAGGTGCAGAGGTATACACACGTGGGCATTATACACAGGTGCAGAGGTATATACACGTGGGCATTATACACAGGTGCAGAGGTATACACACGTGGGCATTATACACAGGTGCAGAGGTATATACACGTGGGCATTAGACACAGGTGCAGAGGTATACACACGTGGGCATTAGACACAGGTGCAGTGGTATACACACGTGGGCATGATACACAGGTGCAGAGGTATACACACGTGAGCATTATACACAGGTGCAGAGGTATACACACGTGGGCATTATACACAGGTGCAGAGGTATACACACGTGGGCACTATACACAGGTGCAGAGGTATACACACACGTGGGCATTAGACACAGGTGCAGAGGTATACACACGTGAGCATTAGACACAGGTGCAGAGGTATATACACGTGGGCATTATACACAGGTGCAGAGGTATACACACGTGGGCATTAGACACAGGTGCAGAGGTATACACACGTGAGCATTAGACACAGGTGCAGAGGTATATACACGTGGGCATTATACACAGGTGCAGAGGTATACACACGTGGGCATTATACACAGGTGCAGAGGTATACACACGTGGGCATTAGACACAGGTGCAGAGGTATACACACGTGGGCATTGTACACAGGTGCAGAGGTATACACACGTGGGCATTATACACAGGTGCAGAGGTATATACACGTGGGCATTATACACAGGTGCAGAGGTATACACACGTGGGCATTATACACAGGTGCAGAGGTATACACACGTGGGCATTGTACACAGGTGCAGAGGTATACACACGTGTGCATTATACACAGGTGCAGAGGTATATACACGTGGGCATTAGACACAGGTGCAGAGGTATATACACGTGGGCATTAGACACAGGTGCAGAGGTATACACACGTGGGCATTATACACAGGTGCAGAGGTATATACACGTGGGCATTAGACACAGGTGCAGAGGTATATACACGTGGGCATTATACACAGGTACAGAGGTATATACACGTGGGCATTGTACACAGGTGGAGAGGTATACACACGTGGGCATTATACACAAGTGCAGAGGTATACACACGTGGGCATTATACACAGGTGCAGAGGTATACACACGTGGGCATTATACACAGGTGCAGAGGTATACACACGTGGGCATTATACACAGGTGCAGTGGTATACACACGTGGGCATTATACACAGGTGCAGAGGTATACACACGTGAGCATTATACACAGGTGCAGAGGTATACACACGTGGGCATTATACACAGGTGCAGAGGTATACACACGTGGGCTATATACACAGGTGCAGAGGTATACACACGTGGGCATTATACACAGGTGCAGAGGTATACACACGTGGGCTATATACACAGGTGCAGAGGTATACACACGTGGGCATTATACACAGGTGCAGAGGTATACACACGTGGGCATTATACACAGGTGCAGAGGTATACACACGTGGGCTATATACACAGGTGCAGAGGTACACACACGTGGGCATTATACACAGGTGCAGAGGTATACACACGTGGGCATTATACACAGGGCAGAGGTATACACACGTGGGCATTATACACAGGTGCAGAGGTATACACACGTGGGCATTATACACAGGTGCAGAGGTATATACACGTGGGCATTATACACAGGTGCAGAGGTATATACACGTGGGCATTATACACAGGTGCAGAGGTATACACACGTGGGCATTAGACACAGGGGCAGCAGTATAAACACGTGGGCATTAGACACAGGTGCAGAGGTATATACACGTGGGCATTAGACACAGGTGCAGAGGTATACACACGTGGGCATTATACACAGGTGCAGAGGTATATACACGTGGGCATTATACACAGGTGCAGAGGTATATACACGTGGGCACTATACACAGGTGCAGAGGTATACACACGTGGGCATTATACACAGGTGCAGAGGTATATACACGTGGGCATTAGACACAGGTGCAGTAGTATATACACGTGGGCATTATACACAGGTGCAGAGGTATACACACGTGGGCATTATACACAGGTGCAGAGGTATATACACGTGGGCATTAGACACAGGTGCAGAGGTATATACATGTGGGCATTATACACAGGTGCAGAGGTATATACACGTGGGCATTAGACACAGGTGCAGAGGTATATACACGTGGGCATTATACACAGGTGCAGTGGTATATACACGTGGGCACTATACACAGGTGCAGAGGTATATACACGTGGGCATTATACACAGGTGCAGAGGTATATACACGTGGGCATTATACACAGGTGCAGAGGTATATACACGTGGGCATTATACACAGGTGCAGAGGTATACACACGTGGGCATTAGACACAGGTGCAGAGGTATATACACGTGGGCATTATACACAGGTGCAGTGGTATACACACGTGGGCATTATACACAGGTGCAGAGGTATACACACGTGGGCATTAGACACAGGTGCAGAGGTATACACACGTGGGCATTATACACAGGTGCAGAGGTATACACACGTGGGCATTATACACAGGTGCAGCGGTATACACACGTGGGCATTATACACAGGTGCAGAGGTATACACACGTGAGCATTAGACACAGGTGCAGAGGTATACACACGTGGGCATTATACACAGGTGCAGAGGTATATACACGTGGGCATTAGACACAGGTGCAGAGGTATATACACGTGGGCATTATACACAGGTGCAGAGGTATATACACGTGGGCTATATACACAGGTGCAGAGGTATATACATGTGAGCATTAGACACAGGTGCAGAGGTATATACACGTGGGCATTATACACAGGTGCAGAGGTATATACACGTGGGCTATATACACAGGTGCAGAGGTATACACACGTGAGCATTAGACACAGGTGCAGAGGTATATACACGTGGGCATTAGACACAGGTGCAGAGGTATATACACGTGGGCATTATACACAGGTGCAGAGGTATATACACGTGGGCTATATACACAGGTGCAGAGGTATACACACGTGAGCATTAGACACAGGTGCAGAGGTATACACACGTGGGCTATATACACAGGTGCAGAGTTATATACACGTGGGCAATATACACAGGTGCAGAGGTATACACACGTGGGCATTAGACACAGGTGCAGAGGTATATACACGTGGGCTATATACACAGGTGCAGAGGTATACACACGTGGGCATTATACACAGGTGCAGAGGTATACACACGTGGGCATTATACACAGGTGCAGAGGTATATACACGTGGGCATTAGACACAGGTGCAGAGGTATACACACGTGGGCATTATACACAGGTGCAGAGGTATACACACGTGGGCATTATACACAGGTGCAGATGTATACACACGTGGGCATTATACACAGGTGCAGATGTATACACACGTGGGCATTATACACAGGTGCAGATGTATACACACGTGGGCATTATACACAGGTGCAGAGGTATATACACGTGGGCATCAGACACAGGTGCAGAGGTATATACACGTGGGCATTGTACACAGGTGCAGAGGTATACACACGTGGGCATTATACACAGGTGCAGAGGTATACACACGTGGGCATTATACACAGGTGCAGAGGTATACACACGTGGGCATTATACACAGGTGCAGAGGTATATACACGTGGGCATCAGACACAGGTGCAGAGGTATATACACGTGGGCATTGTACACAGGTGCAGAGGTATATACACGTGCAATCGCCCGATTGGTGCTGTGTGTGCCCACCATCTACAATCCATTCCTGAGGACTCTCCACCCGGACCAGGTCCCCACCACTGGCTCATTTTGTGGACCCGTTTGAAGAACATCCATCACCCACAGCTAAACAAGGGACAAGCCGTTGCGGATGCCTATCCGCTTAAACACCTTGGACAACTGCTGGTGGTAACTATTATACATGATGGAACATTGACGGGATACCTTGAGCATATCAAATTAAGGGACTGTTTTATTGGAACAGGTGTGAACTGTCTATGCATTCCTATCAGGACTGAGAGAGACAGCGATTTGACACTTAATTGTGTCCTTTATTATATATTTCATACATTGTTACAATTTTTAACCATTTTTAAGTTTATTTTTTATTTCAATAAATGTGTATTTTCATGTGACCTTCTGCTCTCATATATGACCATTTTAGCGCTTTAATTCTTCCTATACTCATTTGTGTTTTGGGGGTCTGACCAACCCCATTTGTTTTAGCTGCTGTGGTGCACCTCCCTCATCAGCGCCTGGAGAAAATCCACCTTAGGGTGTTTTTTCTTTACCTTTGCAGTTTGACATACAGGGAGTGGCAGATGACATGCAAGGGATGGCAAAAGAGGTGGGTGACATGCAGGGGGTGGCAGGAGAGGCAGGTGACATACAGGGAGGGGCAGATGACGGCATGAGAAGTGGGTAACAGACAGGGGGTGGTAAGGTACAGGACGGGGTGGTAGGGTATAGACTGGGGGCGGCAGGAGAGGCGGGTGGCAGGGTACAGGCAGGAGGTGGAAGGAAAGGTGGGTGACAGGCAGCGAGTGGCAGGGGGAGGCAGATGACACGCAGGGGATGGCATGAGAGGTGGGTGACAGGCAGGGGCGTCAGCAGAGGCGGGTGACATACAGGGAGTAACAGATGACAGGCAGGGGGTGGCATGAGAGGTGGGTGACAGGCAGGGTAGAGGCAGGGGGTGGCAGGAGAGGCGGGTGACAGACGGGGTGGTAGGGTACAGGCAGGGGGTAGCAGGTGACAGGCAGGGGGCAGCAGGTGAGGAGGCATTAGGAGAGTGTCAGGGGCAGCAGGTGATGGGGCATTAGGACAATGTCAGGGGCAGGAGAGGGGGCATTAATTAGGATAATGTCAGGGGCAGCAGGCATTAGGAGAATGTGAGGGGCGGCAGGTGAGGGGGCATTAGGAGAATGCATAGGCAGCAACTGAGGGGGCATTAGGAGAATGCAGGGGCAGCAGGTGAGAGGGCATTAGGACAATGTCAGGGGCAGCAGGTGAGGGGGCATTAGGAGAATGCAGGGGCAGCAGGTGAGGGGGCATTAGGAGAACGCATAGGCAGCAGCTAAGGGGGCATTAGGAGAATGCAGGGGCAGCAGGTGAGGGGTCATTAGGAGAGTGTCAGGGGCAGCAGGTGAGGGGGCATTAGGACAATGTCAGGGGCAGGAGAGGGGGCATTAATTAGGATAATGTCAGGGGCAGCAGGCATTAGGAGAATGCATAGGCAGCAGCTGAGGGGGCATTAGGAGAATGTCAGGGGCAGCAGGTGAGGGGGCATTAGGAGAATGTCAGGGGCAGCAGGTGAGGGGGCATTAGGAGAATGTCAGGGGCAGCAGGTGAGGGGGCATTAGGAGAATGTCAGGGGCAGCAGGTAAGGGGGCATTAGGAGAATGCCGGGGGCAGCAGGTGAGAGGGCATTAGGAGAATGCATAGGCAGCAACTGAGGGGGCATTAGGAGAATGCAGGGGCAGCAGGTGAGAGGGCATTAGGACAATGTCAGGGGCAGCAGGTGAGGGGGCATTAGGAGAATGCAGGGGCAGCAGGTGAGGGGGCATTAGAAGAACGCATAGGCAGCAGCTAAGGGGGCATTAGGAGAATGCAGGGGCAGCAGGTGAGGGGTCATTAGGAGAGTGTCAGGGGCAGCAGGTGAGGGGGCATTAGGACAATGTCAGGGGCAGGAGAGGGGGCATTAATTAGGATAATGTCAGGGGCAGCAAGCATTAGGAGAATGTGAGGGGCGGCAGGTGAGGGGGCATTAGGAGAATGCATAGGCAGCAGCTGAGGGGGCATTAGGAGAATGTCAGGGGCAGCAGGTGAGGGGGCATTAGGAGAATGTCAGGGGCAGCAGGTGAGGGGGCATTAGGAGAATGTCAGGGGCAGCAGGTGAGGGGGCATTAGGAGAACGCATAGGCAGCAGCTGAGGGGGCATTAGGAGAACGCAGGGGCAGCAGCTGAGGGGGCATTAGGAGAACGCAGGGGCAGCAGCTGAGGGGGCATTAGGAGAATGCAGGGGCAGCAGGTGAGGGGGCATTAGGAGAATGTCAGGGGCAGCAGGTGAGGGGGCATTAGGAGAATGTCAGGGGCAGCAGGTGAGGGGGCATTAGGAGAATGTCAGGGGCAGCAGGTGAGCGGGCATTAGGAGAATGCCGGGGGCAGCAGGTGAGGGGGCATTAGGAGAATGCCGGGGGCAGCAGGTGAGGGGGCATTAGGAGAATGCCGGGGGCAGCAGGTGAGGGGGCATTAGGAGAATGCCGGGGGCAGCAGGTGAGGGGGCATTAGGAGAATGCCGGGGGCAGCAGGTGAGGGGGCATTAGGAGAATGCCGGGGGCAGCAGGTGAGGGGGCATTAGGAGAATGCCGGGGGCAGCAGGTGAGGGGGCATTAGGACAATGTCAGGGGCAGCAAGTGAGGGGGCATTAGGAGAATGTCAGGGGCAGCAAGTGAGGGGGTATTAGGATAATGTCAGGGGCTGCAAGTGAGGGGGTATTAGGAGAATATAGGGGCAGGTGAGGGGGTATTAGGAGAATATAGGGGCAGGTGAGGGGGTATTCGGAGAATATAGGGGCAGCAGGTGAGGGGGTATTAGGAAAATATAGGGGCAGCAGGTGAGGGGGCATTAGGAGAATATAGGGGCAGCAGGTGAGGAGGCATTAGGAGAATATAGGGGCCGCAGGTGAGGTGGCATTAGGAAAATATAGGGGCCGCAGGTGAGGGGGCATTAGGACAATGTCAGGGGCCGCAGGTATGGGGGCATTAGGACAATGTCAGGGGCCGCAGGTGAGGGGGCATTAGGACAATGTCAGGGGCCGCAGGTGAGGGCGGCATTAGGAGAAGGTCAGTGGCAGGAGAGAGGGCAATAGAAGGTCATTAGGTGAGGGGGCATTAGTAGAATGTCAGGGGAAGGAGAGGGGGTATTAGGATAGGTTGGGGGCAGGAGAGGGGGTATTAGGAGAGGTTGGGGGCAGGAGAAGGGGGTATTAGGAGAGGTTGGGGGCAGAAGAAGCAGGTATTAGGAGAGGTTGGGGCAGGAGAGGGGGTATTAGGAGAGGATGGGGCAGGAGAGGGGGTATTAGGAGAGGATGGGGGCAGGAGAGGGGGTATTAGGAGAGGATGGGGGCAGGAGAGGGGGTATTAGGAGAGGTTGGGGCAGGAGAGGGGTATTAGGAGAGGATGGGGGCAGGAGAGGGGGTATTAGGAGAGGATGGGGGCAGGAGAGGGGGTATTAGGAGAGGATGGGGGCAGGAGAGGGGGTATTAGGAGAGGATGGAGGCAGGAGAGGGGGTATTAGGAGAGGTTGAGGGCAGGAGAGGGGGTATTAGGAGAGGTGGGGGCAGGAGAGGGGGTATTAGGAGGGTTGGGGCAGGAGAGGGGGTATTAGGAGAGGATGGGGGCAGGAGAGGGGGTATTAGGAGAGGATGGGGCAGGAGAGGGGGTATTAGGAGAGGTGGGGGCAGGAGAGGGGGTATTAGGAGAGGATGGGGGCAGGAGAGGGGGTATTAGGAGAGGTAGGAGGCAGGAGAGGGGGTATTAGGAGAGGATGGGGGCAGGAGAGGGGGTATTAGGAGAGGATGGGGGCAGGAGAGGGGGTATTAGGAGAGGATGGGGCAGGAGAGGGGGTATTAGGAGAGGTGGGGGCAGGAGAGGGGGTATTAGGAGAGGATGGGGGCAGGAGAGGGGGTATTAGGAGAGGTAGGAGGCAGGAGAGGGGGTATTAGGAGAGGATGGGGGCAGGAGAGGGGGTATTAGGAGAGGTTGGAGGCAGGAGAGGGGGTATTAGGAGAGGTAGGAGGCAGGAGAGGGGGTATTAGGAGAGGATGGGGGCAGGAGAGGGGGTATTAGGAGAGGTTGGGGCAGGAGAGGGGGAATTAGGAGAGGTTGGGGCAGGAGAGGGGGTATTAGGAGAGGTTGGGGCAGGAGAGGGGGTATTAGGAGAGGTTGGAGGCAGGAGAGGGGGTATTAGGAGAGGTAGGAGGCAGGAGAGGGGGTATTAGGAGAGGATGGGGGCAGGAGAGGGGGTATTAGGAGAGGTAGGAGAGGGGGTATTAGGAGAGGATGGGGCAGGAGACAGGAGGGATGAGGGGACATTACGTGGAGGATAAGGCAGCAGCTCACACCCTGGCCTGGACGGAGAAATGTGTACCGGAAGTGGGCGGGGCGACATTTCCGTGGGATCGTCACCATAACGCATGGGATTATGGGTAGTGACTACCACGGTAACTCAGCAACCAGGAGCAGCCCCGCCCACTCACTGCTTATAGGTCGCAGCTTCCAGTCACAGTTAAACACAGCCCCGCCCTTACTTCCTCTCATAGGCCGCAATACTCCGTCACTCATTTGCCTCTAGCCCCGCCCACTCCCTGCCCATTGGACGCAGCGTCTCGTCACACAACAACCTCTCCCTGCCCGCCCACTCTCCCGCCCATTTGCCGCCGTATCCTATCACTCTCCTGTACATTGGCCGCGGCCACGCCCACTCTCCTGCTCATAAATCGCAGCTTCCAGTCACTGTTACACCCAGCCCCGCCCTCTCTCCCTCTCATAGGCCGCAATGCCCCGTCACTCAACTAGCTCCAGCTCCGCCCACAGCACCCAGATTTCCGTCACTCAGCCATCGTTAGCCCCGCCTACTCTCTAGCCCCAGCTCCCTGTTACGTCATTATCAGAGCTTGCTCAGACTAAGCCAACATGGCGGCCCCCATAGGGAGCCGAGAACATGGCGCTTTCCCCGTCCTGATGTTGTGATGTGTGTATAATAATAATGGGTGATGTATGGTCACAGCTGCGGTGTTACTGACCGGGCTGAGGCCAAGGAGGAGAATGTAGTGACAGAGGTCCATGGGGGAGGGTGTAGTGACAGAGGCCCATGGAAAAAATGTAGTGACAAAGTGATAAGGGGGGGTGGGGGGGATGCAGTGATAGAGGTTCATGGTTGGATGCAGTGACAGAGGCCCAAGGGGAGTATGTAGTGACAGGGGCCCATGGGGAGGAGGGGGGATGTAGTGACGGGCCCATTGGGGGGTGTAGTGACAGAGGCTCATGGGGGAAAAGGTAGTGACAGAGGCCAGGGCCGGTTCTATGATTTGTGGCGCCCCGGGCAAAAAATGGGGGCGTGGCTTCGATTGGGGGCGTGGTCAGCGCGCTGAAAGAAAAAATAAAAATAAATAAAAAGTATACTTACCATCCCCGTTCCTGATCCAGACCCCCTCCGCCGGCGGCGCCGCTCTTCTCCTCTCCTCCTCTCTTCTGTTCTCTTCGATCTATGGGAGAGACGTTATTACGTCTCTCCCATAGAACAGCGTAGACACTAGAGGTCAATTATGACCCCTAGTGTCTGTGCCACTATGCTGTGCGGTGCGCATCGCACAGCAAAGGTCCTCTAGACAAAGGGAAACTAGACCGTAGCGTCTAGTTTCCCTTCATGGAGAGGACCTTTGCTGTGCGGTGCGCGATGACGTCATCGCGCACCGCACAACTAAGGTCCTCTCCATGAAGGGAAACTAGATGCTACGCGTCTGGTTCCCTTCAAAGCAGGGGGGCACAGCAGGGCACTACGGGGTGCACAGTGGCGGATCTTGCCCTGGTGCGGCGCCCTCCGGATGGCGCCGGCGCCCTCCGGAAGGCGGCGCCCCGGGCAAAAGTACCGCTTGCCCGTGGCAAGAACCGCCACTGACAGAGGCCCATGGGGGACATGTAGTGATAGAGGCCCATGGGGGGGGGGGGGGGGGGGTTGTAGTGACAGAGGCCCATGGGGGAATGTAGTGATAGAGGACCATGGGGGAAATGCAGTGACAGAGGCCCATGGGGGATGCAGTGACAGAGGCCCATGGGGGGGTGTAGTGACAGAGGCCCATGGGGGGGTATGTAGTGATACAGGCCCATGGGGAGGAGGGGGGATGTAGTGACGGGCCCATTGGGGGGTGTAGTGACAGAGGCCCATGGGGGAAAAGGTAGTGACAGGGGCCCATGGGGGACATATAGTGATATAGGCCCATGGGGGGGGGGTTGTAGTGACAGAGGCCCATGGGGGAATGTAGTGATAGAGGACCATGGGGGGAAATGCAGTGACAGAGGCCCATGGGGGATGCAGTGACAGAGGCCCATGGGGGGGTGTAGTGACAGAGGCCCATGGGGGGGTATGTAGTGATACAGGCCCATGGGGGGAAATGTAGTTATAGAGGTCCATGGGGGGAATTTAGTGATAGAGGCCCATGGGGGGGAATGTAGTAATAGAGGCCCATGGGGGAATGTAGTGACAGGGACCCATGGGGAGAATGTAGTGACAGGCCCATGAAGGAATGTAGTGATAGAGGCCCATGGGGGGGATGTTGTGATAGAGGCCCATGGAGGGGGAGATGTAGTGATAGGGGCCCATGGGGGCGAGGGATGCAATGATAGAGGCCCATGTGGGGAATGTAGTGACGGACCCATGGGGAGAATGTAGTGATAGGCCCATGGGGGGGGGTGTAGAGATAGAGGCCCATGGGGAGAATGTAGTGACAGGCCCATGAAGAAATGTAGTGATAGAGGCCCATGGGGGAGGGATGTAGTGATAGAGGCCCATGGGGGGATTGTAGTGATAGAGGCCCATGGGGGGAGGGATGCAGTGATAGAGGCCCATGTGGGGAATGTAGTGACAGGGACCCATGGAGAGAATGTAGTGATAGAGGACCATGGGTGGTTGCAGTGATAAAGGCCCATGGGGGAATGCAGTGATAGGGACCCATGGGGGGAATACAGTGATAGAGACCCATGGGAGGTGTAGTGACAGAGGCCCATGGGGGAAAATTTAGTGACAGAGGCCCATGCGTGACATGTAGTGACCGAGGCCCATGGGGGAAATGTAGTGATAAAGGCCCATGGGGGGTGTAGTGATAGTGGCCCATGGGGGGGTGTAGTGATAGAGGCCCATGGGGGGATGCAGTGATAGAAGCCCATGGATGGATGCAGTAACAGACGCCCATGGGGGGTAGTGAAAGAGGCCCATGGGGGGGGGGTGTAGTGACAGAGGCCCATGGGGAGAAAGTAGCGATAGTGGCCTATGGGGAGAATGTAGTGATATGGGCCCATGGGGGATAGTGATAGAGGCTCATGGAAGGGAATGTATCGACAGAGGCCCATGGGGGTGAAATGACAGACACCCATGGGGGGTTGTGATATAGGCCCACATGATAGAGTGATAGAGGCCCATGAGGGAATGCAATAATAGAGGCCCATGGGGGAATGCAATAATAGAGCCCCATGGGGGATGCAGTGATAGAGGCCCATGGGGGGGAATGCAGTGACAGGGACCCATGGGGAGAATGTAGTGACAGGGGCCCATGGGAGGGAATGTAGTGACAGGGACTCATGGGGAGAATGTAGTGACAGAGGCCCATGGGTGGGATATAGTGACAGAGGACCATGGGGGACATGTAGTGATAGAGGACTATGGGGGGAAATGTAGTGACAGAGGCCCATGGGGAAATGCAGTGATAGAGGCCCATGGGGGATGCAGTGACAGAGGCCCATGGGGGGTGTAGTGACAGAGGCCCATGGGGGGATGTAGTGATAGAGGCCCATGGGGAAATGTAGGGACAGAGGCCCATGGGGGGGATGTAGTGATAGAGGCCCATGGGGGAGGGATGTAGTGATAGAGGCCCATGGGGGGGGAGATGTAGTGATAGAGGCCCATGGGGGCGAGGGATGCAGTGATAGTGGCCCATGTGGGGAATGTAGTGACAGGGACTCATGGGGAGAATGTAGTGATAGAGGCTCATGGGGGGGATGTAGTGATAGATGCCCATGGGAAGAATGTAGTGACTGGCCCATGAAGGAATGTAGTGATAGAGGCCCATGGGGGGATGTAGTGATAGAGGCCCATGGGGAAGGGATGTGGTGATATAGGCCCATGGGGGGGAATGTAGTGATAGAGGCCCATGGGGTGAATGTAGTGACAGGCCCATGGGGGGATGTAGTGACAGAGGCCCATTGGGGATGTAGTGACAGAGGCCCATGGGGGATGTAGTGACAGAGGCCCATAGGGGGATGTAGTGATAGAGACCCATGGGGGAATGCAGTGTACCTTGGCTACCCGGTACAGTAACCGTTTCCACTAGGTCACACTCCCTGCTCCCATCCCAGCAAGGCCGCGGCCAGCTTGGCGCCTCATACTTTCCAGGGATGGGTCAGAGAGCTGAGCTTCCCTAAACTCCTGCCTGCGGCCCTCACTTTCTCCTAAGTTTGGACACTCTACAGGGGGAATATTGGGGTCAGTCAAGTGGGGGTCAGTAATGGTAGGGTCGGGGTAGTCGCTGATACTCACCGCCGGAGTTTGCAAACCACTAGGGACAGGAGCATCACTGGGCACCCCCACAGGATTCAACAAACTGGAACCAACATCCTCTGCGTTGCTAGGGGACGATGCCCACCAGAGGCAAGGGGTAGATGTGCTGATCTGGCCGCTGTGGTCTTTTCCTCTGGGATGGCTGACACTGTGGTTGGCGGTTGTTCAGCCGCTGTGATCTTTTCCTCTGGGCTGGGCGGTGCTGGCAAAGACGATGAAGACTGTAGTCTGTCCGCTTGACTCCGGGTGATGGCGTTCGCAAAGGCAGTAACTATTCCTCCACCGAGATCATTCTCCAAGACGACATCAGTTGGGAGGCCATCCATTACGGCAACATCTCTTA
The DNA here is from genome assembly GCF_028390025.1 of Pseudophryne corroboree. NCBI lineage: Eukaryota > Metazoa > Chordata > Amphibia > Anura > Myobatrachidae > Pseudophryne > Pseudophryne corroboree. The sequence continues at coordinate 692,124 of NW_026967494.1, forward strand.
GCTCTTGTCCAGCTCCCCAGTCGAGGTAGACTCTGGCCATGGGCACTTCTCGCTCCAGCCCATCGGCCACTGTAACTTTTGCAGTGCAACCCAACAGTTATGGAGGCCCCAGAGTCTGTTAAGCCTTCGCCCTGCAGGGACCCCACTTGGACCGGCTGCAGGTGCTGCCACATATTTGGTGGGGGCTTCTTAGCCATACAGGTGACTCTTTCCACAGAGTCCACCTGTTTCTCACCACACTCCATCGGACTGACTGGAGGGGGTACAGTCTCTGGAAGCTCATCTCCACGGGTTAAGCAAGCAATTTGGGCTCCAGCACTCGGATTTGGGGCACGAGTCTGGGGTGCTTGGGATGCAGGACAGTTCATCCTCAGATGTCCGATCTTCCCACAGCCATAGCACTTTTTATCCAGGCGTGGCTCCGATGTCCTCTGATTACTGGCAGGGGCACTGTGGGGCGGTTGCTGGCTAAAAGCACCCGGGTTGGAAGATGCTTGCTTTGGGGAGCGATGAGCTGAAGAGGGGGGTCCCCTTGGTGGTACAGTCTGTTGGAGCTGGCTGCTGGCGGGGCGCTTCTGCCCTGTGGCTGAATTGCCACATACTTGTCTGCTAACTGGGCAGCCATTTTTAAGCTGGGTGGCTCCCGATCTAGCACCCACTCCTTCACTTCTGGGGCGCACCTGCGGTAGAATTGCTCCCTGCAGATCAGGTCAATCAGTGCATCCCATGTAGTGGCTTCAGAATCCTTCACCAACTTCACCACGTACTGCCGCAGCTGGGTGGCGAACTGCCCATGGGTGCTGCTAGGATTCTTGGGCAAGTCTCTGAACTTCTTCCTGTAAGACTCTGGAGTGATGAAGAATCGCTGGAGGAGGGCCTTCGCGACTTCGTCGTAGTCCACACAGTCCTCCGTGGCCACTCCTCGATAGGCATCCAAGGCCACTCCATGCAGAGTGGGCACAAGGTGTCTCACCAACTCCGACTTGGGTAAATCGTGTAGTTTACAATCCTTTCAAAAACTTGTAAATGTCCATCAATGTCCCCATCACTGTCTGCAAACTTGGCAAACTGAATACGTCCTGATCTGTGTACAACAGCTGACAACGGCTCCCGGGGTACCACGGCCTGTGGTGCCCGCTCATCACGCCACATCTGGATGATAATCAAGCGCTCTTGCTCCGTTTCCCTTTCCCCCAATTCCGCTAGCCAATCTGCTAGGGTATCCGGGCCCCCCACCCTGGGACGTTGGGATCCTGGCCCTGCTAGGGATTGCTGGGAAACATGGCTGCTGCTAGAAGGGGTGGGGCTTGTGGGTCTCACCGGTTCCTTACGAAGGTCCACTGGTGGGCCGTCCTCTGCGATGCTGACGCCGTCAGTGCTCTCCACCTCCGCCCGATGGGACTCCTCTAAGCTCATGAGCGCCGCCTTCATGACGCTTCTGGACGCGTTGAAAGGGATATCCACACCCTTCTCCTGGCACACGATCTCCAGATCGGCCTTAGACGTTCCACTGAAGTCCGTCTTCTTGTGCGTTCTTCTGCGCTGCAGTTACTCCTCTCCTGAGTAACTCGGCTTCTCCAGTCGGATGACCGAAAAGCCGCCTGGGATGATCCCACCGCTATGCCACCAATTTCTGTGACAGGACGGTCCTGTACGAAAGCACTCGTCGCTTTCGCGTCCTGTCTCCTGCACACAGAATGGATTATCAGGTCACACAAAGCCTGACCACATAGGGGATTCCCGCTTACCGTCAGTAACCGCCTGTTACTGACTCCACCCACTGCGCTGTGGGCGGATTTATGCTGCCACCACCAAACTCCTAACCGGCCGTGGCGTTTGGAACCACGGTTCTGCTCTGTATGTGCCGACGCACTGCCTTACCACACCTGTGTGGTGTTGACAAATCCCCACTAGCCACTTGCTAAGCCTCTACCGGTAGCTGACGGAAGGCGGAACTTGGAGACGTTAGGTGCTTCCCTGGACAGCCGGAGGACGGGGCTAGGTTTGGCCTAACCCTGTTGGTCACAAGATGAATCAATCTTCTTGAGGCAAATGGTATTTATTTGCAATAGTTCTAAAGAGAACTCTTCCCTATTGCTAGGGGCAACAGCATACAGCAAGATGTTCCAGCAAAATAAGATGGTACAATTACAACCTGGAGGCACGCAGGCCTCCTTTTTATGTGAATTTTCCACACAGTACCACAGGGAGGTAAGCCCTCCCTGTCTTCTCCAACCAATCAGGTTATTTTACAAAATACCAATAAATAAATTACATTTCAAAAGGAGATAAGTGCAATAAAACAATATCCTCCTTCCTGTCACCCAGACAACGTTTGGTATCAGATTAACATTCACTATTGATAAATTTATCACATAGCTTCAAAATACAAATGTTTCTGTCTCATTCACATCTCCAGGCAAACCCAGTGTTTGGGATTACAACAGGAAAGGCTACAATACAAACAGTCTTCCTTCCTGCATCTGCCATTCAGGGTTCATATATCAATGAAATCATTACATGAAACAGGTTCCAAGCCCATAGACCCCGTGATTAGCATCTCTCTCTAAGGAACTTACACATCAAAAGGTTTTGTCATTCACACCTCTCTGCTAGGACAGGGCCATTAGCATGCCACTTCCTATTTCCAGAGGATAAGAGATTATTATTAAGACATCTGTAAGAGTAAGTGCATTTTCCTCTTTAAATATACAGGTGACCACATCTTGAATATAAAATAAATACAGTTAAACATGCATTCCTGCAATTGTGCACAGAGCACAATATAGCGACGGGGACCCATGGGGGGTATGTAGCGACGGAGACCAATGATAGGGGCACATGGGGGGGAATGTAGCGATAGGTGCCCATGGGGAGATTGTAGTGATAGGGGCCCATGGGGGAATGTAGTGATAAGGGCCCATGGGGGGTATAGTGATAGGGGCCCATGGGAGGAATGTAGTGATAGGGGCCCATGGGGGGAATGTAGTGATAGGGGCCCATGGGAAGATTGTAGTGATAGGGGCCCATGGGGAATGTAGTGATAAGGGCCCATGGGGAGAATGTAGTGATAGGGGCCCATGGGAGGAATGTAGTTATAGGGGCCCATGGGAGGAATGTAGTGATAGGGGCCCATGGGGAGAATGTAGTGATAGGGGCCATGGGGGAATGTAGTGATAAGGGCCCATGGGGAGAATGTAGTGATAGGGGCCCATGGGGAATGTAGTGATAGGGGCCCATGGGGAATGTAGTGATAAGGGCCCATGGGGAGAATGTAGTGATAGGGGCCCATGGGAGGAATGTAGTGATAGGGGCCCATGGGAGGAATGTAGTGATAGGGGCCCATGGGGGGAATGTAGTGATAAGGGCCCATGGGGGGTATAGTGATAGGAGCCCATGGGAGGAATGTAGTGATAGGGGCCCATGGGAGGAATGTAGTGATAGGGGCCCATGGGAGGAATGTAGTGATAAGGGCCCATGGGAGGAATGTAGTGATAGGGGCCCATGGGGGGAATGTAGTGATAGGGGCCCATGGGGAGATTGTAGTGATAGGGGCCCATGGGGGAATGTAGTGATAAGGGCCCATGGGGGGTATAGTGATAGGGGCCCATGGGAGGAATGTAGTGATAGGGGCCCATGGGAGGAATGTAGTGATAGGGGCCCATGGGGAGAATGTAGTGATAGGGGCCCATGGGGATTGTAGTGATAAGGGCCCATGGGGAGAATGTAGTGATAGGGGCCCATGGGAGGAATGTAGTGATAGGGGCCCATGGGAGGAATGTAGTGATAGGGGCCCATGGGAGGAATGTAGTGATAGGGGCCCATGGGGAGAATGTAGTGATAGGGGCCCATGGGGAGAATGTAGTGATAAGGGTCCATGGGGGGAATGTAGTGATAGAGGCCTATGAGGGGAATGAAGAGATAGGGGCCCATGGGGGAATGTAGCGATAAGGGCCCATGGGGAGAATGTAGTGATAAGGGCCCATGGGGGGAATTAAGCGATAGAGGCCTATGAGGGGAATGAAGAGATAGGGGCCCATGCGGGAAATGTAGTGATAGGGGCCCATGGGGGGGTGTAGCGATAGGGGCCCATGGGGGGGTTGTAGTGATAGGGGCCCATGGGGGGGTGTAGCGATAGGGGCCCATGGGGGGGTGTAGCGATAGGGGCCCATGCGGGGGTGTAGTGATAGAGGCCCATGGGGGGATGTTGCGATAGGGGCCCATGGGGGGGTTGTAGTGATAGGGGTCCATGGGGGGGTTGTAGTGATAGGGGCCCATGGTGAGAATGTAGTGATAAGGGCCCATGGGGGGAATTAAGCGATAGAGGCCTATGAGGGGAATGAAGAGATAAGGGCCCATGCGGGAAATGTAGTGATAGGGGCCCATGGGGGGGTGTAGCGATAGGGGCACATGGTGGGGTTGTAGTGATAGGGGCCCATAGGGGGATGTAGCGATAGGGGCCCATGGGGGGGTTGTAGTGATAGGGGTCCATGGGGGGGTTGTAGTGATAGGGGCCCATGGTGAGAATGTAGTGATAGGGGCCCATTGGGGGGTGTAGCGATAGGGGCCCATGGGGAGAATGTAGTGATAGGGGCCCATGGGGGGAATGTAGTGATAAGGGCCCATGGGGGTGGTGTAGCGATAGGGGCCCATGGGGAGAATGTAGTGATAAGGGCCCATGGGGGGAATTAAGCGATAGATGCCTATGAGGGGAATGAAGAGATAGGGGCCCATGTGGGAAATGTAGTGATAGGGGCCCATGGGGGGGTGTAGCGATAGGGGCCCATGGGGGGTTGTAGTGACAGAGGCCCATGGGGGGGTGTAGCGATAGGGGTCCATGGGGGGGTTGTAGTGATAGGGGCCCATGGGGGGGTTGTAGTGATAGGGTCCCATTGGGGGGTTGTAGTGATAGGGGCCCATGTGGGAAATGTAGTGTTAGGGGCCAATGGGGGGGTGTAGTGATAGGGGCCAATGGGGGGGTGTAGCGATAGGGGCCCATAGGGGGGATGTAACGATAGGGGCCAATGGGGGGGTGTAGCGATAGGGGCCCATGGGGGGATGTAACAATAGGGGCCCATGGGGGGAATGCGGTGATAGGGGCCAATGGGGGGGTGTAGCGATAGGGGCCCATGGGGGGGTGTAGCGATAGGGGCACATGGTGGGGTTGTAGTGATAGGGGCCCATGGGGGGGATGTAGCGATAGGGGCCCATGGGGGGGTTGTAGTGATAGGGGCCCATGGGGGGGTTGTAGTGATAGGGGCCCATGGTGAGAATGTAGTGATAGGGGCCCATTGGGGGGTGTAGCGATAGGGGCCCATGGGGAGAATGTAGTGATAGGGGCCCATGGGGGGAATCTAGTGATAAGGGCCCATGGGGGTGGTGTAGCGATAGGGGCCCATGGGGAGAATGTAGTGATAAGGGCCCATGGGGGGAATTAAGCGATAGATGCCTATGAGGGGAATGAAGAGATAGGGGCCCATGCGGGGAATGTAGTGATAGGGGCCCATGGGGGGGTGTAGCGATAGGGGCCCATGGGGGGGTTGTAGTGACAGAGGCCCATGGGGGGGTGTAGCGATAGGGGTCCATTAGGGGGTTGTAGTGATAGGGGCCCATGGGGGGTTGTAGTGATAGGGGTCCATGGGGGGGTTGTAGTGATAGGGGCCCATGTGGGAAATGTAGTGTTAGGGGCCAATGGGGGGGTGTAGTGATAGGGGCCAATGGGGGGGTGTAGCGATAGGGGCCCATGGGGGGATGTAACGATAGGGGCCAATGGGGGGGTGTAGCGATAGGGGCCCATGGGGGGATGTAACAATAGGGGCCAATGGGGGGAATGCAGTGATAGGGGCCAATGGGGGCGTGTAGAGATAGGGGCCCATGGGGGGGAATGTAGTGATAGGGGCCCATGGGGGGAATGTAGTGATAGGGGCCCATGGGGAGATTGTAGTGATAGGGGCCCATGGGGGGGTTTTAGTGATAGGGGCCCATGGGGGGGTTGTAGTGATAGGGGCCCATGGGGGGAATGTAGTGATAGGGGCCCATGGGGAGATTGTAGTGATAGGGGCCCATGGGGGGGTTGTAGTGATAGGAGCCCATGGGGGGGAATGTAGTGACAGAGGCCCATCAGGGGGAATGTAGTGACAGAGGCCCATGGGGGGGGATGTAGTGATAGAGGCCCATGGGCGTATGTAGCGATAGGGGCCCATCGGGGGGTTGTAGTGATAGAGGCCCATGGGGGGGAATGTAGTGACAGGAGCCCATGGGGGGGATGTAGCGATAGGGGCCCATGGGAGGAATGTAGCGATAGGGGCCCATGAGGGGGGTTGTAGTGATAGAGGCCCATGGGGGGGATGTAGCGATAGCGGCCCATGGGGGGGTTGTAGTGATAGAGGCCCATGGGGGGGAATGTAGTGATAGGAGCCCATGGGGGGGATGTAGCGATAGGGGCCAATGGGGGGAATGTAGCGATAGGGGCCCATGGGGGGGTTGTAGTGATAGGGGCCCATGGGGAGATTGTAGTGATAAGGGCCCATGCGGGGAATGTAGTGATAGAGGCCCATGGGGGGAATGTAGTGACAGAGGCCCATGGGGGGAATGTAGTGACAGAGGCCCATGGGGGGGGATGTAGTGATAGAGGCCCATGGGGGGGATATAGCGATAGGGAACCATGGGGGAGTTGTAGTGATAGAGGCCCATGCGGGGAATGTAGTGACAGGGGCCCACGCGGGGAATGTAGTGATAGAGGCCCATGGGGGGAATGTAGTGACAGAGGCCCATGGGTGGGGATGTAGTGATAGAGGCCCATGGGGGGATGTAGTGACAGAGGCCCATGGGGGGGATGTAGCGATAGGGGCCCATGGGGGGGTTGTAGTGATAGGGGCCCATGGGGGGGAATGTAGTGATAGGAGCCCATGGGGGGGATGTAGCGATAGGGGCCCATGGGGGGGTTGTAGTGATAGGGGCCCATGGGGGGGAATGTAGTGATAGGAGCCCATGGGGGGGATGTAGCGATAGGGGCCCATGGGGGGAATGTAGCGATAGGGGCCCATGGGGGGGTTGTAGTGATAGGGGCCCATGGGGGTTGTAGCGATAGGGGCCCATGGGGGGGGTTGTAGTGATAGGGGCCCATGGGGGGGTTGTAGTGATAGGAGCCCATGGGGAGATTGTAGTAATAGGGGCCCATGGGGAGATTGTAGTGATAGGGGCCCATGGGGGGTTGTAGTGATAGGGGCCCATGGGGGAGTATGTAGCGATAGGGGCCCATGGGGGGGAATGTAGTGATAGGGGCCCATGGGGGGGATGTAGTGATAGGGGCCCATGGGGGGGAATGTAGTGATAGGGGCCCATGGGGGGTGTAGTGACAGAGGCCCATGGGGGGAATGTAGTGACAGGGGCCCATGGGGGGGTATGTAGCGATAGGGGCCCATGGGGGGGTGTAGCGATAGGGGCCCATGGGGGGTATGTAGTGATAGGGGCCCATGCGAGAAACGTAGCGACGGGGACCCATGGGGGGAATGTAGCGATGGGGACCAATGATAGGGGCCCATGGGGGGATTGTAGTGACAGAGGCCCATGAGGGGAATGTAGTGATAGGGGCCCATGGGGGGGGTATGTAGCGATAGGGGCCCATGGGGGGTATGTAGTGATAGGGGCCCATGCGAGAAACGTAGCGACGGGGACCCATGGGGGGAATGTAGCGATGGGGACCAATGATAGGGGCACATGGGGGGGAATGTAGTGACAGAGGCCCATGGGGGGGTTGTAGCGATAGGGGCCCATGGGGGGTGTGAGGACACGGGGTTCTTCTAATCACTCAGACAAAGTGATGGTTTATTTCTCTCAGCACACAGTAGTAGATAAGTCACAGGAAACAGAAGTAAATATAGCCCAGAGACAGTATACAGGTCGCAGTCCGGATAGTAAGTCCCAGTAGCGCAGTGATCGCAAAAACGCGGCATAACGTGTATTTTACCCAATATTAAGGCCCAGGGACTCACTTTTTCTGAATGGGTGGGTCCCCGGGGACGCGCGCCACTGGGATTGGCTGGAGGTGTAATGATTGATGTCTCCCTTGTCTGGGCGCAGAGAGAACTAAAAATGTGGAGAGGAAGCCTCTTGGTCAAGGGAGACATCAATCATTACACCTCTAGCCAATGTGAGTGGAGCGCGTCCCCAGGGACACACCCATTCAGAAAAAGTGTATATGACGCTTCCCTGCTTCCCGGGCGCTCTGGACGCGACAGTGACTGTGTGTGTATCCATAACCCAGCAGCTACCAGCCTGGACAGTGCTGACGCTGCTGCAGTTCTGATTGGCTGATATAAACCCCATGGGGATGGGGGGGGGGGGGGGCACGCACCTCTGATGTCCCGCATGCTCCACTAAGCGCAGCAGCGGCAGCGGGGTTGGAGAGTAAGTTCCAGGCGCACACCGCACAGGAGGATCTGGCAGTGAGGGAGGGAAAGGGCGGCTACACTACCGCACGTCAGTGCTAGTGTTCCCATCCCCTAGCAACGTCCTTGTTCCTGTCTATGTAATCCATCAGGAAGCTCTCACTGTACACACTCCCTCACCACCCGGGATTTATGGAGATCAGCGGCAGCCGCCCTCTGCTTGATTCATTAGGCTGTGCTGTGAACGGAGCTCGGAGGTGCTGGGGGAGGGCTGCAGTGTCCATACCGTTATTACTGTGTGCAGCCAGCTCCCAGCATAGGACAGGGCTAGACACAAGCCAGGGGTGAGGCTGCTCTGAACGTTCAGCTCATGGAGCCCAAGAGGCTGAGCTGCAGGGAGACATGTAATAGCAGCCACTAGCAACAGCAGCTTGTATCCTGTCCACTCTCTCTCTCCCTGGTGATATTACACCATCTCTAGCCTGCACATCCAGTAGTGGGGGTCTGAGGTGGTGTCTGCAGTGTGTAAGTGATCCTCTACCTGGCGCAAAGTGTATAACGTCCTCTACCTGCTGCAATGTGTATAACGTGCTCTACCTGGTGCAATGTGTATAACGTGCTCTACCTGCTGCAATGTGTATAACGTGCTCTACCTGCTGCAATGTGTATAACGTGCTCTACCTGCTGCAATGTGTATAAAGTGCTCTACCTGCTGCAATGTGTATAACGTGCTCTACCTGGTGCAATGTGTATAACGTGCTCTACCTGGTGCAATGTGTATAACGTGCTATACCTGGTGCAATGTGTATAACGTGCTCTACCTGCTGCAATGTGTATAACGTGCTCTGCCTGCTGCAATGTGTATAACGTGCTCTACCTGCTGCAATGTGTATAACGTGCTCTGCCTGCTGCAATGTGTATAACGTGCTCTGCCTGCTGCAATGTGTATAACGTGCTCTACCTGCTGCAATGTGTATAACGTGCTCTACCTGGTGCAATGTGTATAACGTGCTATACCTGGTGCAATGTGTATAACGTGCTCTACCTGGTGCAATGTGTATAACGTGCTCTACCTGGTGTAATGTGTATAACGTGCTCTACCTGCTGCAATGTGTATAACGTGCTCTACCTGCTGCAATGTGTATAACGTGCTCTACCTGCTGCAATGTGTATAACGTGCTCTGCCTGCTGCAATGTGTATAACGTGCTCTGCCTGGTGCAATGTGTATAACGTGCTCTACCTGCTGCAATGTGTATAACGTGCTCTACCTGGTGCAATGTGTATAACTTGCTCTACCTGGTGCAATGTGTATAATGTGCTCTACCTGCTGCAATGTGTATAACGTGCTCTACCTGCTGCAATGTGTATAACGTGCTCTACCTGGCGCAGTGTGTATAAGTGCTCTACCTGCTGCAATGTGTATAACGTGCTCTACCTGCTGCAATGTGTATAACGTGCTCTACCTGGCGCAAAGTGTATAACGTGCTCTACCTGCTGCAATGTGTATAACGTGCTCTACCTGGTGCAATGTGTATAACGTGCTCTACCTGGTGCAATGTGTATAACGTGCTCTACCTGCTGCAATGTGTATAACGTGCTCTACCTGGCGCAATGTGTATAACGTGCTCTACCTGTTGCAATGTGTATAACGTGCTCTACCTGCTGCAATGTGTATAACGTGCTCTACCTGGCGCAATGTGTATAACGTGCTCTACCTGCTGCAATGTGTATAACGTGCTCTACCTGGTGCAATGTGTATAACGTGCTCTACCTGGTGCAATGTGTATAATGTGCTCTACCAGGAATATGTGTATAAAGTGCTCTACCTGGCGCAATGTGTATAACGTGCTCTACCTGGCGCAATGTGTATAATGTGCTCTACCTGCTGCAATGTGTATAACGTGCTCTACCTGCTGCAATGTGTATAACGTGCTCTACCTGCTGCAATGTGTATAACGCGCTCTACCTGCTGCAATGTGTATAATGCGTTCTACCTGGCGCAATGTGTATAACGCACTCTACCTGGCACAGTGTGTATAACACGCTCTACCTGCTGCAATGTGTATAACGCGCTCTACCTGGCGCAATGTGTATAACGTGCTCTACCTGGTGCAATGTGTATAACGTGCTCTACCTGCTGCAATGTGTATAACGTGCTCTGCCTGCTGCAATGTGTATAACGTGCTCTACCTGGTGCAATGTGTATAACGTGCTCTACCAGGCGCAATGTGTATAACGTGCTCTACCTGGCGCAATGTGTATAACGTGCTCTACCTGCTGCAATGTGTATAACGTGCTCTACCTGCTACAATGTGTATAACGTGCTCTACCTGGTGCAATGTGTATAACGCGCTCTACCTGGTGCAATGTGTATAACGTGCTCTACCTGGAGCAATGTGTATTACGTGCTCTACCTGGAGCAATGTATATAACGTGCTCTACCTGGTGCAATGTGTATAACGTGCTCTACCTGGTGCAATGTGTATAACGTGCTCTACCTGGTGCAATGTGTATAACGTGCTCTACCTGGTGCAATGTGTGTAACGTGCTCTACCTGCTATAATGTGTATAATGTGCTCTACCTGGTGCAATGTGTGTAACGTGCTCTACCTGGTGCAATGTGTGTAACGTGCTCTACCTGCTGCAATGTGTATAACGTGCTCTACCTGCTGCAATGTGTGTAACGTGCTCTACCTGCTGCAATGTGTATAATGTGCTCTACTTGGTGCAATGTGTATAACGTGCTCTACCAGGCGCAATGTGTATAACGTGCTCTACCAGGCGCAATGTGTATAACGTGCTCTACCAGGCGCAATGTGTATAACGTGCTCTACCTGCTGCAATGTGTATAACGTGCTCTACCTGGTGCAATGTGTATAACGTGCTCTACCTGCTGCAATGTGTATAACGTGCTCTACCTGGCGCAATGTGAATAACATGCTCTACATGCTGCAATGTGTATAACGTGTTCTGCCTGCTGCAGTGTGTATAACGTGCTCTACCTGCTGCAATGTGTATAACGTGCTCTACCTGCTGCAATGTGTATAACGTGCTCTAACCGGCTGCAATGTGTATAACGTGCTCTACCTGCTGCAATGTGTATAACGTGCTCTAACCGGCTGCAATGTGTATAACGTGCTCTACCTGCTGCAATGTGTATAACGTGCTCTAACCGGCTGCAATGTGTATAACGTGCTCTACCTGCTGCAATGTGTATAACGTACTCTACCTGGCGCAATGTGTATAACATGCTCTACCTGCTGCAATGTGTATAACGTGCTGTACCTGGTGCAATGCGTATAACGTGCTCTACCTGGCTGCTGCAATGTGTGTAACGTGCACTACCTGCTGTAATGTGTGTAACGTGCTCTACCTGGTGCAATTTGTGTAACGTGCTCTACCTGCTGCAATGTGTGTAAATTGCTCTACCTGGTGCAATGTGTGTAACGTGCTCTACCTGCTGCAATGTGTGTAATGTGCTCTACCTGCTGCAATGTGTATAATGTGCTCTAACTGGCGCAATGTGTATAATGTGCTCTACCTGGCGCAATGTGTATAATGTGCTCTACCTGGCGCAATGTGTATAATGTGCTCTACCTGGCGCAATGCGTATAACGTGCTCTACCTGGCGCTGTGTTAAAACGTGCTCTACCTGGCGCAATGTGTATAACGTGCTCTACCTGGCGCAATGTGTATAACGTGCTCTACCTGGTGCAATGTGTATAACGTGCTCTACCTGCTGCAATGTTTATAAAGTACTCTACCTGGAGCAATGTGTATTACATGCTCTACCTGCTGCAATGTGTATAATGTGCTCTACCTGGTGCAATGTGTATAACGTGCTCTACCTGGTGCAATGTGTATAACAAGCTCTACCTGGTGCAATGTGTATAACGTGCTCTACCTGGAGCAATGTGTATTACATGCTCTACCTGGAGCAATGTGTATAATGTGCTCTACCTGGTGCAATGTGTATAACGTGCTCTACCTGGTGCAATGTGTATAACAAGCTCTACCTGGTGCAATGTGTATAACGTGCTCTGCCTGCTGCAATGTGTGTAACGTGCTCTACCTGGTGCAATGTGTGTAACGTGCTCTACCTGCTGCAATGTGTATAACGTGCTCTACCTGCTGCAATGTGTGTAACGTGCTCTACCTGCTGCAATGTGTATAACGTGCTCTACCTGCTGCAATGTGTATAACGTGCTCTACCTGCTACAATGTGTATAACGTGCTCTACCTGGTGCAATGTGTATAACGCGCTCTACCTGGTGCAATGTGTATAACGTGCTCTACCTGGAGCAATGTGTATTACGTGCTCTACCTGGAGCAATGTATATAACGTGCTCTACCTGGTGCAATGTGTATAACGTGCTCTACCTGGTGCAATGTGTATAACGTGCTCTACCTGGTGCAATGTGTATAACGTGCTCTACCTGGTGCAATGTGTGTAACGTGCTCTACCTGCTATAATGTGTATAATGTGCTCTACCTGGTGCAATGTGTGTAACGTGCTCTACCTGGTGCAATGTGTGTAACGTGCTCTACCTGCTGCAATGTGTATAACGTGCTCTACCTGCTGCAATGTGTGTAACGTGCTCTACCTGCTGCAATGTGTATAATGTGCTCTACTTGGTGCAATGTGTATAACGTGCTCTACCAGGCGCAATGTGTATAACGTGCTCTACCAGGCGCAATGTGTATAACGTGCTCTACCAGGCGCAATGTGTATAACGTGCTCTACCTGCTGCAATGTGTATAACGTGCTCTACCTGGTGCAATGTGTATAACGTGCTCTACCTGCTGCAATGTGTATAACGTGCTCTACCTGGCGCAATGTGAATAACATGCTCTACATGCTGCAATGTGTATAACGTGTTCTGCCTGCTGCAGTGTGTATAACGTGCTCTACCTGCTGCAATGTGTATAACGTGCTCTACCTGCTGCAATGTGTATAACGTGCTCTAACCGGCTGCAATGTGTATAACGTGCTCTACCTGCTGCAATGTGTATAACGTGCTCTAACCGGCTGCAATGTGTATAACGTGCTCTACCTGCTGCAATGTGTATAACGTGCTCTAACCGGCTGCAATGTGTATAACGTGCTCTACCTGCTGCAATGTGTATAACGTACTCTACCTGGCGCAATGTGTATAACATGCTCTACCTGCTGCAATGTGTATAACGTGCTGTACCTGGTGCAATGCGTATAACGTGCTCTACCTGGCTGCTGCAATGTGTGTAACGTGCACTACCTGCTGTAATGTGTGTAACGTGCTCTACCTGGTGCAATTTGTGTAACGTGCTCTACCTGCTGCAATGTGTGTAAATTGCTCTACCTGGTGCAATGTGTGTAACGTGCTCTACCTGCTGCAATGTGTGTAATGTGCTCTACCTGCTGCAATGTGTATAATGTGCTCTAACTGGCGCAATGTGTATAATGTGCTCTACCTGGCGCAATGTGTATAATGTGCTCTACCTGGCGCAATGTGTATAATGTGCTCTACCTGGCGCAATGCGTATAACGTGCTCTACCTGGCGCTGTGTTAAAACGTGCTCTACCTGGCGCAATGTGTATAACGTGCTCTACCTGGCGCAATGTGTATAACGTGCTCTACCTGGTGCAATGTGTATAACGTGCTCTACCTGCTGCAATGTTTATAAAGTACTCTACCTGGAGCAATGTGTATTACATGCTCTACCTGCTGCAATGTGTATAATGTGCTCTACCTGGTGCAATGTGTATAACGTGCTCTACCTGGTGCAATGTGTATAACAAGCTCTACCTGGTGCAATGTGTATAACGTGCTCTACCTGGAGCAATGTGTATTACATGCTCTACCTGGAGCAATGTGTATAATGTGCTCTACCTGGTGCAATGTGTATAACGTGCTCTACCTGGTGCAATGTGTATAACAAGCTCTACCTGGTGCAATGTGTATAACGTGCTCTGCCTGCTGCAATGTGTGTAACGTGCTCTACCTGGTGCAATGTGTGTAACGTGCTCTACCTGCTGCAATGTGTATAACGTGCTCTACCTGCTGCAATGTGTGTAACGTGCTCTACCTGCTGCAATGTGTATAACGTGCTCTACCTGCTGCAATGTGTATAACGTGCTCTACCTGCTGCAATGTGTATAACATGCTCTACCTGCTGCAATGTGTATAACGCGCTCTACCTGCTGCAATGTGTATAACGCGCTCTACCTGCTGCAATGTGTGTAACATGCTCTACCTGCTGCAATGTGTGTAACATGCTCTACCTGCTGCAATGTGTGTAACGTGCTCTACCTGCTGCAATGTGTATAATGTGCTCTACTTGGTGCAATGTGTATAACGTGCTCTACCTGCTGCAATGTGTATAACGTGCTCTACCTGGTGCAATATGTATAACGTGCTCTACCTGCTGCAATGTGTATAACGTGCTCTACCTGCTGCAATGTGTATAATGTGCTCTACCTTCTGCAATGTGTATAACGTGCTCTAACCGGCTGCAATGTATATAACGTGCTCTACCTGGCGCAATGTGTATAATGTGCTCTACCTGGCGCAATGTGTATAACGTGCTTTACCTGGTGTAATGTGTATAACGTGCTCTACCTGGTGTAATGTGTATAACGTGCTCTACCTGGTGCAATGTGTATAACGTGCTCTACCTGGTGAAATGTGTATAACGTGCTCTACCTGGTGCAATGTGTATAACGTGCTCTACCTGCTGCAATGTGTATAACGTGCTCTACCTGCTACAATGTGTATAACGTGCTCTACCTGGCGCAATGTGTATAACGTGCTTTACCTGCTGCAATGTGTATAACGTGCTCTACCTGGTGCAATGTGTATAACGTGCTCTACCTGGTGCAATGTGTATAACGTGCTCTACCTGCTGCAATGTGTATAACGTTCTCTACCTGCTGCAATGTGTATAACGTGCTCTACCTGCTGCAATGTGTGTAACGTGCTCTACCTGGCGCAACGTGTAAAACGTGCTCTACCTGGCGCAATGTGTATGTCACAACTGAGGGCCTAAGCTGACGGAAGGCAGCCTCAGTTGTAGGGGCTGAGATGTACCGGAACCTGGGAGGTTGTATCAGACCCCTGGACATGTAAGTAACATGAAGAGAAACCGCCCGAAGGCGTGACCACGACAACTTGAGTAAAAGTCAATGATATTTATTTATGACAAACTCCATGCATCACAGTAGCAGTAAAAGAAACATAAAAATCAGCAGAGAAAATAATAATACAGTTCCTGGGTACTACAGGGTGGCAGGGGCCACAGAGCTCTGGTGGTATGAGACAGTTCTTATTATCTGCAAGTTGGAAAGTCCTTACCAGGCTCAACTGTAGCAATGAGGGAAGCCCAGGGTCGTACCAGCTGGTGTTCCAGGGAAAGCTGGACTGCTGTAGGTAAAATGCTGCTGTGGGTACTGGTTAGAACCAGACAGGTGTTGGCACGGAGTGGATACTGGCTGGAACCAGTTAAATAATAAATAAAGCTTGAGAGCGATGCAATATAGATGAAATGTAGAATTTGAGAGCGGAGAAATAATAATACCGGTGGAGAGTGGTAAACTGCAGAAAGGACACCGGCCCTTTAAGAGAAGCTGTACACTGCTGGAAGCTGAGCTGGAAGCAGGTGATGTTGTAGCTGGAAACAGATGAGTCCAGTATGGATCGGAGAGTCAGGCTACACCGCAGATGGAATGCTGGTGCGGGTCTCTATAGCAGAAGTCTGGAGACAGGAGCTGGAACCTGGAAGACATTCACAGGAGAGAGACAAACTGGAACAAGGTTTGACAACCAAAGCACTGACGCCTTCCTTGCTCAGGTACAACATACTTATACCCGCAGCAAGGAAGGCATTGGCTAGGCAATTATGCAAATTAATAATACTGACAACGGATTGGTAGGAATGATCAGCTGACAGAATCCAAGATGGCTGCGCCCATGCAGACACTTGGAGGGAAGTTTGGATTGTAATCCATGCGGTCTGGAAAACAGTAATGGCGGCGCCGGCCACCGGAGACAGGAGATGCCAGGCTGACAGATGCACATCTGACCACGCGGACACAGCAGAGGCCGCGGCTGACGTAATCGCCACTCTGAATGCAGAAGCTCAGGGACGGCGGCGGAGGCCGCGGGAGATGCCATGCCAGATGTATAAGGCGTTACTGTGACTGCGTCCAGAGAGACAGGAGAGGATGCAGGAATGTGCACATCAGGATAACAGATGGGATCCGGTCCTGGAGCGCTGAGCCAGCCTTAGGAGACATCTGATAGGTAAGAAATGGCGTCCAGATACCCGGATCGTGACAGCACCCCCCCTTTAGGAGTGGCCCCAGGACACTTCTTTGGCTTTTGAGGAAACTTGGAATGGAATCTCCGGACCAAGGCAGGAGCATGGACATCAGAGGCATTGGTCCATGAACGTTCCTCAGGGCCATAACCCTTCCAGTCAATAAGATACTGAAGTTGACCGTAACGGTGACGTGAGTCCAGGATCTTGGCTACTTCATACTCAACGCCTCGTTGAGTTTGGACTTTCGGAGTTGGAGGAAGTGAGGAATGAAACCGATTCAAGATTAGCGGTTTCAACAGGGAAACATGGAATGTCCTGGGTATTTTTAAGAAGGGAGGCAACTGGAGTCTGTAAGCAACAGGATTGATGACTTGATCAATTTTAAAAGGACCGATGTAGCGAGGTGCAAACTTCATACTGGGAACTCTTAACCTCAAATTCTTCGTGGATAACCATACCCGATCACCCACCTTGAGAGCAGGAACTGCTCGACGCTTCTTATCCGCAAACTTCTTGTACCTGAACGATGCCTTGAGCAGAGCTGATCGTACGCTCTTCCAGATATTGGCAAACTGATGCAAGGTGATATCCACTGCGGGAACAGAAGTTGCTGGAAGCGGTTGGAACTCAGGGACTTTAGGGTGGAATCCAAAGTTGGTGAAGAATGGCGTTGAAGAAGATGAAGAATGATACTGGTTGTTATGACAAAACTCGGCCCAGGGAAGTAATTGAACCCAGTCATCTTGAGAGGAGGACACATAGATGCGGAGGAAGGCCTCCAAGTCCTGATTCACCCTCTCAGTTTGACCATTGGTCTGAGGATGGTAAGCCGTGGAAAACTTTAGCTTGACTTGGAGGACTTGACATAAACTTCGCCAGAATTTGGCTGTGAATTGAACTCCTCGATCTGAGATGATTTCTTCAGGAAGACCGTGGAGTCGGAAGATCTCTTGTATGAATATTTGAGCCAACTTGGAAGCTGACGGAAGACCGGTGAGAGGAATGAAGTGTGCCATCTTGGTGAACCGGTCAACTACCACCCAGATGGTATTGAACTTGTTGCACATGGGTAAATCTGTAATAAAATCCATCGACAGATGGGTCCATGGTCGACGGGGAACAGATAGTGGAACCAGTTGCCCCGCAGGCAACTGGCGGGATACCTTATGTTGAGCACACTTTGGGCAAGATGCAATAAACTCCAAAACGTCCTTTTTCAGAGTTGGCCACCAATAGGACCTAGAGATAAACTCCAGGGTTTTTTGGATACCTGTATGTCCGGCAAAGCGGGAAGCATGGGCCCAATGCATGAGCTTCTTCCTTAGTGTCGGCTTCACAAAACTTTTCCCTAATGGGGGCGTAGAGTCCATCCCTACCGTGGAGAATGCCAACGGATTTATAATAGGATGCTTGTCTGAAGACTCTGACTCATTTTCTTGCTCCCATGAGCGGGAAAGGGCATCGGCCTTGCGATTCTGAGAGCCCGGACAGAACTGGAGTTTAAAGTCGAACCTGGAAAAGAAAAGTGCCCATCTGGCCTGACGAGGGTTGAGACATTGTGCGCCTTTCAGATATAGAAGGTTCTTGTGGTCTGTAAGGATGGTGATTGAATGAGAAGCTCCCTCCAACAGATATCTCCACTCCTCTAGAGCGAGCTTGATGGCTAGCAACTCTTGGTCGCCAATGGCATAGTTGCGTTCCGCTGGGGAGAACTTCCGTGAGAAGAAACTGCAAGGATGTAAATGGCCATCTTTAGCCCTCTGAGATAACACCGCTCCTACTCCAACGGAGGAGGCATCCACCTCTAAGATGAAAGGAGAGTCGATGTCAGGCTGTTTCAGGACAGGCGCAGAGATGAACCTCTGTTTTAAAAGATGAAAAGCTTGCATGGCTTCTTCAGACCACTTGGACGGGTTAGCACCCTTCTTGGTGAAAGCAGTAATAGGCGCCACAATAGTGAAAAAAAGTCTTGTATAAACTTTCGGTAATAATTGGCGAACCCTAAAAACCTCTGGACCCCTTTGAGGGTTAAGGGTTCCGGCCAATTCTGGATTGCTTGTAGTTTCTCAGGATCCATCTCTAGTCCGGAACCGGACACAATGTACCCTAGAAATGGAATGGACTTGACTTCAAAGACGCATTTCTCTAATTTGCAATAGAGATGATTGACACGGAGACGGGACAGAACCTCCTTTACCCAAAAACGATGTTCCTCTAAATTGTTGGCAAAAATGAGGATATCATCTAGATAGACCACGACATGACGGTATAGAATGTCTCTGAAGACCTCATTGACGAAATACTGGAAGACAGCTGGAGCATTGCTCAATCCGAAGGGCATGACGAGGTACTCATAATGTCCGTCACGGGTGTTAAATGCGGTCTTCCACTCGTCACCCTCACGGATCCGGATGAGATTGTATGCACCTCTCAAGTCCAGCTTTGTAAAGATGGTAGCTCCGCTAACTCTGTCAAAGAGCTCAGTAATCAGGGGTAAAGGATAGCGGTTCTTGATGGTAATGTCGTTCAAACCTCTGTAGTCGATGCACGGCCGCAGACCACCATCTTTTTTTTTTTACAAAAAAGAAGCCTGCGCCGGCTGGAGAAGAAGAAGGTCGAATGAATCCCTTTGCTAGGTTCTCTTTAATGTATTCCTCCATAGAATGCGTCTCAGGCAGAGACAACGGATAAGTTCGGCCTCGAGGTGGAACCTTCCCTGGAACGAGATCAATCGGGCAGTCCCATTCTCTATGAGGAGGAAGGATATCAGCAGAAGCTTTACTGAACACATCCGTGAAATCTTGATATGGAGGAGGTGGAACATCAGACGACCTGGGGGAGGAAGAACAGACAGGCAACACTTTAAACAAACATGTCTCAGCACAGGAGGGACCCCATGCCAGAATTTGCGTAGTCGTCCAATCAATTGTAGGATTGTGAAGAAGGAGCCATGGAAGGCCCAGGACCACAGGATGTGTGGCTCTTGGAATCACTAAAAGTGAAATAAGTTCGGAATGAAGAACTCCCACTCTCAGACGAACTGGTAGAGTCCTTAGAGCAATAACTGTATCAAAAATTTTACTGCCATCCACGGCAGTTAAGGAAAAGGAGGAAGGAAGTCTCTCGGTGGGTAGGGACCACCGTTTAACATAGGCTTCGGTAATAAAGTTCCCAGCTGCTCCGGAATCCAGGAGGGCAATGACGTTCTGATAACGTTGAGCAACTTGAAGCGAGACTGGGAGATTACAATCTTGAGGAGATGGAGAGGAGATCATTACTCCTAGCCGGCCCTCTCCTTGGCGAGCTAGGATTTGGAGTTTCCCGGACGTTTGGGACAGGCATTAATAGTGTGAGACGGAGCTGCACAATACAGACAGAGAGACTCAGAGAGACGTCTTCGGCGCTCAGCAGGAGTTAAACGGGAACGACCAATTTGCATGGGTTCATCTTTAGTTGGTGACAGTTGGCGAGGAGGAGGAGCAGAAGATTTTGGAGCAGATGATCTTCCACGCTCAGTTGCTCTCTCTCTGAAACGTAAGTCAACTTTCGTACAAAGTGAGATTAGCTCATCTAACTTGGAGGGTAGGTCTCTGGTAGCTAACTCATCTTTAATACGCTCGGATAAACCATGCCAGAATGCAGCATACAGGGCCTCGTCGTTCCATGCCAGTTCAGATGCCAGGATCTGCAACTGTATAAGATATTGTCCTACAGTACGTGATCCCTGGCGTAAACGGAGAATCTCAGACGAAGCTGAAGTTACCCGGCCTGGCTCGTCGAAGATGCGCCTGAATGTTGACACGAATGCGGTGTAAGAAGATAGCAGGGTGTCGGACCTCTCCCATAACGGTGATGCCCAGTCAAGGGCTGAGCCACTGAGAAGAGAGATAATGTAGGCAATTTTTGTACGGTCACTGGGAAAATTGCCAGGTTGTAGCTCAAACTGAATCTCGCACTGGTTGAGAAATCCCCTGCAGAATCTTGGAGATCCGTCAAATTTTGCTGGCGTCGGAAGATGAAGACGTGGAGCAGAAATGGGTAAGGTGGGTGGGGTTATAGTTGGAGTCACTGTGGTTGACGCACCAGACGCGCCTAATCCACGGAGAGTTGTCTGAATCCCATCCAGCCGAATAGAGAGATCCTGGAGACAGCGGATGATGTGGCCCTGTGCAGCCTCCTGATGTTCTAGTCGGGCTGCCAGTTCTTGCATCGGCCTGGCCGCTTGATCCTGGTCTCCGGCTGGATTCATTAGGTCAGTGCTTACTGTCACAACTGAGGGCCTAAGCTGACGGAAGGCAGCCTCAGTTGTAGGGGCTGAGATGTACCGGAACCTGGGAGGTTGTATCAGACCCCTGGACATGTAAGTAACATGAAGAGAAACCGCCCGAAGGCGTGACAACGACAACTTGAGTAAAAGTCAATGATATTTATTTATGACAAACTCCATGCATCACAGTAGCAGTAAAAGAAACATAAAAATCAGCAGAGAAAATAATAATACAGTTCCTGGGTACTACAGGGTGGCAGGGGCCACAGAGCTCTGGTGGTATGAGACAGTTCTTATTATCTGCAAGTTGGAAAGTCCTTACCAGGCTCAACTGTAGCAATGAGGGAAGCCCAGGGTCGTACCAGCTGGTGTTCCAGGGAAAGCTGGACTGCTGTAGGTAAAATGCTGCTGTGGGTACTGGTTAGAACCAGACAGGTGTTGGCACGGAGTGGATACTGGCTGGAACCAGTTAAATAATAAATAAAGCTTGAGAGCGATGCAATATAGATGAAATGTAGAATTTGAGAGCGGAGAAATAATAATACCGGTGGAGAGTGGTAAACTGCAGAAAGGACACCGGCCCTTTAAGAGAAGCTGTACACTGCTGGAAGCTGAGCTGGAAGCAGGTGATGTTGTAGCTGGAAACAGGTGAGTCCAGTATGGATCGGAGAGTCAGGCTACACCGCAGATGGAATGCCGGTGCGGGTCTCTATAGCAGAAGTCTGGAGACAGGAGCTGGAACCTGGAAGACATTCACAGGAGAGAGACAAACTGGAACAAGGTTTGACAACCAAAGCACTGACGCCTTCCTTGCTCAGGTACAACATACTTATACCCGCAGCAAGGAAGGCATTGGCTAGGCAATTATGCAAATTAATAATACTGACAACGGATTGGTAGGAATGATCAGCTGACAGAATCCAAGATGGCTGCGCCCATGCAGACACTTGGAGGGAAGTTTGGATTGTAATCCATGCGGTCTGGAATACAGTAATGGCGGCGCCGGCCACCGGAGACAGGAGATGCCAGGCTGACAGATGCACATCTGACCACGCGGACACAGCGGAGGCCGCGGCTGACGTAATCGCCACTCTGAATGCAGAAGCTCAGGGACGGCGGCGGAGGCCGCGGGAGACGCCATGCCAGATGTATAAGGCGTTACTGTGACTGCGTCCAGAGAGACAGGAGAGGATGCAGGAATGTGCACATCAGGATAACAGATGGGATCCGGTCCTGGAGCGCTGAGCCAGCCTTAGGAGACATCTGATAGGTAAGAAATGTGCTCTACCTGCTGCAATGTGTATAACGCGCTCTACCTGCTGCAATGTGTATAATGCGTTCTACCTGGCGCAATGTGTATAACGCACTCTACCTGGCACAGTGTGTATAACACGCTCTACCTGCTGCAATGTGTATAACGCGCTCTACCTGGCGCAATGTGTATAACGTGCTCTACCTGCTGCAATGTGTATAACGTGCTCTACCTGCTGCAATGTGTATAACGTGCTCTACCTGGTGCAATGTGTATAACGTGCTCTACCTGGTGCAATGTGTATAACGTGCTCTACCTGCTGCAATGTGTATAACGTGCTCTACCTGCTGCAATGTGTATGACGTGCTCTACCTGGCACAGTGTGTATAACACGCTCTACCTGCTGCAATGTGTATAACGCGCTCTACCTGGCGCAATGTGTATAACGTGCTCTACCTGCTGCAATGTGTATAACGTGCTCTACCTGCTGCAATGTGTATAACGTGCTCTACCTGGTGCAATGTGTATAACGTGCTCTACCTGGTGCAATGTGTATAACGTGCTCTACCTGGTGCAATGTGTATAACGTGCTCTACCTGCTGCAATGTGTATAACGTGCTCTACCTGCTGCAATGTGTATGACGTGCTCTACCTGGCACAGTGTGTATAACACGCTCTACCTGCTGCAATGTGTATAACGCGCTCTACCTGGCGCAATGTGTATAACGTGCTCTACCTGCTGCAATGTGTATAACGTGCTCTACCTGCTGCAATGTGTATAACGTGCTCTACCTGGTGCAATGTGTATAACGTGCTCTACCTGGTGCAATGTGTATAACGTGCTCTACCTGGTGCAATGTGTATAACGTGCTCTACCTGCTGCAATGTGTATAACGTGCTCTACCTGCTGCAATGTGTATGACGTGCTCTACCTGGCACAGTGTGTATAACACGCTCTACCTGCTGCAATGTGTATAACGCGCTCTACCTGGCGCAATGTGTATAACGTGCTCTACCTGCTGCAATGTGTATAACGTGCTCTACCTGCTGCAATGTGTATAACGTGCTCTACCTGGTGCAATGTGTATAACGCACTCTACCTGGCACAGTGTGTATAACACGCTCTACCTGCTGCAATGTGTATAAAGCGCTCTACCTGCTGCAATGTGTATAACGTGCTCTACCTGCTGCAATGTGTATAACGTGCTCTACCTGGTGCAATGTGTATAACGTGCTCTACCTGCTGCAATGTGTATAACGTGCTCTACCTGCTGCAATGTGTATGACGTGCTCTACCTGGCGCAATGTGTATAACGTCCTGATTATGTCCCAGTCAGAGGTGAGTGAGGTGGAGGAGGTGAGTGAGGTGGAGGAGGTGAGTGAGAGGGAGGAGGTGAGTGAGAGGGAGGAGGTTAGTGAGGAGGGGGTGGCTGCTGCTGCAGCCTCCAGTGATAGTGATGGTGTTGTGGCTCCGCAGCCACGCACCACTACAAAGACGGGCCGCAATGTTAAATTCAGCTACGCTGAGAATATGGCTTTGGTGCGGGAGCTGATGAGGCATCATCGGCAGTTGTTTGGCCATGATGCTGCAAAGGTGTCGTCACGCAGGAAGAGTGTTCTGTGGAGGAAGGTTGTTGCGGCTGTGAATAGTGTGGGTGTGGTGAGGCGGAACGAGGACACGCGTCGTAAGCGTTTTTACAACATAAAGCGCCGTGTCAAGGCGAAGATGGCCAAGGAGGCTAAATCGGCCCGCCAAACCGGGGTGGACACCCCTTCCGTGCATCTTACCGTGATTGGGAAGAGCCTGTGCGTGCACTCATTCCGCCAGAAGTGGTTGGTGCCACTTATGTCCGGGATTCGGATCGGCCAAGGCAGGATGGTGAGTTGTGTTTTTTGTGCTTTGTCCTTAGTTGTCTGAAATGTCTTCTAGCTAATTGTGGTTGTCAGTTTGTGCATTCTTCTAATGTGTTGGTGATGTAGTGCAGGCATGGCCAACCTGTGGCTCTCCAGCTGTTGTGAAACTACAAGTCCCATCATGCCTTGCCACAGTTTTGCTATTAGCGAATGCTAAAACTGTGGCAGGGCATGCTGGGATGTGTAGTTTCACTACATCTGGAGAGCCACAAGTTGGCCAGGCCTGATGTACTGTTTTTTTTTTTTTTAATTATTACTGGTTGCCTTGGCGTTTTCCTGGTGTTGTAAGTCAAAAGTAAATGTTTGTAGGTGTGTTTTCATGCTTTAAAATTTTTTATTTTAATTGGGTTCTATTTTTGTTAGTTGGTTTCTTCTAATCAAATTTATATTTCAGTCTGGTGCGGGATAAATCCTAGTTTATTGACTGCTCTCATTGTTCCCAGTCACTGCCCCACGGCACATGGAACATAAGTAGAAGGGGGATTCAGCCTATATACACCAGAGCTACTTTATATCTATCAGAGGAAGGATCTCTACCAGAAGAATGGTTATAGCACTGTTTATATAACAGCATATATTATCATTATTACAGGCTGCTACTCTCTCCCCAGCCTCATTCATTCTTCAGATGTTATATTTCTGTAGCGGGTGCTGGAGATACAGAAAGGTGGTTCTCCTGATTTGTGGACTCATTGCATACAGACGTCATTACTAGTCACTGGTTACTACTCGTTATCTGACTGATTTATATTTATATCAGGCGTCACTCAGTGATTGGCAATAGTATTGTGTAGATACATGTTGGGACAACTTAGCAGGCCTTTGGAATGAAACAGGCAGAAAGCTGGATATTATCTATGCACTAACCTTGGGATAATATAATGTATACCTTGCTCTGTGACAGGGTTTCATAGTGTATACCTTGTTACAGGGAATATCCCTTCTCAATAACAATATTGTCACAGAAGTGATACAAATGTGTAGCATTGGATATGCATGCCTTAGAGAACTGTGCTGTGTTACAGGGTTACACATGATATGCTCAGTCACAGGAGAACATCTTTTATTACCAACAATATTGTTTTATTCAATGTGCATATCTTTGTGATGTGGTCAGTTATCAATTTATATATGTACTGAATGGGTAACACATGTGATTGGGGATTCTGCTCTGGTACAGGGTTTTACAATGATATACTTGGTTGGTACTTATTTCATGCCTATTGAAAAATCTATCTTAAATAAAAATAAAAGTTATGTTTTAATTTATTCATGAAACAAAGAAAAAGAGTGCACCACACATTAAGGCTTCTTTAGATATAAGTCCACTAGCGTTTTTTTCTAAACCACCTAACCAGTCATTGCAATTTGCTTAATGGCGCACCTCCAACCAGATTAGCTAATCTTTGGTTCATACATAGAAGGATCATAAAACAATTATCATTTGGGCCTGTGCATAGTCCCTCAGACTTAACGTCTTCCCTGGAAATACTTGTGGATGGAGCCCTTCATTCGCTTAGGCAGGATTCAAGGGTGTTCAATCTGTTTAAATCAGAGCACTACATTTTGGCCACAATGCTCGATCCTAGGTTTAAAGCCTACGTTGTATCTCTCTTTCCGGACACAAGTCTGCAGAGGTGGAAAGACCTGCTGGTGAGAAAATTGTCAGCTCAAGCGGAACGTGACCCGTCAACAGCTCCTCCTTCATTTTCTCCAGCAACTGGGGCTGCGAGGAAAAGGATAACATTTCCGAGCCCGCCCGCTGAACACAAAAGTAACACTACAAGTGACACATTAACAGGAAATTGTTTCTGTCACCATAGCGACAATTATCTGGAAATAAGATAATACACAGACACATAAAAAGACTCAACGGAAATCTTTTGTTTTTAAACAACTTTATTTCATATCTTTAATACAGATTTTTCTCTATATTTTAAACTTAAAAAATACTTTACTCTGCACAACATGGATAAAATATCCTTTAAATCACAGAAACAATTCAAGTTACATTATAGTATTGCAGGTAAGTAAAACAGATAGATATCAGGAGAGCCTAAACCCTATGGGGGTCATTCAGACCCAACTGCAATAGCAGTTTGCTGGTGGTGGCAATATACACGTGCGCAGCGGTCGTGCAGACACACATTGCGGTCGCATCCCTGAGGGGTGAACACAGGTGGGCCGGGACCATTTTCCGGGGGGCTGCGTGATATCACATCTGCGTTCCTCTTTAACCCCCTATAAGCTTCCAGAGTGCACCTCATATCTCATCTTTTCCAAGTTACTACAAATGATATGAGATCGGTGGCAGCACTACTTTCAGGATTATCACACAGAACACACATAAAGGCTGACACAGCAAATAACAGTAACACATACAAGGGATTAATGAGAAATAAGGAAGCACAATCATCATTAAGTCTAATTATCAACTGGTTCTCTGTGGGACCCATACACCTCTTTACTGCCACCAGCAGCCCCAGGTACTGCACTGCGGCCATCCGCCCCGTCTCCCCCCACTACTGCCACCACCCTGTCTCCCACCCCACTACTGCCACATCTCCCCCCACTACTGTCACCGCCCCATCTCCCCCCACAACTGCCACCCACCCCGTCTCCTCCCACTACTGCCACCACCCCATATCCTCCCGCTACTGCCACCTGCCCAATCTCCCCCCACTACTGCCACTCGCCCTGCCTCCCCCCACTACCGCCACCCGCCCTGTATCCCCCCACTACTGCCACTGCCCTGTCTCCCCTCTGACACCTTAGTGCTGCTTGAGGACAATATTACCCACAGTGCCTCCGGCAGCCCCCGCTGCAGCACTAGTGCCACCACCCTGTCTCCACCTCTGACATCTAAGAACTTCTTGGGGATTCTTGGTACTGCTGGTAACAGTTCTTCATCTGCAGATGGCAGCAAGCAGGGCAGTAACGAGGCAGAAGCTGCTTCTGGTACCATGGACCCTGGTCATGTAGGGTTGGGATAGCCCATTATGTAATAGAGTCACCATCTTACAGGCAGCCGGTGAAGGGAGCAGAGAATGGGTGTTATGTGGCAGGAACGGGCTGGTTAGGTAAAAGCCTGGCTGCTGCATTCTGTACAAGCTACAAGCGGTGCAATTCTTTTGCTAGGAGACCCAGGTAGAAGAAATTGGAGTAGTCTATGCGTGATGATACAAGTACATGTATGACTGTAGGTAGATCTTCTGAGGGAATAAAGTGTTGGAGTCTGACTATGTTCCTCAGATGAGGATCTGATTGTGGCAGATACTGATGTCTAAGTGTCACTCCACTATCCAGGACACCAAGATTCCACACATGATCAGCATTTTGTAACTCTGAACCCCCAAGCGTAAGTCTGGTTGGTTTGCAAAGCTGAACTGTAGCCCTGCCCTTTGGTGGTGAGCTTAAAGACCTGCTTCATCAGGACTGAATCACAGCCAACTGGCATCACCCACACCTGGAGCTCAGCTAGACAACCCTTTAGGATTGGTACTGGGTTCTCAGTACCTAGAGCAAAGACAGGTCATCTGTATAGCAGTGGTAGATGAGGGCATGACATCTGATTATTTCACCCGGTGGTAACATGTATATTGCAAAAAGCATAGGAGATAGGATAAGAACCTTGAAGAACAATGCATGGCAATGATAAGTATACTCCAGAAGATTAAAATGGTTCCTCACCTGAGTGATGTCTATTGTGTGTAACAAGAGATGATTTATTTCTCAGAGTATAGAAATCGCTTCTCACCTGTGTGACTTCTGTAATGTCTAACAAGAGCTGATTTGTGTGCAAAACATTTCCCACACTCAGAACATGGAAATGGCTTCTCACCTGTGTGAGTTCGCTGATGTGTAATAAGTTCTGATTTCTGTGTAAAACATTTCTCACACTCAGAACATGGAAATGCCTTCTCACCTGTGTGACTTCTGTGATGTATAACAAGAACTGATTTCTGTGTAAAACATTTCCCGCACTCAGAGCAAGAAAATGGCTTCTCACCTGTGTGAGTTCTCTGATGTCTAACAAGATGTGATTTGTCTGCAAAACCTTTCCCACACTCAGAACATGGAAATGCCTTCTCACCTGTGTGACTTTGCTGATGGGTAACAAGTCGTGATTTGTGTGTAAAACATTTCCCGCACTCAGAGCAAGAAAATGGCTTCTCACCTGTGTGACTTCTGTGATGTATGACAAGATCTGATTTACATGCAAAACATTTCCCACACTCAGAGCAAGAAAATGGCTTCTCACCTGTGTGACTTCTGTGATGTATAACAAGATCTGATTTACATGCAAAACATTTCCCACACTCAGAACATGGAAATGGCCTCTCACCTGTGTGACTTCTGTGATGTATAACAAGATCTGATTTACATGCAAAACATTTCCCACACTCAGAACATGGAAATGGCTTCTCACCTGTGTGCTCTCTCTGATGTCTAACAAGATTGGATTTCCAGGTAAAACTTTTCCCGCACTCAGAGCAAGAAAATGGCCTCTCACCTGTGTGACTACTCTGATGTCTAACAAGAAGTGATTTAAGTGCAAAACATTTCCCACACTCAGAACATGGAAATGGCTTCTCACCTGTGTGACATCTCTGATGTATAACAAGATGTGATTTCTTTGTAAAACATTTCGCACACTCAGAACATGGAAATGGCTTCTCACCTGTGTGACTTCTCTGATGTATAACAAGTTGTGATTTCTTTGTAAAACATTTCCCACACTCTGAACATATCAGTGGCCTTCCACCTGCCTTACCTGTGTGTAGGTTAATAGGCTTTGTGTTCTTTGTAAAACATTTGGCATCTATAGAACACGGAAACACTGTATCTACTGTCAGAGCTGTAACAGATGCACCAATATCAGAGTCATCAGGAGAACATTTCCCAGGATCAGGGGGATCAGCTGATAGAGCTGGATGTATAATTGGGGTAATGGGATTAGCTCCTGGAGAATCCTGTCTACTGTCATTATCTTTTATGTCACAATCCGGGGATAACATTAGATGTCCTTCTGAGATATTCCTGCTTGTGTGTCCATCTGCTGGAAATAAAATACATTACGGAAATGTGACATTTTCTGTAACAATATTAATCCTGTAAACAATAGGAGAAGACGACTCTCTGGGACACTTAATTGTAAATGTGTGTGTATAATAAAACATAACTTTTAATGAAGGCTTTATAATATTGTGTCTCAGACTATCATTGTGTCCACCCTCCTGAGAACTCTCACAATAACAAATGTAATATTATAATAAGACTTAGATATATCTCTCTCTTGTACTGGTAACTAACCATGAAGTATAAATGGAGATGTAGTCACTCGCCAAGTCCTATGTCAGCAACAATGTAAAACAATGGATAGGGGAACATATCGTATGATTTGGAGATTCTAGATGAACAATAATATCAGTCATATGAGCTGATGGATCAGAGAAATGTCTCCTAACGTTACTCCTGGAAGCATTGGTAAGGTAGAATTCCTTTATGTGTGCTCATACGCTGGTAAGCCTGTACATGTGTTACTCACCCTTATATAACGTATATTGCTACAGCAGAGTAGGTGTGGAACAAGGTACTTTACATGCAATACACCATATAATACCCTGTAATCATCATCATCATCATCTGCTAGGTTATACTCTACTTTCTCTTATGTACTAGAGGACACTTGAGTCCATTTAGTACCATGGGGTATAGATGGGTCCTTTGGGAGCCACTGGCACTTTAAAAGTTTAATAGTGTGGGCTGGCCCCTCCCTCTATGCCCCTCCTACCAGACTTAGTTTAGAAAATGTGCCCGGAGGAGCCGGTCACAGCTAGGGGAGCTCCTAGGAGTTTTCTTAGCTTTTTATTTTCTAGACATAGGTTACAGGAAGGCTGCTGGCAACAGCCTCCCTGCTTCGTGGGTTTTAGGCGGGGAGGGGGTAGAAACTAACTTCCTGAAGAATAGTGATGGGTACCGGAAATTTTTCGGGTTTTGTGTTTTGGTTTCGGTTCCGGTTCCGCGGGCGTGTTTTGGATTCAGGCGCATTTTGGCAAAACCTCCCTGAAAATGTTTTGTCAGATTCGGGTGTGTTTTGGATTGTTTTTTTTTTTTTTTTTTTCAAAAAACCCTCAAAAACAGCTTAAATCATAGAATTTGGGGGTCATTTTGATCCCATACTATTAACCTCAATAACCATAATTTCCACTCATTTCCAGTCTATTCTGAACACCTCACAATATTATTATTTTTACTTCTAAAATTTGCACCAAGGTTGCTGGATGACCAAGCTAAGCGACCCAAGTGGCTGACACAAACACCTGGCCCATCTAGGTGTGGCACTGCAGTGTCAGACAGGATGGCCGATTTAAAAAATAGTCCCCAAACAGCACATGATGCAAATAAAAAAAAAAGAGGTGCACCAAGGTCGCTGGATGGCTAAGCTAAGCGACCCAAGTGGCCAACACAAACACCTGGCCCACCTAGGAGTGACACTGCAGTTTTCTAGCGAGAGGATGTGAATCTGAACCACTAGCCATGAACATAGGCCAGGGCCTCAGCCGTTCCTTGCCACTCCGTGTCGTAAATGGCATATTGGCAAGTTTACGCTTCTCATCAGATGCTTTTAATTTAGATTTTTGGGCCATTTTACTGAACTTTTGTAGTATGCTTTACAACACAGAGGTAGAGCAATGGACTACTGTACCGTACTGCTATATATATATACTGGTGGTCACCAAAATTCTGCACTGTCCTACTATATAATACTGCGCACAACTAAAATGCACCACAGGTGTGGATGGATGGTATACTTGACGACACACAGGTAGGTAGAGCAGTGGACTACTGTACCGTACTGCTATATAATACTGGTGGTCACTGGTCAGCAAAATTCTGCACTGTCCTCCTATACTACAATGCAGCGTTTTTCAGGCAGAGAACGTAGATATTTTCAGCACACTGAATACAGAAACTGATAGAATACTGCACGTCCTCTCCCTATCATCTCCAATGCACGAGTGAAAATGGCGGCAACGCGCGGCTCCTTATATAGAATATGATTCGAGAATCCGACAGCGGGATGATGACGTTCGGACCGCAAAATTTTAAAAATCCAAACCCCCTCCCGTCTTCTTTAGAGGTGGTCGGGGAAGATCAAAAAAACCTGCACCAACAGGTTCCCAGGAACAGAATCCAGGTTCTGCTTCCTCCAAATATTCAGCATGATGGTGGACCTGTCAGCCTGGAGATCAGACAGGTGGGAGCGAGACTAAAAGATTTCAGTTACGTCTGGGCGTCATCATGCCTAGACCCCTGGGTGACGGATATTGTTACCCAGGGGTACAGACTGGAGTTTCAGGAACTCCCACCTCACAGATTCTTCAAATCAGGCTTACCAGGTTCGCAGACAGAAAGTGCTATTCTACAGGAAGCCATTCAAAAAAGAGGATTTTGGTACTTACCGATAAATCCATTTCTCTGAATCCTCTAGGGGACACTGGAGTCCTATACAGTAGGGGTGTGAAGCCTTGAACCGGAGGTGTGGCACAATCTTAAATTAACATTGTCTGCACAGCCGGCTCCTCTCCCTTCACATCCCTCCTCCCTCAGTTTGAAGAATTGTGACTGAGAATAGGACATAACACTATAGACCATGGCGAGGAACCGAACCGTACAACATATCAAAGAGCGGCCAAGAACTCTTAACCGAATAACAAACGCTGTTTGTACGAACTGATTAAAACAAGAACTTGGAACACAGCAGGCTGACAGCACCGGGGCGGGCGTCCAGTGTCCCCTAGAGGATTCAGAGAAATGGATTTATTCGGTAAGTACCAAAATCCTCTTTTCTCTTTCATCCACTAGGGGACACTGGAGTCCTATACAGTAGGGGACGTCCCAAAGTTTTCCCCCAGGGAGGGAGTGCTGTCGGTGGCCTGCAAAACTAAACGTCCGAACTTAGATTCTCCGGACGCAAAAGTATCAAACTTGTAAAATCTTATGAACGTGTGGGCTGAAGACCACGTCGCCGCTCTGCAAAGTTGAGTAGTGGAAGCACGTCTGGCAGCCGCCCACGAGGCACCCACTGATCGGGTAGTATGAGCACCCGTCTGACCCGGAACCTGTTTGCCACAGGAAATATAAGCCTGCCGAATGGCAAGTCTAATCCATCTGGACAAAGTCTGCTTAGAGGCCGGCCAACCCTTCTTTGGCCCATCATAAAGAACAAATAAATGGTCCGACTTTCTGAAGGACGACGTAACCTGTACGTATACCCGTAAAGCTCGGACAACATCCAATGACACGTCCTCATCTGTGAGACCATGGAAAGACGGGACCACTATTGGCTGGTTTACATGAAACCCCGACACCACCTTCGGAAGGAAGTCTGCTCTTGCACGGAGTTCCGCCCTATCCTCATGAAAAACTAAGAAAGGGCTCTTACAGGATAAAGCTCCCAACTCAGAAACCCGCCATGCCGAAGCCAAGGCCAGTAATAACGTGACCTTCCAAGAAAGATATTTCAGGTCCGTTCTCGTCAATGGCTCAAGAGTCGGTGACTTCAAATATTCTAACACCAACCCTAAGTCCCATGGTGCCGTGGGAGGACGAAAAGGGGATTGAATCCTCAGAACCCCCTGTAAAAAGGTTTGAATCTCTGGTAAGGATGCTAGCCGCTCTTGAAAAAGGATGGAGAGAGCCGAAATCTGAACCTTCAAGGAGCCCAATCTGAGTCCTCCCTCTAGACCGGCCTGAAGGACAAAAGTAGAAGTCGCGATAAAGTTAGATGAATTCCATCCCCGTTCCTGACACCAAGCCATGTACCGTCTCCAAATCCTGTAGTAGTGCCTGGCTGTGACCGGTTTCCTTGCGGCAATCATTCTAGGAATGGCCGTTCGTGGGATCCCTCTGTTTCTTAAGATACGGGTTTCAATAGCCACGCCGTCAAACGCAGCCTGTTCAGATCGGGGTGTAGGAACGGTCCCTGAGATAGCAGGTCCTCTCTCTGAGGTAACCTCCAAGGATCTTCCGCAAATAACCCTCGCAGGTCGGTGTACCAACTCCTGCGGGGCCAATCTGGTGCGATTAGAATGACCCACACTCGTTTCCGCTTTATTCTTTTCAGAACCCTGGGTATGAGTGTGAAAGGTGGAAAAATGTAAACCCTCCTGTAACACCAAGGAAGTGTTAATGCGTCCACTCCTTCTGCTGCTGGATCTCGAGTTCTTGATACATAACTGGGCAGCTGATGATTTTGTCGAGACGCCATTAGATCCATCTGAGGCAGACCCCATCTTATCACAATCATGTTGAAAATCCGTGGATGAAGGCACCACTCCCCCGGATGCATGTCCTGGCGACTGAGGTAATCTGCCTCCCAGTTCTCCACACCTGGAATGAACACTGCGGAGAGAATGATGTCTTTTCTTTCTGCCCACAACAAGATCTTTGTGGCCTCCTTTAACGCCATCCTGCTCTTTGTTCCTCCTTGATGGTTTATGTAAGCTGTCGTCGTGACATTGTCAGACTGAATCCTGATGTGTTGATTCATGACTAGGTCTTCTGCTAAGAGAAGGGCATTGTAGACTGCTCTTAGTTCAAGTATATTTATGGGTAATTTGCTTTATTGTAGCGTCCACCGTCCCTGAAACTGATGGTCCTCTAGGACGGCTCCCCAACCTCTGAGACTGGCATCCGTCGTCAGGATCTTCCAATCCCAAATGCCGCATTTCTTGCCGGCTGTAAGGTTCTTGTGTAACGACCACCATGTCAAGGAGACCCGTACTTGTGGTTGAAGTCGGATTCTCCGATGTAGGAGCCAGTGCGAGCCTGCTCCCTGAGCAATGAGGTTCATCTGGAATGGTCGGGAATGAAGTCTGCCATACTGGAGAGCTTCGAACGACGCCACCATCTTCCCGAGAAGTTGCACACAGAGGTGCAGAGAAACGGTCTACGTCCTCAGTACCTGAGCCACTAATCTCTGTAGGTCCTGTACCTTACTCTCTGGTAGGAACACACGTAATAGGACCGTGTCCAAGATGAGACCGAGGAATTGAATCCGTTGAGTCGGTACGAGGTTGGACTTTTGGAAATTGACAATCCATCCATGTTGAATTAGAAATTGATGTGATGTCTGAACATCCTTGAGCAGTCGATTCTGAGATGGAGCTTTGATCAGTAAATCGTCCAGATAAGGTATAATCGTGACCCCCCAACAGTCTCAGTCCTGCCACCATGATCGCCATGATCTTTGTGAAAATTCTTGGGGCTGACGCTAGACCGAACGGTAAAGCCCGGAATTGGTAGTGCTCCGCCACCAGTGCGAACCGTAAGTAAGCCTGGTGAGGAGTCCAGATTGGGATATGCAGATATGCATCCTTTATGTCCATGGATACCATGAACTCGCTTGGCTCTAAGCCTGCAATGACTGATTGGATTGATTCTATCTTGAATCTGTAGACTCTTAAAAACTGGTTGAAAACTTTTAAATTGAGTATTGGTCTGACCGTCCCGTCTGGTTTTGGCACGACAAAAAGATTGGAATAGAACCCCGTTCCTCTCGGAGAAGCGGGAACCGGAATAATGACCTCTGCTTGAAGCAATTTGTGAATTGCTGCCCGTAGTGCCCTTGCTTTTTGAGGGCACTGAGGCAATCCTGTTGTAAAAAACTGACTGTGAGGCCTCTGTTGAAATTCCAGTTTGTATCCCTGAGAGATTAAGTTGTTCACCCAAAGTTCTGGTGAGGTTTTGGCCCAGATGTCCTGAAAACCTTCCAGTCGGCCGCCCACCAAGGGGGACCCCAGGTGAGCTGGGAGGCCGTCATGCCACGGTCTTGTCAGCAGGTTTATCCTGCTTTCTGGTTGCTGCTTGCGAGCAGCCTCTACCTCTGCCCCCGCGTGCTTGTGCACCGAACCCCCTACCTCGGGCTCGAAAGGACTGTGACCTAAATTAAGTAAAAGATGGTCCTGAATAACCTCTCCTAGTTTGTGGAGCGGTTCTCGTATAAGGAGTTGGCAGAAAAGTGGACTTCCCCGCTGTAGCCTGCGAAATCCACTTGTCCAACTCTGGTCCGAACAGCATTTCACCCCCAAAGGGAATGGATTCTACCGCCTTCTTGGTGTCAGAGTCACCTTGCCATTCTCCGAGCCATAAAATCCTTCTAGCCGATATGGCCGATGCAGATATGCGCGATGCTATTCTGCTAATATCCTTAGAAGCTTGACACAAGTATGAAGCAGATTCTCGAATGTGTAATCTCTTCTAAGCTATTTTCCTCCTCAATAGCTTGTACGATCCGGCCAGACCATGCACCCATGGCTTTGTTGACCCAAGCACAGATGATCGCAGGTCTCTGCGCTGCACCTGCTGCTACAAACATTGATTTTAACGCCGTGTCAACTTTACGGTCGGACGCATCCTTTAACGTAGTTACGTTAGGAATTGGCAAGATTGTCTTCTTTGACAATCTTCCTAGTGAAGCATCCACTACCGGTGGGTTTTCCCACTTGTCCATTACACCCTTAGGTAGGGGGTAAGTTACCTGAAAACGTTTCGGAAATTGAAAACGTTTGTCAAGTTGTTTCCAAGCCTCCTCCATCTGAGACTGGAGGGATTTAGGAATGGGGAACGCTGCTGAACGCGGCTTCTGGGATTCGAACAAATCGAAATCCTCCGGCTCCCGGACTTCCTCTTCCTTAAAGCTTAGGATGTCCTTAACCGCGTCAATTAAGGAATCCAGACCAGAGATCGCCGAGTCTTCTTCAGGAAAATCGGCGTCTAGGATGGGTTCAATTAACTCACCTTCTTCCGTATCCAGAAGAAAACCCTCTTCCTCCGCAGTTTCTGGTATAATAGGAAAAGTTCTTTTAACAGCCCTGCGCACACTCGTCTCAGCGTGTGTGGGCGGTGTTAACTTGATGAGAAATTCCTCCATTGTCTTTGAGAATCCCGCAGCCCATTCTGATTGCTGCTTGCGGGATTCTGCCATTTCCTTGGAGATTCTATTGGCAAGGTTGTCTTCCCATGCCTTAGCCAGAGCACTGCTCCCAGGTGGAGCGTCCTTGTCTAAGCAGGAGTCGCACACCCCGGAGCTGCCAACCCGCGTGCTCTTCTTGTTACATTTCGTACAAACATAGCAGGTCTTTGAGGTCTTGGTAGCCTTAGACATGTTGTTTTTCTTTTTAAAACCCCCTCATCAGGGTATTACGCAGCGCTTTCACCCTTTAAACTAGGAAGAGAAAGACTGGGAGATGACGGAAGCGAAGGTATTGGATCCGGCTGGAATTACCTGTCCCCTTTTCTTTATAAAAGGAACAGGTCAAAAAATAAAAATAAAAAAATAAAACACCAGCCGACTCTCAACCCTCACACCCCAACTGTAAATCAGCCACGATGTTAAAGTTGGCTTGCTTCTGTGTATTTTCTCCGGGATCTTTGAACAGACGTCCCTTGAAAATATAATTTGTAAAGTTTGTTTAATTTTCAGGAGATCCTCATATTGTATATATACACATTTCCCCAGCAGAGGGAGCGGTTTCCTAACTCTCTCTATTATCTTATGCCTGTACTAACCAGGCCGTGCAGCAGGGGGAAGGGGAGGACCCATCCCTCACCTCATCCTGGCGCCAAAACGAACAAACATGATCCCCACTATGTAAGTTCATATGGTGTGGTTCTGTTAATATCCTTAGCCTTTTAACATTGATCTCCCCCTCTGCCGCTACACAGCGCGCTCCGGACCCGCCGGCTGGCGTGCGCGCGACGGGTCCGTCTTCCGCAGCGGTGCCCGTGCTCCTCTCCGCACGTGAGTCACCCCATTTGCAAATCGCCCAGGGGCCGCCGGCTGGCGCGCGCGACGGGTCCGTCTCCCGTAGCGGCGCCTGTTCTCCGCTCTGCTCTGATCTTGCTGTGCAGCGCACCGCTTCCGCCGTCCCCCCTGCTACAGGGAAGACAGGCTGAGTCCCGCGCCGCACTAAGTCTCCCACGCGCCGCCATGCCCTTCCTCCCTGATTAGCTGTATAAAAGGGAATTTTAAACAATATTCGCAGTAGAGGTTTTAGAGAGAGAGGGAAAGAAAAAAAAAATTATATCTTTTCTAACTGGATCCCTAGGCTAAGCTTGTACCAGTACTCACTATTAGCTGATTTGAGGATCTCCTGTGGAGAGATGCAGGTCCCTTCAATAGGGATATTTGTCTCTCTGATCTTAGGCAGCTTTGTCCCCCCTTTATTAGGGTTACGCAGCCCCTTTTAGATTTTCAGTCAGGAGCTCAAGTGCTCAATGTATTGTGCCTCCAGCACAATTCTTCAAACTGAGGGAGGAGGGATGTGAAGGGGGAGGAGCCGGCTGTGCAGACAATGTTAATTTAAGATTGTGCCACACCTCCGGTTCAAGGCTTCACACCCCTACTGTATAGGACTCCAGTGTCCCCTAGTGGATGAAAGAGAAACTGGTACAAACAAATGTTATTGTTCCAGTTCCACCTCACCCAAAAATCAAGGGTTATTACTCAAACTTGTTTGTGGTACCAAAACCGGATGGTTCGGTAAGGCCTATATTGAACCTGAAGGTGCTGAAACCCTACTTGAGGGTTTTCCAATTCAAGATGGAGTCTCTGAAAGCGGTGCTCTCAGGACTGGAGGAGGGGGAATTCCTAGTATCCCTGGATATCAAGGATGCGTACTATCACATTCCGATCTGGCCGCCTCACCAGGCCTATTTACGGTTTGCACTACAGGACTGTCACTATCCGTTCCAAACATTGCCATCTGGCCTCTCCACAGCACCGAGGGTGTTCACCATGGTCATGGCGGAGATGATGCTACTCCTACGCAAACAGGGAGTGAACATAATTCCATATCTGGATGATCTGCTGATAGAGGCATCTTCCAAGGAGAAGCTGTTGCAGAGTATTAAGCTCTCAACTCAACTACTCTGGGATCATGGGTGGATCCTGAACCTTCCAAAGTCACATTTGGAACAGACAAGGAGACTGCCTTTCCTGGAGATGACACTCAACACGGAAGTGCAGAGGGTGTTTCTACCGGTGGAGAAAGCTTTGGTGATCCAATCAATGGTCCGGGATGTCGTGAAACCTCCCCGGGTATCGGTTCATCGGTGCATTTGTCTTCTGGGGAAGATGGTATCCTCCTACGAGGCTCTACAATACGGAAGACTCCATGCACGCTTCATCCAGCTGGATCTCCTGGACAACTGGTCGGGATTGCATCTTCACATGCACCAACGGATATGCCTGTCGCCGAATGCCAGAATTTCACTACTCTGGTGGCTGCAAACTTCTCACCTGCTCGAGGGCCGCAGGTTCAGGATTCAGAATTGGATTCTTCTAACCACGGATGCAAGCCTCACCCAGGGGGAAAACTTCCAAGGAAAGTGGTCAAGCCAGGAACCGGTCCTTCCAATAAACATTCTGGAACTAAGAGCCATATACAATGGCCTTCTAAAAGTGGCTCATCTTCTACAATATCGAGTCATGCAGGTTCAGTCGGACAACATCACAGCGGTGTCCTACATAAACAGGCAGGGTGGAACGAAGAGCAGGGCTGCAATGTCAGAGGTAACAAGAATCCTCCTCTGGGCAGAACGACATGCGCTGGTGCTGTAGGCGTTCATTCCTCAGCAGACACAATCTCCTTCCAGGAGAATGGGGCCTCCACCCAGAGGTATTCACAGAGGTAACACGCCGATGGGGTGTACCTCAGATAGACATGATGGCCTCTCGCCTCAACAAGACGCTTCGGAGGTACTGTTCCAGGTCACGAGACCCACAGGTAGTGGCGGTGGACGCCCTGGTGACTCCGTGGGTGTTCCAGTCAGTATATGTGTTCCCTCCACTTCCACTCATCCCAAGGATTCTAAAACTAATAAAAAGATAACCAGTTCCAGCGATCCTCATTGCTCTTGACTGGCCAATGCAGGCTTGGCACGCGGATCTTCCGAGGCCTCTTCCTCTTCGTGAGGACCTTCTACTGCAGGGGCCGTTCGCCTATCACGACTTACCGCAGCTACGTTTGACGGCATGGAGGTTGAATGCCAGATCTTAGCTCGGAAGGGCATACCGAATAAATTTTTTTTCCTACTCTGATCCAAGTTAGGAAGGGGGTAACGTCTAAGCATTACCATCGGATTTGGAAAAAGTATGTGTTTTGGTATGAATCCAAGAAGTTTCCTACGGTGGAGTTTCAACTGGGACATTTTCTCTTTCTGCAAGCGGGTGTGGATGTTGGCCTACGCCTGGGCTCCATCAAGATCCAGATTTTGGCCTTGTCTATTTTCTTCCAGAAACAATTGGCTGCTATCCCTGAGGTTCACACTTTCTTGAGAGGAATTCTGCACATCCAACCACCCTTTGTGCCTCTTATGTCACCTTGGGATCTTAATGTGGTGCTGCAGTTCCTGCAATCGGATTGGTTCGAACCTTTACAGGAGGTGGACGTAAAGTTTCTTATTTGGAATGCAGTCACGTTGTTGGCCTTGGCTTCTGCCAGACGTCTGTCAGAATTGGGTGCATTTTCGCACAAGAGCCCCTACTTGATTTTCCATGAGGATAGAGCGGAGCTCAGAACGCGTCAGCAATTTCTCCCTAAGGTTGTGTCGGCTTTTCATATAAACCAACCTATTGTGGTGCCAGTGGCTACTGACACCTCAATTACCTCAAAGTCCGTGGATGTCGTGCGGGCTTTGAAAATCTATGTGAAGAGAACTACTCGTCACAGGAAGTCAGACGCACTATTTGTACTTTATGAACCCAACAAGATTGGGTGTCCTGCTTCTAAGCAGACAATTTCACGCTGGATCAGGCTTACTATCCAGCATGCTTATTCCACGTCAGGATTGACAATTCCAAAATCTGTTCAGGCCCACTCTACCCGTAAAGTGGGTTCTTCCTGGGCAGCTGCCCAGGGTGTCTCGGCTATTCAGCTTTGCTGAGCAGCTACTTGGTCAGGGTCGAACACGTTTGCTAGGTTTTACAAGTTCTATACTTTGACCAAACTTGAGGTCCTCAGACGCCAATCAGTTCTGCAGGAACCTCAGTACTCTCACTCCTGTACTGGGAGCTTTGGTACATCCCCATGGTACTAAATGGATCCCAGCATCCTCTAGGACGTAAGAGAAAATAAGATTTTAATTACCTACCGATAAATCCTTTTCTCGTAGTCCATAGAGGATGCTGGGTGCCCGCCCTGTGCTTCGTATTACTGCATTGTTAATTGGTTCAGTATTGTTGGTTCAGCTGTTGCTGAATTGTTCCAAGTTGGTTAGTTTGGCCTTATGTTATGTGTGAGCTGGTGTGAATCTCACCACTATCTGTGTAATTCCTTCTCTCGAAGTATGTCCGTCTCCTCGGGCACAGTTTCTAGACTAAGTCTAGTAGGAGGAGCATAGAGGGAGGGGCCAGCCTACACTATTAAACTCTCAAAGTGCCAGTGGGTCCCAAAGGACTTGTCTAGCCCCCCTGGTACTAAATGGACCCCAGCATCCCCAACAGACTACGAGAAAAGGACATCCCCATCATCAGTGTCTTACCTCTATTCTCTCAATAGTAATAAGGATGATGTGTGTACGGTAAGTATGATACAGAGAATTACATATCAGAATCTATACTGCTGCCGCGATACTTTGTATTCTCTAGGATACGTTCGCTGCATAAACCTTGCAGCTTTTTCAAAGGTTTATGCAGCGAAACGCGTCAGGCATTTACCCTTTTGAACAGGACAACCCGGAATTGGACCCGAACCAGCCCATATCACCTACCAGCTATCCAGTGGAGTCCTAGAGAGGCACCATCCTATCTCCGCATCGCATGAGGTACCCACCATACATGGGATATTGCAATAACCCTCTAGCGGCATATGGAACTTTTATTTGGACTCTATACCATCTAAAAGGGACTCTTTATAGTGGAATTTAACTGGACATATGTCCAACGTATGCCCACATCCACAACAGCCTGCAGGAAGTGCAAGGAATGTCCCAGATGAAAATCCACAGCAGAATACGGTTGACCCTGACACCAAGAGACACATTTCTTCCATATGCGATGGTAATGTTTCGATGTGACCATCTGGCCGGCTTGGAGCATAGTCGAGATAACCTTGCCCGGAATCTTTCCTGGCAAAAATCCTCCCAATATACTTCCAATGCATCAAACGTAGCAGTGGTAAGTCTGGATAGATGAATGGCCCTTGTGTAAGACGATCATCCTGAATTGGCAGAGGCCAGGGGCCTACGAGTAATAAGGCTAGAATGTCTACATACCAGGCCCTGCGGGGCCAGTCTGGGGCAATCAGAATTGCCTGAACCCTGTCCCCTTAAGTTCTTTGAGAACTCTTGGAATTAGAGGAACTGGAGGGAACAAGTACACCAACCGGTAAATCCACGGTGTCGCCAGAGCGTCCACTGCTGCGGCCTGTGTATCCCTCATCCCAGATCAGCAACGCAGAAGCTTCTTGGTAAGCTGAGAAATCAACAAGTCGATTTGCGGGTAGCCACACCGATGAAATATCTGCTGAAACACTTGCAGGTAGAGGCCCCATTCCCCCAGGTGCAGATCATGTCTACTGAGGAAGTCTGCTCCCCAATTGTCTACTCCCAGAATTAATATGGTGGAAATGGCCTTGGAATTCCACTCCATCCAGAGGAGTATCTGTGACACCTCCCTCATTGCATTTCTGCTGTTTGGACCTCCTTGTTGGTTTATGTATGCCACAGTTGGTGCATTTTCCAACCATACCTGTATGGCCTGATACTGAAGGATATAAAAGAGGTCAGCAGAAGGGCATTGTAAATCGCCCCGAGTTCCAAAACTTTTATCGGAAGGGAAGCCTCTTGGTCAGACCACCTTCATTGGAACCGAGCCCCTAGGGTCACTGCAGCCCAACCATGGAGGCTCGCATCCGTTGTCAACAGAATCCAATCCTGAATTCTGAAGTGTCGACCCTCCAGGAGGGAGATCAGCAACCACCATAAGAGGGAAACCCTGGCGTTTGGTGAAAGGCATATCATCTGGCGTATGTGCAGATGTGACCCAGACCATTTGTCCAGCAGATCCAGCTGGAATGGTCATGCATGGAATCTTCCTTACCGAAATGCGTCGTAGGCGGCCATTATCTTTCCCAGTAAGCTTATGCAAAGATGTACCGAGATTTTGTTCATCTTCAAAATGGAACATACCATTGTCTGAATTATCTTTGCCTCGTCCATAGGAAGGAACACCTTCTGAGACACCGTGTCCAATATCATTACCAGGAACTGAAGCCTCTGCGTAGGTCCTAGGTGGGATTTCTGCA
The DNA here is from genome assembly GCF_028390025.1 of Pseudophryne corroboree. Lineage (NCBI taxonomy): Eukaryota > Metazoa > Chordata > Amphibia > Anura > Myobatrachidae > Pseudophryne > Pseudophryne corroboree. Next base: position 734,560 of record NW_026967494.1, read on the forward strand.
GATTAAGAATCCACCCATGATCCGTGAGTAGTCGTGTTTGAAGGCTGATCTTTTCCATCAAGTGCTCTGAATATAGCCATTATGAGGAGATCGCCCAAGTATAGAATGATTTTCACTTCCTGCTTGCGGAGTTGTAGCAACATCTCTGCCATCACCCCTGATAACACCCTCAGTGCCGTTGATAAGCCGAAAGGCAAGGCCTGGACCTGGTAGTGACTGTCCTGCAGTGCAAACCTGAGGTAAGTCTAAAGAGGCGACCATATTGGGATGTGAAGATATGCATCCTTAATAGCCAGAGAAACCAGGAATTCCCCTTCTTCCATGTCACGCTTGGCTTGAGTTGGGGATCTGACGACTGATAATTGACTGAGGGAGCAGCTATCGGCAAAGGAAGGAAATGAGGTGGCTGAATGTAGTTCTTACTCATGGATTGAATACTTAGGCCTGAAGATGTAGAGGGGTAGGCAATGAGGACAATGACCGAGAATGATACACTGAAGAAAGAGGAATTCAGTTTTAATGAGACCGCAAATCATACACTACGACTAGGAGAGACGTCCGAGTGAATTCTGAAAGACAAAAGGTACATGACTTGTAAACGATGCTGAAGAATACTGAATGAAGAAGAGACTTGTGATTTGTAAACGATGCTGAAGAGAGGATCGCTGTGAGCACCATCCGCAAACGGAGACCCTCTGCCAGATATCAGGATACCAGGGGTTAAACCATAAGAGCAGGTGGACTGGGAGCAAAGGACTGCAATAACAGAACTGACCACCAGGCGGACACAACAGAACCAGGATACCAGGGGTTAACCTGGGAGCGCAGGGCACCTTACAGCAGCAAGTAACTTGAAGTACTGGCAACATAGCTAAGCATCAACCCCTTTTTATAAGGGAAGCCTGTACCTGATTGGCTGGACGCGAACTGGGATACCTATCGTCTTGGATTGATCTCCAACATGATGGCTCCCTGCACAGAGGACACATGTGGAACCAGCACACAGCCACTACCTCTGGCCTCAGCCTCCCAGACGCCGCACTCCAGTAACAGGACACTTGGAAACAGACACCTCCGGCTGCCATGCTCCGCTCCCCAGGACCCGGACCCCAGCCTCCAGACACCCAGCAGCCGCACCGGAAGACCTTGCTGCTGTAGCTCCTATCCATCGCAGCGACACCAGCCAGCTAAGAGGAAAGCCACAGGGACCAGAACCGGTGGTAAGACTCCGGATGCTGACAGTACCCCCCTTTTTAGGGTGGTCTCCGAACACCCACGCTGCTTAGTGGGATTCTTGGCATGAAAGGCACAACTCAGTCTTGGAGCATGAACATCCTCTGCAGCCACCCAAGATCTTTCCTCCGGACCATATCCTCTCCAATCTATGAGATACTGGAGACGACCATACCTCTTGCGGAAGTCAAGAAACTTATGAACCTCGAATTCCTCATTTTGAGCAGCTTGAACCTTGGGAGGTTAAGGGAAAGATGCCCGAAAATGATTTAGTACAAGAGGCTTTAGCAGAGAAATGTGGAAGGCATTGGGAATTTTCAAATAGGGAGGCAGTTTCACCTTGTAAGAAACAGGATTCAACACTCGTAATAGGATACGGAACGATGAATCTTGGAGCAAACTTTTTGGTAGGAACTTTGAGTCTGAGGTCTCTGGTGGATATCCAAACACGATCTCCCACTTTGAGACTAGGAACAGCCCTATGTTTCTGATCAGCATAGGTCTTTTATTTCTGGGAAGTCTCAAGTAGCGCCTTATGAATTTGACTCCAAATCTTAGTGAACTGACGAAGAGCGGATTCAGCAGCAGGAACCTCAAGAGATGGGAGAGATTAGAAGGAAGGAACTCGTGGATGAAAACTATAGTTAATGAAGAAAGGAGTGGAATTGGTAGAAGAATGATATAGGTTATTGTATGCAAACTCAGCAAATGGGAGGTAATCCATCCAGTCTTACTGAGCAGGGGACATGAACATCCGTAAGAAAGTTTCCAGATATTGGTTGACTCTTTCAGTCTGTCCGTCAGTCTGGGGATGGTGGGCTGAAGAGAAGTTCAACTTGTTTCCTATGACAGAGCAGAGAGCTTTCCAGATTTGGCGAGGAATTGAGGACCCCAATCAGAAACTATTTCCTGTGGAAGGCCATGCAAATGAAAAATCTATGAGAAAAACAATTTGGATAGCTGAGGAGCAGAGGGAAGACTGGTGAGGGGTATGAAGTGAGCCATCTTTGAAAATCATTCCACAATGACACAAATGGTGTTGTGCCTTCTGGAGACTGTCAAATCGGTTATGAAATCCATAAAGATGCGAGTCCAAAGCTTTTGAGGTGTTGAAAGTGGATGAAGAAGACCCGAGGGAGATGTTCGTGGACCTTTTGTTGAACACACTTGGAACAGACTGCTTCAAATTCAAAGACATCTGTTTTAAGATGAGGCTACCAGTAGAATCGCTGAATGAACTTGAGAGTCTTATGACCACCGGTATGACCCATGAAAGATAAAGAATGAGCCCAAGTAAGCAATTTCCTGCAAAATTTTGGTGCTACAAACGTTCTCCCCAGAGGAGGTAGAGGAACAGTACGAGTTGAAGCAAATGAAGCCAGATTCAGAATAAATTGTTTCTCAGAGGAGTTGAGTGAATCATCCGTTTGAAAAGAACGAGAAAGTGCATCTGCTCTTCAATTTAAGGTTCCTGGGCGGTTAATAGTTTAAAGGAGAACCGAGAGAAGTAGTGAGCCCAACTGGCTTGCCATGGGTTTAAACAACGAGTTTAAACAATGGGTTTAAGCCATCATGGAAGGACTTGGAGAAGACGGAATGGGAGAAGATTCTGAATGATCAGGACTGGGACTTAATGTTAGTTGATTAGGAAGAAGAAAAAGGTCTCAAGTCAGTTTGAGAGGTTTCCTGTTAAGGACGAGGTTTAGCTTTCTTATGAGATGATTTTCCAGTTCTGCCCATTCTTCAGCATAACATTACAGAGATTAGAGAACAAGGTCAGGAGGCCAGTAGCAACATAGCATAAGTATTAAAGTGTGGAAATAGGGAGACATCAGTGAGCATAGACCCCCAGTGGCCATCGGTTACAGAAACATTGTGAGGTCAGTTGTTTATGGGTAATAGCAAGAAGATGCCATCCTTGAGCGGTAAAGTAATTTATAGGAGCCAGCAACTGGAGCCTGCTACTGTCCTGGACACATGGACTGTTACACCGTAGCTATACTGATGCCCCAAGAGCTCTAATTGGATCTCACGGGGATTGATAAGAGCAGGAGGGAAAAAAACCCCAGCAGCAGTCAAACAGTATGGAGGATGTAGTCAGCACAGTCTGCCACCAGAGGGAGTCGACAGAGCAGGAGTGGAGGCCAGGCAATAATAATAATAAAAGCAGTTCAGGCGACCACTTACTGCCCAGGTAGGGCTGCAGCGGCAGAAGTCCCTGCCAGAAATCACTGAGGCTGTAGTGAAGGGCACTGATCATGGGCTGGCAGTGTCTGTAGCTCTCAGGGAAGCGGCTGGTTTCAGGAGGGCATGTGGTTATATTGCCAGTTTTCAAGATGGCCACTTCTGGCAGGGAAGCCCAGATCAGAAGAAACTGTCCGGCTATGGTGGGAGAACCAGGTCAGTAATAAGGCAGGAGAGGAGAGGGTAATAGGATGCAGGGGCACAGGGTAGCGTATTTGGCTGCACAGAAACCACACCTGTATGTCCTCTATAATTCACAGCTCCACCAGATTTCCCCCGTAGCACCATGGGTTACGAGGAGAGGGGAGATGCCGGGACACTGCTGGAGAGATGACAGGCAAGCGCTCCATGTATTTCCCGCTGCCACAACTCAGGGCTTCAACGGCCGGACAGTAGGAGAAGGCAGGCTGCGGACAGGTGAGCTGACTAACCTGACGCGTCCCTGCTGAGGCCACCAATCCCCGTAGTATGCACCGCATCAGATGCCGGGAGAGCAGCTCTGCTCTGTCTCCAGCCGCGGTCACTGCTGATCTCCAGTCAGCCTCTCCACACGATTCCAACAGTACGGCTAGGCACAAGAGTGGACAGGGCGCACAGCCCTGGGTGAGTAGCAGTGCTACCTCGTTGAGGTCCGGTCCGCGGTGGGAACACTGCACAACTTCAGTCCGCGGCTTCGGATCCGGGAGTACTCCGCACCCTGCAAAATCCAGATGAATGGCTCCGCAACCTACAAAACACACAGAGGGGCAAGAAAGGGCCTGAAAGAGCCCGTAGGACAGCTGTAAAAGGCAGAAAGGACCTATATAAGCAGGAGCTCCTTTATCCTGCTTCCTGCTGCCTTTCCAGTCACCCCCCCTCCCCCGTGACATCATTTATTGATGTTGTAAATAGAAGTAATGTAGATTTTTGCACCAATCTAAGACCTGCGAATCTACTTTGGGAGCCACCTCCCTTTTTTTTTTTTTTTTAAACATTCCCCAGCTGGACGAGGATAATTGGAATTCCATTTCTTGGAATTCTAACTTCCTACTGGGCGTAAACATAAAATTTCCATCAGCTGTTTTGGGATGTTTAAACACAGTTGCCTTAGTTTTTAACACAGGCTCTGCTGCCTCTTCTAAGGATAGAATGGCTTAAATAGCACTAATTAGCTCAGGTATGTCCACTGAGCTGAGACCTTCCGAAGTGCAATGAGTCCTCATCCTCCAACGAATCCTCATCTAAAACATGTGTAGACTGTGAAGATGTTGTATCATGTCTATGTGATTTACTTACCACCAGCCTTTCAGCCTGCTTTTTTGAGAGGCTGACAATTCCCTAGGTGTATAAACCTCAGAATGAATGTTGCATGTAAGGGTTAATAGGGAAACCTGTCACTGGTATAGGAGCTGGTATAAACTGCTCAGCTACATTGGATAATGTCTGTGCAAAGTAGCCCATGAAGGTTCACCAGAACCTCTGCCTGCCTCACTGTACACGTGGGTAAGCTTTGTCGCGACCCGGCGGGGAGTTGTTGGAGCGACTCTAAGGTGCGTATAAGATGCTTTTTAGAAAGATCACTCAAAAAAAATAGTAATACTATAAAAATAGGATTTAAATACTTACCAGTAAATCCTTTTCTCCTAGTCCGTAGGAGGATGCTGGGGTCACTTCAGAACCATGGGGTATAGACTGATCGGCAGGAGACATGGGCACTTTAAGACTTTTCCAGAGTGTGAACTGGCTACTCCCTCTATGCCCCTCCTCCACACTTCAGTATAGGAACTGTGCCCAGGGAGACGTACATTTCGAGGAAAGAATTTATTATAAAGTTAACGGTGAGAGTCATACCAGCTCACACTTCAACCATGCCGTACAACAGGGCATTCAACGTTACACATGTCAACGGCATGAACAAATGCACAGCAACATGCTGAAAAGAAATGTAACACAACTCTTGTGTAACAACAACTAACAACTGCAGGTAAGGTACGCACTGGGCCAGGTGCCCAGCATCCTCTACAGACAAGGAGAAAAGGATTTACCGGTAGGTATTAAAATCCTATTTATTCATACGTCCTAGAGGATGCTGGGGTCACTTCAGAACCATGGGGTTATAACAAAGCTCCAGAACGGGAAGAAAAGTGCGGATGACCCTGCAACACTGATTGACCAAACTTGAGGTCATCATCGGCCACGGTATCAAACCTGTAAAACTTGGCAAACGTGTTTGCCCCCGTGGTTGCAAAGTTGCAACGCCGAGACACCCCGGGCAGCTGCCCAGGAAGAGCCCACCTTTCCAGTAGAATGGGCATTCACCGAACTCAGTAACGGCAATCCTGCCGTGGAATGAGCGTGCTGAATCGTACCTCTGATCCAGCGCGCAATGGTCTGCTTAGAAGCAGGATACCCAATCTTGTTGGGAGCATACAGGACAAACAGAGCCTCTGGTTTCCAAATTTGAGCTGTCCTTGCGACATAAATTTTCAAAGCCCTGACCACATCTAGGGACTTTGATGCAGAGAAGGTGTCAGTAGCCACTGGCACCACAATAGGCTGGTTTATATGGAAAGAGAAAACCACCTTCGGAAGAAATTGCTGCCGAGTTCTTAACTCCGCCCTATCTTCATGGAAGATCAAGTAAGGACTCTTGTGAGACAAGGCCGCTAACTCAGACACCCGCCTTGCGGATGCTAAGGCCAACAGTATGACCACTTTCCAAGTGAGAAATTTTAACTCTATCTCCTGTAGAGGTTCAAACCAATGTGATTGAAGGAACTGCAACACCACGTTAAGATCCCACAGTGCCGGGGGGGGCGTGGCCTAACGGGACATGGAGTAGCAGCTCGGCGTGAGTGCTCTCCACTCCCGTATATCCGTTTGGACATCCTGTGTGGACCCCCCGAGCCCAAAATACATCGGCGGACAGGGGAAGGTCTGAGGCAGCAGTGAGACCGTCGTGAGCCGCCGGACGGGCGCGGATTGCGGAGACTCGGAGCGCCGAAGTTTCTCCTTTCTGGCCTCCCTCTGCACCTAAAATGGCGCCGTGACTTCCGGTCCCGGCTCTCTGGCGCGGCCCCTGGAGAATGCGCTGTGCTGGAGCTGATTACACGGGGAGCGCATGAGTGACCCTGCCGGAGCCTGCAATAATCCTCTCAGCTACTGAGTGCTGTACTGCCCGCGTCCCCCCCTCACATGGGGGAATAAGGTACCTGACTGCTGGACCCTGTACACCGTTTTCCTTGCTCCCTCCAGTGCTGCAGTAAACCGAGACACCCTCAACCCCCCCTCATATCTTCTGTGCTACTTGAGTGCTAAATAGCCCTGGGCTGGGAAGCCCATATATTATAGGGGTCGGGTATCCTCCTCAGAGGTCTCCCCTGCATGCTTCTGAGGAAAGGCACTGATCTGTTATATATGGTGGTCTGAGGAGCTGAGACTGTGTCCTGCTGCTTCCAGGGTGTGCATACTTCACTGTTATTCTGAACCACATAACCTCTGGGTTGCTGATTGATACTCTCTGATCTACTGATTCTGCACTACTATAAGATATCTACAAAATGGTGAAGAATCATCATAAATCGACTGCGGCCCGGCTCGCACAATACTCGCATACCCCCAGAGGGCGCGCGGCGGCGGCGGATGGGGGTGGAGACGCCCCGACACCGGGGTCCCCCAGCCACTCGACATCCTCCGGCGCTGCCTCGGATGATGTGCTGCATAAAGTGTTGGAAGCCCTGGCGGCTAGCGAATCCCGTCTCTCTGACAAGATAGGCCAAGTACAAGCCGACCTGACCATAATCCACCACGATATCCAAAAGATTAGAGAGCGGGTCGGTGAGGTCGAGACACGAACATCCACGCTAAAGGATAAATTCCCCCCGCTTAGCTCCCGTGTCACCGCCATGGATGGTCAGCTGTCCGATATTAAAAGCAAGATGCTAGACATGGAAGGCAGACTGAGAAGGAATAACATCCGTTTTGTGGGGCTCCCGGAAAAAGAGGAGGGCAGCTCCCCTGAGCAGTTCGTGGAATCTTGGCTGAAAAATTCTCTTGGAGTTGAATCCTTCACGCCATTCTTCACGGTGGAACGAGCCCACAGAATTCCTTTCAGGCCGTTGCCGCCGGGTGCGCCGCCGCGCACACTCATAGCGAAATTCCTTCACTATCGAGATCGAGATGCAGTTCTATCCTTGGCACGCACCAAGGGACCCCTGATGTGGAATGGCTCCAAAATTTCAGTGTTTCCGGACTTTGCGCTGGAGGTACAAAAGGAGCGTGCACAATTTGTTCCGATTAAAAGACGCCTCAGGGAACTTAATCTACAATATGCAATGCTGTTTCCCTCTAGGCTGAGGGTAGTGGCGGATGGAGAATCAAGATTTTTTGCTACACCTCGGGACGCTGCCCTGTGGTTGGATCGATGGGCCCCGGCCAGACGGGCGCTTGCTCCTGATCCTTAATGTGTGATGTAAAGTCCTATGTCTAGGCTGGTACTTCTTACTGTTATCCATATCGCAGTGCATTACTCGGCTTGTTGATGTCTCTGTTTAGGGCTCGGGGTGGGATCTCCTCACCTTTTCTAGCTAAGGGAGGGGGACCTACGCTTTTTGTCTTTGGGCCATTTTACTCATTGCCCTCACATGTTAGGCTAATTTTTGTTTTTTGTGTTTTTTCTCTTTGTTGTAAGGGAACAGGTTAATGGGGGAAGGTATGCCTCAGTTCGGGAGGGTATACAGGGTGGGGGGGGGGGGGGGCAGGATGGGAGGGAACGTATTTTGTTGTTTGTTTCCTTTTTTTCATTTCTTGTATGTGTTGCAGACGCTATGGGGTTATTGATTTTTACTACTGCATCTAGTTTTGAAGTAGAGGGTCTGGCGGGGATACGCGGGACCGACCGTATACTATGGAGTGTCCTGACTTATGGCCTCTAACCAACTCAAATTAATATCCTGGAACGTCCGGGGGCTAAACGATAAGGTCAAGCGTTCACTAGTGCTTCGACATGTGAAACAATATGCTGCAGATGTTATTTGCCTCATGGAGACCCACTTAGTGGGGGCAAAAGTCCTTGCTCTTAAGAAACCATGGGTGGGATGGGCTTACCACTCCACCCACACGACACATTCACGGGGTGTGTCGATCCTAGTTAGAAGGTCGGTCCCGTTTGTTCTTGATCAGGTCCAACTGGACCAGTGGGGCAGATATGTCTTTATAAAATGCAAAGTTTATGCTATGTCTGTACTTATCCTGGCTGTTTATATACCGCCCCCTTATTCTCCGGCGGTTCTCAGAAAGGCAGCTGAGTTTATAGCGATGTATCCGAATGTTGCAATAGTCTGTCTTGGAGACTTTAATAATGTCCTCGACCATGCTCTAGATCGAACTAGAAGGTCCCCTGATGCTCCGGTGACGCGGAGGAGGGACTTTGCGCTACTGGTAGACAGTCTGGGCTTGGTTGATGCATGGAGGGCTCGTCATCCTGGTACACGACAGTATACATGTTTTTCTCCTACCTACTTATCCTTTTCTAGGATAGATCTGGCACTCACCTCTAGGGGCCTGCTGCCGCGGGTGATTGATGTTCACTATGCTACTAGGGGCATATCAGACCATTCCCCGGTAATCCTTAGTCTAGATATGGGAGATGTTAGGGGGGTGCGGTTTTGGAGGTTTAATCCCTTTTGGTTGACCCAGATGGGCACCGGTGCGGAGTTGGAGGAGATATGGGAGGTCTTTTTGCGGGAAAATCAGGGTTCGGTGTCTGATACAATACTATGGGATGCCTTTAAGGCACATGTCCGTGGCACCCTGATCAAGAGAGTGGCAGCTTTGAAATCTGGCTATGCCCGGGATGAGCGTAACCTTGAAGCAGGATGTAGGAAGCTGGAGCTGCAGTATATGACTGATGGTCTGGATACTACGAGGGAGAGGTGGCTGCTTGCGCAGGCTGAGTGGCGTGAATGTCTGGCTGAGAAGGCTAAATACCGCCTACTCTATGCTCAACACACGTACTACGCAACGGGCGATAGGTCTGGTAGCTTCATGGCAGTGTTGGCGGGTGCAGATAGAGCATCTAACACGGTGTCTGTAATTTGTACCAATGACAAAACTACTCATTCTAACACGCCTGATATTGTGGGGGTCTTTGCAGATTACTATAGACGACTGTACAGCTCTAGGCTTACCCACTCCGAGACCGAAATAGAGGCGTATTTGGCTGATATTTCATTACCCAGGCTGTCCCAAGACGCTACAGCTTTTCTGGACTCCCCCTTGACACTGACTGAGGTGGAATCAGCGATTAACTCATTTCCTGGAGGGAAAACCCCGGGCCTTGACGGAATCCCCCTGGAACTTTATAAAAAGCACTTACCCTTTTATGGCCCTAAACTCCTTACTCTATATAATACACTGTTTGTACAGGGTCGGCTGCCTGACTCTATGGCTGAGGCCCTAATTATAGTCCTCCTTAAGCCAGATAAGGACCCAACACGGGTCGAATCTTACCGCCCGATCTCCTTGCTGACAACTGACGTTAAGATTTTAGCTAAAATTCTAGCAACAAGGCTCAGTGAGGTGATTCTACAATTGATACACGAAGATCAATCAGGGTTCATGCTGGGCCGGTCCACTTTACCTAACTTACGTAGACTTTACACGCAGCTCCAAGCCCCTCGCGAGGGGTCCTGCTCCTCAGCTATAGTATCCCTGGATGCAGCTAAGGCATTTGATTCTGTGGAGTGGGGCTTCTTGTGGGGGACGATGGACAGATTTGGGTTCGGACCTATTTTTAAAAAGTGGGTCCAGTTACTTTACTCTGCACCCCGGGCTAGGGTATCAGTTAATGGCCATATATCCTCATCTTTCTCCCTACAGAGAGGGACAAGGCAGGGCTGTCCTCTGTCCCCAATCTTATTTGCTCTAGCAATAGAGCCTCTGGCCGGCATTGTTAGATCTTCCCCGCGGGTGGCGGGCCTCCGGTTGGGTGGCAGGACAGACAAAATTGCTCTTTATGCAGACGACATATTGTTGTTCGTACCTGATTATTCTGCTAATATGCCTCATATTCTGGAAATTATTGTCACTTTTGGGGGATTCTCTGGTCTGTCCATCAATTGGGACAAGTCCTGTGTCCTTCCGCTAAGAGGCCCCTGTCCTGTCTGCCCCCCCGGGGGCCTGCCGCTTCGCTGGGTGGACTCCTTCAAATACCTGGGGGTATGGGTTACTAACCAGTCCACGCAATTTATTGAGCTGAATATACACCCACAAATAGACTATCTGCGGTCCCGTATCAGGGTGTGGAGTAAACTGCCACTTACAGTTACGGGTAGGATAAATCTAATTAAAATGGTTGTATTACCTAAAATGCTATATGTCCTCCAACATTCCCCCGTCTACCTCCCCCAGAAACTATTTGGTATCATAGATGGTATCTTGTCTTCACTGGTGTGGTCTAACCGTAGAGCTAGGATTGGACTGGATACTTTAACTAGGTCCCGGGACTCGGGTGGGCTGGCTCTCCCGAAACTTAGATTTTATTACTTAGCAGCTCAGCTGTTCCACCTAATTCCTTGGGTATCTGTTCCGTCCAGGGACCTATTAATCTCTAACGTCTTACTAGCGCTTAACATAAATTTGACACCCCTTCAGCTCCTACTTAGTGATAATGTAGCACTCCTAAAGATGCCGCTGGTCAAACAAGCAATTATGGTTTGGAGACAGATACACTCCATGTTAGAAGGAGAGGGATGGGATCCTGACACCCCATTGATGCACACTCGGGCTCTCACACACTTCACATCCCTACATGTAGGTTCGGTGTGGGGACGCTGGGGGGTTCTCTCCATTAATCACTTATATTCCTCGGGTACATTCATTTCCTTTGGACAAATGCGAACTGAGTTCAATATACCCGCATCCTACTATTACAGATATATTCAGCTTCGCCACGCTTGCGCGTCCCAGTTTGGGGCTGCTCCGCCTCTCCTTCGGAAGTCCCCAGCCCACCTGCTCCTGACCGATAGCCTAGGAACGGGGTCTATCTCCGCTCTCTACTCCGCTCTGCTCGGTGCCCATCATTCTAACAGTCTCTTGCACCTTAAAGCCAAATGGGAGGTGGATGTGGGTCCGATCTCCCTGGAAATATGGGAGGAAGCCCTGGGGGCTGCGCGCGCAGCTACCACATCGGCCCGTTTTCAACAGATACACCTGTTTATACTACACAGAGTCTACATCACTCCCAGACGTCTTGTCAATATGGGGGGACGGAGCGACTCTAGATGCCCGAAGTGTGCCTCTCTTGACGGTACCTTCTGGCATCTATTATGGACCTGCCCGGTTGTGCAGGACTTTTGGCGGGAGCTGATACAGATTATGGCCGCTACGGGAATCCCCCTAGATGTGTTTACTCCCCTTGTGTGTACCCTCGGGGTCATAGACGAGGAAATACTGGATGCCCATTCCAGAAGATATACTCTTAACCTATGTGCTCTGGCAAAGGTACTGATAGCACGCTCATGGATGGCGGCTGCCGGCCCCGATGTTAATAAATGGATACCACTAGTGAATTCGGTTGCGTCCCACGAAAAATTTGTTTACATATCTAGGAAAGCCCCGGTAAAATATTACAAGATATGGGATAGGTGGCTATCGTCACCATGGTACCAATATACCCAAGCCTCTCCCCACTGATAACCTGTGTTGTTCTTTTGATAAATTTATATAATACTACTGCATGACCTGATGTGATGTACAAAGGATGCTTAGTGCGGTTATAATATAGTTGTCTGCAACTCTCGTTATATGCTTATGTTGCTATGTCGCTCTTTACAATAACTGTTGAACCAAAAACGAATACACAGAGCACATGCTATGGTTTTTCTTTCTTTTTATTTTTGCATTGTTATTGCTATGTTATGTATGTTTGACAGAAAATCAAATAAAAATATATTGAATTAAAAAAGATCCCACAGTGCCACTGGAGGCACAAATGGAAGTTAATTGTGCAAAACCCCTTTCACGAACGTCTGAACTTCTGGAAGGGAGTTGTTTCTGAAAGAAAATTGATAAGGCCGAAATCTGGACCTTAATGGAGCCCAATTTCAGACCCGCATCCACACCCGCCTGTAGAAATAGGAGAAAAACGTCCCAAGTGAAACTGTTCCTTTGGAGCCTTCTTGGATTCACACCAAGATACATATTTTCTCCAAATACGGTGGTAATGTTTAGACGTTACTCCTTTCCTGGCCTGAATGAAAGTGGGAATGACTTCTTCTGGAATACCCTTTCGGGCTAGGATCTGGCGTTCAGCCATGCCGTCAAACGTAGCCGCGATAAGTCTTGATACACGCACGGCCCCTGCTGCAGCAGGTCCTCGCGAAGAAGAAGAGGTTGAGGATTTTCTATGATTAACTCTTGAAGATCTGGATACCAAGCCCTCCTTGGCAAGTCTGGGACAATGAGGATCGCCTGAACCCTTATTCTTCTAACAATCTTGAGAACTTTTGGAATCAGTGGAAGTGGAGGGAAGACATACACCGACTGAAACACCCACTGTGTCACCAGTGCATCCACTGCTATTGCTTGAGGGTCACTCGACCTGGAATAATATCTCTGAAGCTTCTTGTTGAGACGAGATGCCATCATGTCTACTTGAGGGACTCACCAAAGATCTGCCACCTCTGCGAAGACGTGTGGGTGGAGGCCCCATTCTTCTGGATGGAGATCGTGTCTGCTGAGGAAGTCTGCTTCCCAGTTGTCCACTCCCGGAATGAAAATTGCAGAGAGTGCTTGCATGTTTTTCCGCCCAGAGGAGGATTCTTGTCGCCTCTGCCATCGCCGCTCTGCTTTTCATTCTGCCCTGACTGTTTATGTACGCCACTGCTGTTACATTGTCGGAATGGATCTGTACGGTTAGATCTTGAAGAAGATGCTCCGCTTGTAGACGGCCGTTGTAAATGGCTCTCAACTCCAGAACGTTTATGTGAAGACAAGATTCCTGACTTGACCATCTTCCTTGGAAGCTTACTCCGTTTGACTGCCCCCCAGCCTCGGAGACTTGTATCCGTGGTTACCAGGACCCAGTCCTGAATCCCGAACCACCCTGAATCCCGAACCTGCGACCCTGCAGTAGGTGAGCACTGTGTAGCCACCACAAAAGCGATTTCCAGAGCCTTTTCCACTGGAAGAAATACCCTCTGTACTTTTGTGTCCAGAATCATTCCCAGAAAGGATAACTTTGTTGTAGGTTCCAATTGTGATTTTGGAATGTTTATGATCCAACCGTGTTGTTGAAGCACTGTCGGGGAGAGTGCAATGTTCTGCACCAACCGTTCCCTGGACCTCGCTTTTATTAGGAGATCGTCCAGGTAGGGAATTATAATGACTCCTTTCTGACGAAGGAGGACCATCATCTTCGCCATCACCTTGGTGAAGACCCTCGGTGCCGTGGAGAGTCCAAACGGCAACGTCTGAAATTAGTAATGACAATCCTGTACCGCGAATCTCAGATAAGCTTGATGCAGAGGATAAATGGGAACATGTAAGTAGGCATCTTTTATGTCCACGGATACCATGAAATTCCCTTCCTCCAGACTGGAGATCACTGCTGTCAGAGATTCTATCTTGAATTTGAACCTTTTCAGGTATAGATTCAGAGATTTTAGGTTCAGGATCGGTCTGACCGAGCCGTCCGGCTTCGGAACTACGAAGAGGCTTGAATAAAAACCTTCTCCCTGTTGTGAGAAGGGAACCAGGACAATGACTTGATCCTGACACAATTTTTGTATTGCTACAGTTACCACCTCCCTATCGGGGAGAGAAACTGGTAAGGCCGATTTCTAAAAGCGGGAAAGCCTTGAAACTCCAGTTTGTACCTGTGGGACACAATTTGTAAGACCCACGGGTCTAGGCCAGAATGAACCCAGAACTGACTGAAAAGCTGCAGACGAGCCCCAGCGTCATATTGTAGACTTGGCAGAAGCAGGTGATTTCTGCTCCTGTGATCCTGGGGACGCTGAGGACCTTTTTCCTCGTCCCCTTCCTCTACCTGCCAAGAAAGGGGAACCTTTACCCTTTTTGTATCTATTGGGCCGAAAGGACTGCATCTGAAAGTGATGAGGTTTCTTTGCCGACGTAGGAGCATAAGGCAAAAAAGTTGATTTACCTGCGTTAGCCGCAGAAACTAAAGCATCTAGCCCATCACCAAACAAGGCCTCTCCATTATAAGGGAGAGACTCCATATTTCTTTTGGAATCTGCGTCAGCATTCCACTGGCGAATCCACAACGCCCTCCGTGCCAAGACTGCCATGGTAGATGCTCTTGATCCCAAGAGCCCAATATCTCTCATAGCTTCACGCATGTATGCTGCAGCGTCTTTTATATGACCCAACGTAAGGAGAATCTTGTCTCTATCTATTGTGTCAATTTCAGAAGACAAGTTATCTGACCACTTTTCAATAGCACTACTCACCCACGCACAGGCAATGGTAGGCCATGAGTAGTGTCCCATTGGCCACATAAAAACTTTAATGTAGTCTCCAACTTTTGTTCTGCCGGCTCCTTGAGAGCAGCCGTCCCAGGTTTGCCCAGACACCCCCAAAGAGAGTGTTCAGTTCATGAGAAGGAGGAAACGTTACATTAGTTTTCTTTTCTTTATAGAGGTAAACCTTCTGCTGAGGTAAAGAAGGGATCTCCGTAACCTCTAACACCTCCTTTATAGCCACAATCATGTACTGAATGTTTTTAGCTAATTTTGGATCTATTGCCCTGGAATCACCAGTGTCGACACAGGAATCAGCGTCCGTGTCGGTCTGTATAACCTGAGCAAATGACCTCTTATGGGACCCAGAGGGATCCCCTGTGGTTGAAAACACAGAGTTTTGACAAATCACATCTTCCACAGACTTTCTCCAAGTTTCTGCATGAGACTCAGACTTATTCAATCTCTTACTGATATGATTCACACTATCACGTAATTCTTTCACCCATTCAGGCTCATGGTGTGCCGGTAGCGACATCACATTACAACCCTGTGTCCCCATAATGGCTTCCTCAGGGGAAGAACTCCCTGCCTCAGACATGTCACACGCGTGTACACCACACCACAGACACTCCGGGGCTTATAGGGGACAGACCCACAGTAAAATCTGTCAGAAGGATACAGAAGGAATTGCCAGCTCACAACTCAGCGCCAGTAATTGTCTGTGAAACACAAAATGCCTACAGAGCTGCAGTGCTTTTATAATTACACAATGTACATAGCACCAAATTTCACTGCGCCCCCCCCCCCCCCCCCCGTTTTACACCCGGATACTTGTTTCAGCAGTGGAGGAGGACCAGCGGTCTTCTCTGCAGCCTGGAGGGAGAGAAAATGGCGCTGAGCAGTGTGCTGGCTGTCTGAGGAAGAAGCCCCGCCCCCGTAATGGCGCGCTTTCACTCAGACTTAGACTCATGTTTATACTGGCGTGGGGTAGGACTGTGCCGCAGCAACTTATGCCCCTAATCTGCCAGTCCTATAAGGGTTCATGCTGCCCAGGGCACCCCCCCTCCCCCCACGCCCTGCACCCTGCAGTACCTGTGTGTGTGGAAGCATGGCGCACAGCGTTCCCGCCCGCTGCGCGGTACCTTTCTAGCCGTCCCGATGTTGAAGAGTCTTTTCCTCTTACTCACCTGTCTTCTGACTTCTGGCGCTGTAAGGGGGGTGACGGCAGGCTGTGGGAGTGAGCACATATCCGCAGCTAGCGTTCTGTACCCCTCAGGAGCTAATGGTGTCCTGTCAGCTTAGAAGCAGAGCCATGAAACTCACAGAAGTTGGTTCCTACATCCTCCCCTAGGTCCCACGAAGCAGGGAGACTGTTGCCAGCAGTGCTCCCTGAAAATAAAAAACCTAACAAGTCTTTTCCCGAGAAACTCAGTAGAGCTCCCCTGGAGTGCATCCAGTCTGCCTGGGCACAGATTCTAAACTGAGGTCTGGAGGAGGGGCATAGAGGCAGGAGCCAGTTCACACTCTGGAAAAGTCTTAAAGTGCCCATGTCTCCTGCGGATCCGTCTATACCCCATGGTTCTGAAGTGACCCCAGCATCCTCTAGGACGTATGAGAAATAAGAAAACTTATGGCTGCTAAAAAAACAGCAGCCCTCTGACCATGGTCTGGCTCCTGCCGCACCAAACAAAACACTGATGTGCACATGCGTGTAGATGGTGACACTACAACTACTGGATGATCATTGTGAATGTCTGAGGTATTGATACAATGCAAATTTGTTGAGATATTGTTTCTTTTTCAGATGGAACCATGGGTCGTGCACGTGATGCGACTGGCAAAAGGGAGCCATTGGTTTTGGCCGAGACCGGCATTTGTTTGTTGGTGATCCCTTGTAGACAGTGAGTAGTATCCATCTACAGTGGAAGAAGTATGGACACCAAGAATCTCAGCGGCGGAACAGTGGGCGAATGCAGATCATGACAAATCAGGACCACAGGCATTTAAAGCGCCTAGCAACCATCAATCATTCCAAACGCATCAGGAAATGCACCAACAGTACAATGCCGGACCCAGCCAAGCAGTCCCAGATCTGGTGAATTGGAGGGCCATGTGAGATGTGGTAGCACGTCAGACTGGTGCTCTGAAAACCAATCCAAGCCTTTCGGCAACTGTTCCGCCACTGAGAGCATACCTAAAGTTTAACACTAATGTGATAGCTGTTTTTATGGTAATTATTTTGAGCAATAGAGTAGCACCTGCAGTATAGTGGGGTCCCTTGTCGGGGCTGCAGGCTTAAATGCACTGAGCAATACATGAACTAAAACTCCACTGTTTATTATTGTTAGTTAATATAGTGAGTGCAAGACACATTTATGTATGTAGTAAGGCTACTGGGAAACCTTAGATTGAGCAATATTGGATCTGGCCATTACATTCCCTAAAGTCATAACCTCAGAACTGCACAGAGCAGGAACTATTATTCACAAGTAATTAGGAATGTGTTCATCATGAACAAGTCCACAATTACCGTCTGAAGGTTACACAATTATTTCAAGTCTACACTGATATTTGAGAATAAAGCCTTTAACAGAAAACACCCCTGAAGAAGTCGCTATTGACGAAACGCGTTGGAAGACGCGCAATTTGGATTTAGAGTGAATTGGAGTGGATAAGAACAAGCCCACCCATGCAAGGGTGACAACAAGTGCAAAATGCTTGTCTTATGATTATACAGATATGTACTTGTGATAAGCTTTTAATCTGTTTTACTTGAAGTTCTAGATTCAAATTTCATTTTATTTCTGAATCTTATACGAATTGTATTTGGTGGGCTCAGGTCTACTGTATAGCAGGAAATATTTCACACCTGCATCATCTAACAAAATGCATATAAATTAGGCACTCCACAAAAAACAATACTAATTATATTATATACATACATACATACATACATATATACACATTTCTATATAATCACTAATAATAAACTTCTGCTTGTTACTTTTAATAACATTATAATAAGTGTGTAATAACTCTCTATGTGATATTTGTCATGGATAGCCTTGGGTTAGAAACACCCAACTGAGAATAGGGCTGATGGCGGAGGAGGGTGTAGGATAAGAGATTGCTGTAGTGACTGAGCAATGAGAATGTGACTTCTGTAATAAGTGTTTATTACTCACCTGTGCTGATATCTGTAGGGATCTCCTCCTCCTTACACTGCTGATCACCCCTCACATACGTCTCTGCTTCTTCCTCTATATCTTCTGCCTTCATATCAGTCACATACGTCTCTTCTTCTCCCTCTATATCTTCTGCCTTTATATCAGTCACATACGTCTCTTCTTCTCCCTCTGTATCTTCTGCCTTTATATCATTCACATACGTCTCTTCTTCTTCCTCTATATCTTCTGCCTTAATATCAGACAGACGTTCTATCTAAATAACCAAAAAATAAAGATATTTATGGTAAGAACTTACCGTTGTTAAATCTTTCTGCGTGGTACACTGGGCTCCACAAGGATAACATCGGATGTAGAGTAGGATCTTGATCCGGGGTACCAACAGGCTCAAAGCTTTTGACTGTTCCCAAGATACACTGCGCCACCTCCTCTATAACCCCACCTCCGTGCACAGGAGCTCAGTTTCGTTAACCAGCCCAATGCAGTAGCAGGTATCAGAGATGACAATCGCTCGTAGCCAAGTACACCGCACACTCCCCACAGGAAAGGGTGTCAGCGGCTAATGCCAATACCAATCCAAAGAAGCTAAGTGCGTAAGGGTGGACGCCTTGTGGAGCCCAGTGTACCTCGCAGAAACAGATTTAACAACAGTAAGTTCTTACCATAAATCTTGTTTTCTGCTGCAGGGTACACTGGGCTCCACAAGGATTAACATCGGGGATATCCTAAAGCAGTTCCTTATGGGAGGGGAAGCACTGTAGCGAGTACAACAACCCGGTGTCCAAAGGAAGCATCCTGGGAGGCGGAAGTATCGAAGGCATAGAACCTTATAAACGTGTTCCCAGAGGACCATGTTGCCCTCTTGCACAACTGTTCAAGGGTCGCACCATGGTGGGCCGCCCAAGAAGGTCCAACCGACCAAGTAGAATGGGATTTAATGGTAGCAGGAACCGGATGACCAGCCTGTACATAACCATGTGCAATCACCATTCTAATCCACCTGGCCAATTGCTTGGAAACAGGCCAGCCACGTTTGTGAAAACCAAACAACACAAAAAGAGAATCAGATTTCCTAAAAGAGGTAGTTCTCTTCACATAGATACGGAGAGCCCGTACCACATCCAAAGACCGCTCTTTGGAAGACAACTCAGGAGAATTAAAAGCCGGAACCACAATCTCCTGGTTAAGGTGGAAGGAAGACACCACCATAGGCAAATAACCTGGCCGCATTCTAAGAACCGGCCGTTCACGGTGAAAAATGTAATAGGGAGACTTACAGGATAAGGCACCCAAGTCCGATACCCTTCTATCTGAAACAATCGCCAGCAAGAAGAGGACCTTAAGGGACAGCCACTTAAGGTCAGCAAAGGCAAGAGGGCTCAAACGGAGACTCTTACAAGGCCTCCAAAACCACGACAAGTCCCAAGGGGCCACAGGTGGCACATATGTAGGCTGAATCCGCTGCAAACCCCGAGTGAATGTATGGACATCAGGTAGGGTAACTATCTTTCTCTGAAACCAAAGGAACAAAGCAGAGATGTGAACCTTGAGGGATGGCAGAGATGTGAACCTTGAGGGAGGCCAGACGCAGGCCTAAGTCCAGGCCCTGTTGTAGAAAGGCCAATAGTTTGGCCGTACTAAACTTCGAAATGTCATGATTATGAGACGCACGCCAAGTGAAGTAAGCATTCCAGACCCTATGGTAGATCAGAGCAGAAGCCGGCTTACGGGCCTTCAACACAGTTTGAACGACCACCTCAGAAAAACCCTTGGCCCTCAGGACGGAAGCTTCAAGAGCTACGCCGTCAATGCCAGATGGGCCAAATCCTGGTAAACACAAGGGCCCTGAACGAGGAGGTCCGGTCGTTGTGGAAGTAGAAGGGGACGATCCCACGAGAGTCCCAGTAGATCGGAGAACCAGTGCCATCTGGGCCATGCTAGAGCAACCAGAAGTAGGTTTCCGCCTTCTTGCTTGAACTTCCGTATTACTCTGGGCAGGAGTGACACCGGAGGGAACACATAAGGTAGCTGAAAGTTCCATGGTATTGCCAGAACGTCCACGAACGCAGCTTGAGGATCCCTTGTCCTTGCTCCGAAAACTGGAACCTTGTGATTGTGTCGAGATGCCATCAGGTCCACATCTGGAAGGCCCCACTTGTCCACGAGGAGTTGAAACACTTCTGGATGGAGGCTCCACTCTCTGGCATGTACGTCCTGATGAATGAGAAAGTCCGCTTCCCAGTTTAGGACGCCCAGAATAAACACTGCCGATATGGCTGGCAGATGATGTTCCACCCACTGAAGAATCTGTGATACTTCCCTCAATGCCATGCGGCTTCGAGAGCCGCTCTGATTGCTGTACGTCACTGTAGTGGCATTGTCCATTCTACTTGAACAGGTCTGTTCTGTATGAGATGCTGGGCCATTGTCAACGCATTGAACACTGCCCGCAGTTCCAGAATATTTATCGGGAGTAGAGACTCCTCCTTGGTCCACCGACCCTGAAGAGAGTGCTTTTCCAACACTGCTCCCCAACCTCTTAGACTGGCATCCGTCGTCAGCAGGACCCAGTTGGATATCCAGAAGGGACGGCCCCTGCACAACCGTTGGTCCTGGGGCCACCAGCTCAGTGACAGGAGGACCCCCGGAGACAAGGAGATCATGTGAAACCTGATCCGGTGAGGCAGGCCGTCCCACTTGGACAGAATCAACTTCTGCAGAGGGCGAGAATGGAATTGAGCATACTCCACCATGTCGAAAGCCGACACCATGAGACCTAGCACTTGCATTGCCGAATGAATCAACACTTGCGGACGAGATAGGAAGCATTGAATCCTGTCCTGAAGTTTCAGGACTTTCTCCTTAGACAGGAACAACTGCTGGTTGTGAGTGTCCAATAACGCTCACAGGTGTACCATGCTCCGAGCAGGAACCAGGGAGGATTTCTTCCAGTTGATCAGCCACCCGTGGGCTTTCATGCACTGGACCGTCAGATCGAGATGACACAGGAGAAGATCTGGGGAATTCGCCAGGATCAACAATTCATCCAGATACGGCAGGATCCTGACCCCTTGACGGCGGAGTGAAGCTGTCATGACCGCCATAACTTTGGTGAAAACTCGGGGAGCCGTTGTCAAACCAAAGGGTAACGCCCGAAATTGGTAATGTAGGTTGCCCACCGCAAACCTCAGGTACTGCTGATGAGATACCGCAATAGGAATATGCAGGAAGGCATCCTGTATGTCCAGGGAGACCATAAAGTCCCCAGGCTCCAAGGCCAGAACAATAGAGCGCAGAGTTTCCATACGAAAGTTGGGAGACCCGCACATGCTTGTTCAAGGACTTCAGATTGAGAATGGGCCGTGAGGACCCGTCCGGTTTTCGGGACTAGGAACAGCATTGAATAGAACCCGTTGCCTCTTTGAGCTAGAGGAACCTGTACCACCACTCCGGTGGACAGGAGGGAGTGCACCACCAAATGCCAAGTGTATGCTTTTGCCGGATCCAGAGGCACATCTGTCAAACAAAATCGATGAGGGGGACGATTCTTGAAAGGTATGGCGTAACCTCGAGTGACGACTTCCCTTACCCAGTTATCCGAAGTGGTCTGCAACCATTCATGGGCAAAACCTAGAAGTAGGTCCCCCACCTTGGGATCCCCCAGTGGGAGGCACGCCCCGTCATGTGGCAGGCTTGTCAGTTATGGAAGCAGGCTGATGGGCGGCCCAGGCACGCTTCGGTCTGGGCTTGGCAGGTCTGGAAGCACGAGCTTGCTTTGGGTACGCCTGACCTTTTGCTTTACCTGGAGTACGAAAGGACCGAGGGAAAGTACTTTTAGCCTTCTGTGCGGAAGGAGCCGTACTAGGTAGGCAAGCAGTTTTAGCAGTAGCCAGATTAGCCACAATCTTATTGAGGTCTTCTCCGAAGAGAATGTCTCCCTTGAAAGGAAGCACCTCCAGGGTTTTCTTGGAATCCACATCCACCGACCAGAATCTCAACCAAAGGATACGTCTTGCCAAGACAGACATAGAAGCAGCCTTGGTCTCGAGCACCCCGGCATCGGAGGCCGCCTACTTAAGGTACAGAGAAGCCGTGGTAATATACAAGAGACATTGTCGAGCATGCTCAGACGCATTGGAAGGCAGTTCCGCCGCAAACTCCTAATCCCACGCCTCAACAGCTTCAGCAGCCCAAGTTGCTGCAATGGTTGGCCTATGCACCGCCCCCATTAGGGTATAAATCGCTTTTAAAAAACACTCCACATGTCTATCCGTCGGTTCCTTCAGGGAGGTGACGGTAGTTACTTGTAGAGCAGAGGAAACAACCATTTCCTCCATTACGTCTGCGGCCTCACTACCACGCAGTGTGGGAGAAGCCCCAGCGTCATTGCCACGTGTAGCAGACATAAGAGCGTGCACAATATCGGGAAACCTGGTACAAGGTGTAGCAGCAATATACCCAGCAAGAACACCCGGTGATGTGACTATGACAGCACAAACCGGGTGTTCAAGAGATAAATCGATATGGTGACTATAAATCACAAGGAAAAATACACAGCAAGTATATCTTGTGATACAATCCTATATTATACAGAAAGAAATCTGATACACTTAGTCCCTCAGGTATAACAATATAGGAATTGCCCGCTGAGTGAAATACTCTGCAATAAGGCAGCCACACAGCAGCTACATGCACACACACATATATAGTCACACACGTACCATGCAGAAATTATACACCATAAACTGCACTGGACTAGCAACACAAAGTAATACTCAGTATTGATAACAATAGATATAACAATGTACAGTAAGCACTGGATGTATATCACAGGGTGTTTGTACCACACCACCCTGACTGTATGCGCTCTTTCTTACCTAACACAGTCCCAGTGACAGGTAGAATACTAAGTGTCCTATAGGAAGCACAGCGCTGGCAGTCAGGCGGTTCTACAGAGGAGGATTTGCCCCAGCAGTCCCAGGAACAGCTCAGCTCTGTCTGTAATGGCTGCTGACCGGGAGTGAGGGAGAGAGATGCAGCTCCAGGGCGGGAACATTTGCAGAAATAGCGCCCTGGGGCTAGGGGAGGGGCCACAGGTCAGATCTGCTCCCCCTGCTGACATCCCCACCGGGCGCTGAGGGCAGTGAAAAGCAGGGTTATGTATAATAAAAAACCCAGACCTGTGCCCTGTAATTGTCCCTGGTGGCTAGTGGCGCGGCTGCCCAATAAAAGTGTCCACGCCAGCGCACGCGCAGCCCGCCTCCTACAGCCGCGCTTGATCGCGGTAAAGAGCGGCCAGAGAGACCCCTTACCCCCCCCCCCCCGTACCTGCGGCCCCCACGATCCGGGAGGACGGCGGCGTGTGTGTGACTGATGCTGTGAAAGAACCGGAGCCTCCGCTGCAGTGACCCGGCAACCAGGGCGCGGGAGTATACAGCGCCGCTGGGGGTGATGGAGCTGCAGTCAGGGAAGTCTGGGAGACGTTACCGGCTGCAGCCCTGTTACTCTGTCAGAAGAATCTTCAGTCTTTTCCTTTACAATAAACCCATCAATAGGCTGCCTAATGCAGCACCCCTGTTATGTGCCTGCTTACTGCAAGACTCCAACTTACTGACTGAGCTCCTGTGCACGGAGGCGGGGCTATAGAGGAGGCGGGGCTATAGAGGAGGCGGGGCTATAGAGGAGGCGGCACTGAGCATCTTGGGAACAGTCAAAAGCTCTCAGCCTGTTGGTGCCTCGGATCAAGATCCTACTCTACACTCGATGTTAATCCTTGTGGAGCCCAGTGTACCCCGCAGCAGAAAATACAATGGCATTTGCGTAGTGATTAAACGGAGGTGAAACAGTATAATATCAGTGTATAATACACACACAGCTCCTCTACAGATCATATAGTGACAGTCACTTTGGTATATTGGATGAGACCCTAAATCCCACCTACCTGATCCTCCTGTGGGATCCTGTGATTCTCCTCTGTACAATCCTGGGAATACAGAGGACGGGGACATCTCTCTGGGGTATCTCTGTTACTGGGCCCATCTGTAGGAGACACACAGTGACTGAGTACAGTGTATATATGTGATTATCAGATGATGTGTGTATATAGGGGCCCCCATACCTGCTCTCCCCTGTACAATACATGACAGTCTCCTCTTACCCAGTGATGTGAGGGGCCGGTGATTCTCCATCATCACATCCTTGTACAGACGCGTGTGTTTCTCTATATACTCCCCCTCCTGCATGGAGACATAGACAGTGACATCCTGACACCTTATAGGAACCTGACACACACAGTGATACAGTCATCACCCAGACACGTCCCCTGGTGTTACTGTATAATGTCCCATTCCCAGCAGTCACCTCTCCAGTCATCACCCAGACACATCCCCTGGTGTTACTGTATAATGTCCCATTCCCAGCAGTCACCTCTCCAGTCATCACCCAGACACGTCCCCTAGTGTTACTGTATAATGTCCCATTCCCAGCAGTCACCTCTCCAGTCATCACCCAGACACATCCCCTGGTGTTACTGTATAATGTCCCATTCCCAGCAGTCACCTCTCCAGTCATCACCCAGACACGTCCCCTAGTGTTACTGTATAATGTCCCATTCCCAGCAGTCACCTCTCCAGTCATCACCCAGACACATCCCCTGGTGTTACTGTATAATGTCCCATTCCCAGCAGTCACCTCTCCAGTCATCACCCAGACACGTCCCCTAGTGTTACTGTATAATGTCCCATTCCCAGCAGTCACCTCTCCAGTCATCACCCAGACACATCCCCTGGTGTTACTGTATAATGCCCCATTCCCAGCAGTCACCTCTCCAGTCATCACCCAGACACATCCCCTGGTGTTACTGTATAATACCCCATTCCCAGCAGTCACCTATCCAGTCATCACTCAGACACATTCCCCGGTGTTACTGTATAATGTCCCATTCCCAGCAGTCACCTCTCCAGTCATCACCCAGACACGTCCCCTGGTGTTACTGTATAATGCCCCATTCCCAGCAGTCACCTCTCCAGTCATCACCCAGACACATCCCCTGGTGTTACTGTATAATGTCCCATTCCCAGCAGTCACCTCTCCAGTCATCACCCAGACATGTCCCCTGGTGTTACTGTATAATGTCCCATTCCCAGCAGTCACCTCTCCAGTCATCACCCAGACACGTCCCCTGGTGTTACTGTATAATGTCTCATTCCCAGCAGTCACCTCTCCAGTCATCACCCAGACACGTCCCCTGATGTTACTGTATAATATCCCATTCCCAGCAGTCACCTCTCCAGTCATCACCCAGACACTTCCCCTGGTGTTACTGTATAATGTCCCATTCCCAGCAGTCACCTCTCCAGTCATCAACCAGACACATCCCCTGGTGTTACTGTATAATGCCCCATTCCCAGCAGTCACCTCTCCAGTCATCACCCATACACATCCCCCGGTGTTACTGTATAATGTCCCATTCCCAGCAGTCACCTCTCCAGTCATCACCCAGACACGTCCCCTGGTGTTACTGTATAATATCCCATTCCCAGCAGTCACCTCTCCAGTCATCACCCAGACACTTCCCCTGGTGTTACTGTATAATGCCCCATTCCCAGCAGTCACCTCTCCAGTCATCACCCAGACACATCCCCTGGTGTTACTGTATAATACCCCATTCCCAGCAGTCACCTATCCAGTCATCACCCAGACACATTCCCCGGTGTTACTGTATAATGTCCCATTCCCAGCAGTCACCTCTCCAGTCATCACCCAGACACGTTCCCTGGTGTTACTGTATAATGCCCCATTCCCAGCAGTCACCTCTCCAGTCATCACCCAGACACATCCCCTGGTGTTACTGTATAATGTCCCATTCCCAGCAGTCACCTCTCCAGTCATCACCCAGACATGTCCCCTGGTGTTACTGTATAATGTCCCATTCCCAGCAGTCACCTCTCCAGTCATCACCCAGACACGTCCCCTGGTGTTACTGTATAATGTCCCATTCCCAGCAGTCACCTCTCCAGTCATCACCCAGACACGTCCCCTGATGTTACTGTATAATATCCCATTCCCAGCAGTCACCTCTCCAGTCATCACCCAGACACTTCCCCTGGTGTTACTGTATAATGTCCCATTCCCAGCAGTCACCTCTCCAGTCATCAACCAGACACATCCCCTGGTGTTACTGTATAATGCCCCATTCCCAGCAGTCACCTCTCCAGTCATCACCCATACACATCCCCCGGTGTTACTGTATAATGTCCCATTCCCAGCAGTCACCTCTCCAGTCATCACCCAGACACGTCCCCTGGTGTTACTGTATAATGTCCCATTCCCAGCAGTCACCTCTCCAGTCATCACCCAGACACGTCCCCTGATGTTACTGTATAATATCCCATTCCCAGCAGTCACCTCTCAAGTCATCACCCAGACACTTCCCCTGGTGTTACTGTATAATGTCCCATTCCCAGCAGTCACCTCTCCAGTCATCAACCAGACACATCCCCTGGTGTTACTGTATAATGTCCCATTCCCAGCAGTCACCTCTCCAGTCATCACCCAGACACTTCCCCTTGTGTTACTGTATAATGTCCCATTCCCAGCAGTCACCTCTCCAGTCACCACCCAGACACATCCCCCGGTGTTACTGTATAATGCCCCATTCTCAGCTGTCATCTCTCCAGTGATCACCCAGACACGTCCCCCGGTGTTACTGTATAATGCCCCATTCCCAGCAGTCACCTCTCCAGTCATCACCCAGACACGTCCCTCTGTGTTACTGTATAATGTCCCATTCCCAGCAGTCACCTCTCCAGTCATCACCCAGACACATCCCCCAGTGACTGTATAATGTCCCATTCCCAGCAGTCACCTCTCCAGTCATCACCCAGACACATCCCCTGGTGTTACTGTATAATGTCCCATTCCCAGCAGTCACCTCCCCAGTCATTACCCAGACACATCCCCTGGTGTTACTGTATAATGTCCCATTCCCAGCAGTCACCTCTCCAGTCATCACCCAGACACGTCCCCCGGTGTTACTGTATAATGTCCCATTCCCAGCAGTCACCTCTCCAGCCATCACCCAGACACACCCCCTGGTGTTACTGTATAATGTCCCATTCCCAGCAGTCACCTCTCCAGTCATCACCCAGACACGTCCCCTGATGTTACTGTATAATATCCCATTCCCAGCAGTCACCTCTCAAGTCATCACCCAGACACTTCCCCTGGTGTTACTGTATAATGTCCCATTCCCAGCAGTCACCTCTCCAGTCATCAACCAGACACATCCCCTGGTGTTACTGTATAATGCCCCATTCCCAGCAGTCACCTCTCCAGTCATCACCCATACACATCCCCCGGTGTTACTGTATAATGTCCCATTCCCAGCAGTCACCTCTCCAGTCATCACCCAGACACTTCCCCTTGTGTTACTGTATAATGTCCCATTCCCAGCAGTCACCTCTCCAGTCACCACCCAGACACATCCCCCGGTGTTACTGTATAATGCCCCATTCTCAGCTGTCATCTCTCCAGTGATCACCCAGACACGTCCCCCGGTGTTACTGTATAATGCCCCATTCCCAGCAGTCACCTCTCCAGTCATCACCCAGACACGTCCCTCTGTGTTACTGTATAATGTCCCATTCCCAGCAGTCACCTCTCCAGTCATCACTCAGACACATCCCCTGGTGTTACTGTATAATGTCCCATTCCCAGCAGTCACCTCTCCAGTCATCACCCAGACACATCCCCTGGTGTTACTGTATAATGTCCCATTCCCAGCAGTCACCTCCCCAGTCATTACCCAGACACATCCCCTGGTGTTACTGTATAATGTCCCATTCCCAGCAGTCACCTCTCCAGTCATCACCCAGACACGTCCCCCGGTGTTACTGTATAATGTCCCATTCCCAGCAGTCACCTCTCCAGCCATCACCCAGACACCCCCCCTGGTGTTACTGTATAATGTCCCATTCCCAGCAGTCACCTCTCCAGTCATCACCCAGACACATCCCCTGGTGTTACTGTATAATGTCCCATTCCCAGCAGTCACCTCTCCAGTCATCACCCAGACACGTCCCCTGGTGTTACTGTATAATGTCCCATTTCCAGCAGTCACCTCTCCTGTCATCACCCAGACACGTCCCCTGGTGTTACTGTATAATGCCCCATTCCCAGCAGTCACCTCTCCAGCCATCACCCAGACACATCCCCTGGTGTTACTGTATAATTTCCCATTCCCAGCAGTCACCTCTCCAGTCATCACCCAGACACATCCCCTGGTGTTACTGTATAATGTCCCATTCCCAGCAGTCACCTCTCCAGTCATCATCCAGACACGTCCCCTGGTGTTACTGTATAATGTCCCATTCCCAGCAGTCACCTCTCCAGTCATCACCCAGACACATCCCCTGGTGTTACTGTATAATGTCCCAATCCCAGCAGTCACCTCTCCAGTCATCACCCAGACACACCCCCTGGTGTTACTGTATAATGTCCCATTTCCAGCAGTCACCTCTCCTGTCATCACCCAGACACGTCCCCTGGTGTTACTGTATAATGCCGCATTCCCAGCAGTCACCTCTCCAGCCATCACCCAGACACACCCCCTGGTGTTACTGTATAATGTCCCATTCCCAGCAGTCACCTCTCCAGCCATCACCCAGACACACCCCCTGGTGTTACTGTATAATGTCCCATTCCCAGCAGTCACCTCTCCAGTCATCACCCAGACACATCCCCTGGTGTTACTGTATAATGTCCCAATCCCAGCAGTCACCTCTCCAGTCATCACCCAGACACCCCCCCCCTGGTGTTACTGTATAATGCCCCATTCCCAGCAGTCACCTCTCCAGTCATCACCCAGACACATCCCCTGGTGTTACTGTATAATGTCCCATTCCCAGCAGTCACCTCTCCAGTCATCACCCAGACACGTCCCCTGGTGTTACTGTATAATGTCCCATTTCCAGCAGTCACCTCTCCTGTCATCACCCAGACACGTCCCCTGGTGTTACTGTATAATGTCCCATTCCCAGCAGTCAGCTCTCTAGTCATCACCAAGACACATCCCCCGGTATTACTGTACTCACAAGTCTCCTCAGACCCCAGTCACTTCCCTGTATTATTACTATAGATAGAAGTGACGTTATTGTGACGCTCCCAGATCCCCTCACCTCCTCAGTCATGTCCCTGTATTATTACTATAGATAGAAGTGACGTTATTGTGACGCTCCCAGATCCCCTCACCTCCTCAGTCATGTCCCTGTATTATTACTATAGATAGAAGTGACGTTATTGTGACGCTCCCAGATCCCCTCACCTCCCCAGTCATGTCCCTGTATTATTAATGTAGTACCCTAGTGATCTGAAGGCCTTGGGACACTATGAGGGGGCAAATCAATGAATGAATGTGTAGATCTATAAGGTAATAGAGATGCTGCCAACTGATGTATACCATATATGTGATAATAACTTGGATCTTTCTAGTGATCCAATAATGTATAGTGTTTATGCATGTTATTATTCTGTGCCTGCTGAAGGTGAGGGGACTCTGGTAAGCGCGCAGTGCGCAGTGGAGATCGTGGAGAAGCTTCCAGAGGTCCCGTGTGCTGAGAGAGGTGGCTGGGCGCGTGTAGTGGCGGTTTTGTTGGTGGGCTGACTTTGGGGAGAGAAAAAGGCTGGCGGCTGAGACAAGGGAGCTTACAGGAAGGCGGTTCCCTGCGAGTGAGAGAGCCCCTGTGGGGGAAAGGAATTGGATGTCTTCCGCTGCGGGTGAGAAGCGCTGTGTTAATTTCCCCTGGTGGACGCCGAGCAGGGACGTCCCGGTGGCTGGTTGTCATGGAGAGTGCTGGGAGGCGGAGCGCTGGCGGGGCAGGCTAGTACATGGAAGGAGATCGCAGTTCGGGCAGCAGCTACCAGGAGTCCAGCAGTAGCAGACAGTTTATCCCCGAGGCAGAGCTGTGTCCCTCATCCCACCCAACCCGCAGGGAGAGCCCGGTTGTTGGAGGAGGCGGAGTCGGAGGGAGGTCCAGACCGGGCACACTATCATTGTAAGTGCAGGATGCCCCCAT
The DNA here is from genome assembly GCF_028390025.1 of Pseudophryne corroboree. Lineage (NCBI taxonomy): Eukaryota > Metazoa > Chordata > Amphibia > Anura > Myobatrachidae > Pseudophryne > Pseudophryne corroboree. The sequence continues at coordinate 764,761 of NW_026967494.1, forward strand.
ATAAATCCTGCTAATCTGCATACTCCCCTATCAGCCTTTAACTATTAAAGTACCAGCCCCCAGCACAGTAGCACAGGGACCAGCAGCATCGGTGGATCTGAGGAGTATAAATATCACCTCTAGAGACTCCATATCCATTAGATAATGACCAGCCGGGTAGCAGTCATAAAGAGTGCGGTGGTGTATAATGATGAAAGCAGCTCAGAGAGGGCGCAGGGTCACCTAAACTTGGAAATGATACACTAGGGAGACTAAGCACCCCTCGCCTATCAGAGACAGGTGCCAATAACCGGGACTTCTGTACGTTCTGGAGCCACACCCACGGATCTACAGTGGGGCTATGCTTATACTGGGACAGGTAACACAGATCATCACCCCACTATATGTAACGAGTAGACCACGGGTGTCAGGGATTCCAGGGTGGAGAGCTCCACGTACTACCTTCCTGTTTCAGGTTGTCTAGGAGCGCTACAATTAGATCTTCCATGGAAACCATGCTATTCATTGCCGTGAAGTAGGGATTGCTCAACAATCATGAGGACAATTGCTCCAAGTGGATACCCATATAACCAAGAGTACTTCTTATACACAGACACGAAAGGGCCCCAACCGTGCACGATTATAGTAAGAGAACCCGGGTGGGAATCATATTTTATGTATTGTATGCATTACCTTATATATAGGTGGGTATATTATTATGTATAGGTGGGGTATATTATTATGTATAGGTGGGGTATATTATTATGTATAGGTGAGGTATATTATTATGTATAGGTGGGGTATATTATTATGTATAGGTGGGGTATATTATTATGTATAGGTGGGGTATATTATTATGTATAGGTGGGGTAGATTATTATGTATAGGTGGGGTATTAGTAGAACGGTTCATGGTTTGAGTATTATATGATATAACTGTATAAGGTGGCCTATAACTTCTTGCATATTAAAACTAGTATATTTACCGGTGGAACTGTCTCCGTATCTGTGGAAGAGCCTGAAATCACAAAGGAAAGGTACGATAGGTAAATGTGCATAGTCCTATCTGGTTACATCACATACCGACCACTACAGGGGTAGGGTATTTCTTAAGCGATTAGAGTATTGGGCTCTAAATAGCTTGGGTGGAGGCACATTGCACATATACACTGTACCCCCAGGAAAAAGAGGGGTTACATTACTATAGATATGTGATGTCACTGTGACACTCCCAGATCCCCTCACCTCCCCAGTCATGTCCCTGTAATATTACTATAGATATGTCATGTCACTGTGACACTCCCAGCTCCTCACCTCCCCAGTCATATCACTGTATTATTACTATAGATATGTGATGTCACTGTGACATTCCCAGCTCCCATCACCTCCCCAGTCATGTCCCTGTATTATTACTATATATATATATATATATATATATATATATATATAAGTGATCTCACTGTGACACTCCCAGTTCCCCTCACCTCACCAGTCATGTCCCTGAATTATTACTAGAGATATAAGTGATGCCACTGTGACGCTCTCAGATCCCCTCACCTCCCCAGTCATGTCCCTGTTTTATTACTATAGATATAAGTGATGTCACAGTGACACTCCCAGGTGTGTGATATACATTTGCTTCATACTGAGCAATATATTCAATCCCAACAATTACATATAATAAAATTTATAATAATAACAATAATAATAAAAATAATAATAATAAAGACACAAAAGGCTGCACCCCAGTATAAAAATAATAACAGATGTCTTTAAAAGCAGGACACCTCAGACCATTCCTCCAGTATTGTAGGACATCACCACCACTCCCAATGTATAATAATAATAATACCAGGACACCACAAGCTGCTCCACCTGTATAATAATAATAATAATAAAAACAATAATAATAATTACAGGACACCACAGACCGCTCAACCTGTATACTGGACACCACAGGCCGCTCCCCCTGTATAATAATAATAACAACAGGACACCACAGGCCGCTCCCTCTGTATAATAATAACTGGACACCATAGGCTGCTCCCCCTGTATAAACAGGACAACACAGGCTGCTCCCCCAGTATAGTATTAATAACAGGACACCACAGGCTGCTCCCCCTGTATAGTTTTAAAAATGAGACACCACAGGCTGCTCCCCCTGTATTATAATAATAACAGGACACCACAGGCTGCTCCCCCTGTATAATAATAATAATAACAGGACACCACAGGCTGCTCCCCCTGTATAGTAATAATAATAACAGGACACCACAGACTGCTCCCCCTGTATAATAACAATAATAATAACTGGACACCACAGGCCGCTCCCCCTGTATAATAATAACTGGACACCATAGGCTGCTCCCCCTGTATGTAACAACAAGACAACATAGGCTGCTCCCCTTGTATAGTATTAATAACAGGACACCACAGGCTGCTCCCCCTGTATAGTTTTAAAAATGAGACACCACAGGCTGCTCCCCCTGTATAATAATAATAACGACACCACAGGCTGCTCCCCCTGTATAATAATAATAACAGGACACCACAGGCTGCTCCCCCTGTATAGTAAGACGCCATTACCTGATCTCCACGGACAATGCGAGGCTGCAGCAGTCGACGAAAACTCACTTCCTGTATGTGGAACGCAGAGTCCGGAAATAAGGTGGAACGCACAGACAGGAAGTAGGGCATGATTGGCAAAGGCTGCTTACTGGTTACTGGCCCCTCCCCTCCTTCACCCTGCCAACAGCCCCGCCCTCTGTAAATACTATTGTCATATATGTCCTCAGTGCAGGAGGCCGGCGGCCATTTTCTTGTAGACCAGTCCGGCAGCAGCAATAGGTTCCCTGGCCGTGTTGTGACGTCAGGAGCGGCGGCCATTTTCCCCTGGTCTGAGCTCCGCCTTCCTTCTATCATTCCCACAAGGCAGCAGGAGCAGAGAGCAGCCATTGCTGTGTCTGGCAGCAGGTAATGATATTATTATTATTATTATTCTATAGGCTGAGCAGCTCTGGTGTCAGGTTCTGTACTACAGGGGGAGCAGCCTCTGGTGCCTTGTTATAGTGCAGCTGGAGCAGCCTCTGGTGCTGCATTATCCCTGTACAGGTGGCTGACACTCTAGTGTCCTATTACTGTAATACAGGGGGCGCAGACCCCGCAGGTATCGTAATACAGAGGGCGCACACCCCGCCGTTACCGTAATACAGGAGGCGCAGACCCTGCCGGTACCGTAATACAGGTGGCGCAGACCCCGCCGTTACCGTAATACAGGTGAAGCAGACCCTGCCGTTATCTAAATACAGGTGGCGCAGACCCCGCCGTTACCGTAATACAGGTGGCGCAGACCCCGCCGTTACCGTAATACAGGTGGTGCAGACCCCGCCGTTACCGTAATACAGGTGGCGCAGACCCCGCCGTTACCGCTATTCTGTACATATAATGGCATTGTACTATACAGGGGAGCACTATGTGTTGTCCTACTCTACAGGGGGAGCAACCTGTGTTTCCCTTTTATACAGGGGGAGGTGCCTGTGGTGTCGTGTTACTATTATTATATAGGGTAAGCGGCATGTATTGTCTTCCTATACAGAAGGAGTGGCATGTGTTGTCATAATATACAGGGGTAGCATCCTGTGCTGTCATAGTATACAGGGGGAGTGGCCTGTGTTGTCATAATATACAGGGGTAGCATCCTGTGCTGTCATAGTATACAGGAGGAGCAGCCTGTGTTGTCATAATATACAGTGGTAACCACCTGTGCTGTCATAGTATACAGGAGGAGCAGCCTGTGTTGTCATAATATACAGGTAGAGCGGCCTGTGTTGTCATAATATACAGTGGTAGCATCCTGTGCTGTCAAAGTATACAGGGGAAGTGGCCTGTGTTGTTATGATAGACAGGAGGGGTGGTCTTCAGTATGCCGGCGGTCGGGCTCCCGGCGACCAGCATACCAGCGCCGGGAGCCCAATAGCCAGCATACCGACACTTATTCTCCCTCGTGGGGATCCACGACCCCCCTGGAGGGAGAATAAAATAGTGTGGCGCGCGTAGCGTGCCACCGTGCCCGTAGCGTGGCGAGCGCAGCGAGCCCGCAAGGGGCTCATTTGCGCTCGCCACACTGTTGGCAAGCCGGCGGGCGGCCTCCCGGCACCCGTATGCTGGTCACCGGCAGATCGTAGTGAACCCGACAGGAGCAGCCCATGTTGTCATAATATACAGGGGTAGCATCCTGTGTTGTCATAGTATACTGGAGGAGCATCCTGTGTTGTCATAGTATACAGGGGGAGCAGCCTGTGTTGTCATAGTATACAGGGGGAGCAGCCTGTGTTGTCATAGTATACAGGGGGAGCAGCCTGTGTTGTCATAAAATACAGCGGTAGCATCCTGTGCTGTCATAGTATACGGGAGGAGCGGCCTGTGTTGTCATAGTATACAGGGGGAGCGGCCTGTGTTGTCATAGTATACAGGGGGAGCAGCCTGTGTTGTCATAGTATACAATACAGCGGTAGCATCCTGTGCTGTCATAGTATACGGGAGGAGCGGCCTGTGTTGTCATAATATAAAGGGGTAGCATCCTATGTTGTCATAGTATACAGGGGGAGCTGCCTGTGTTGTCATACTATACCGGGGGAGCAGCCTGTGTTGTCATAAAATACAGGGGGTAGCATCCTGTGCTGATATAGTATACAGGGGTAGCATCCTGTGCTGTTATAGTATACAGGGGTAGCATCCTGTGCTGTTATAGTATACATGAGGAGCGGCCTGTGGTGTCATAATATACAGGGGTAGCATCCCGTTTTGTCATAATATACAGGGGGAGTGGCCTGTGTTGTCATAGTATACAGGGGGAGTGGCCTGTGTTGTCATAGTTTACAGGGGGAGTGACCTGTGTTGTCATAGTATACAGGGGGAGCAGCCTGTGTTGTCATAATATACAGGAGGAGCGGCCTGTGTTGTCATAAAATACAAATGTAGCATCCTGTGCTGTTATAGTGTACAGTAGGAGTGGCCTGTGTTGTCATAATATACAGGGGTAGCATCAGTGGTCGAAGTGGAAATTTTAAAGTGGGGGTAAGCAAAAGTCAAGGACTCAATCATGCGCGTGTGCTCCAGAAAAGGGGGCGTGATCACTTAAATCCGATCCGATCCGAAATTCACATTGTAGCATACTGAATGAGACGAAATTCACATTGTAGCACACTGAATGAGCCGAAACTCACATTGTAGCACACCGAATGAGCCGAAATTCACATTGTAGCACACTGAATGAGCCGAAATTCACATTGTAGCACACTGAATGAGCCGAAACTCACATTGTAGCACACTGAATGAGCCGAAATTCACATTGTAGCACACTGAATGAGCCGAAATTCACATTGTAGCACACTGAATGAGCCGAAATTCACATTGTAGCACACTGAATGAGCCGAAATTCACATTATAGCACACTGAATGAGCCGAAATTCACCTTGTAGCACACTGAATGAGCCGAAATTCACATTATAGCACACTGAATGAGCCGAAATTCACATTGTAGCACACTGAATGAGCCGAAATTCACATTGTAGCACACTGAATGAGCCGAAATTCACATTATAGCACACTGAATGAGCCGCAATTCACATTATAGCACACTGAATGAGCCGACATTCACATTGTAGCACACTGAATGAGCCGAAATTCACATTGTAGCACACTGAATAAGCAGACACATTGTAGCACACTGAATGAGCCAAAATTCACATTATAGCACACTGAATGAGCCGAAATTCACATTATAGCACACTGAATGAGCAGGAAGTCGGCACCAACCCCCACAGATACATCGGAAGATAAGTCTCCGTATTGACTGCGTAGGCTGAAAAGCCGTGCCGGACGACGTCCCCTCGCCAGGCTGCGGCTAACTTCTGCGTTCCGCGGTGTGTATATCACCCCACCCGTGTGATTATATTGCCCCATGTGTATACCGTCACCCTATGTGTGTATACTGCCTCCCTGTGTGTGTATACTGCCTCCCTGTGTGTGTATACCGCCCCCCTGTGTGTGTATACCGCCCCCCTGTGTGTGTATACCGCCCCCCTGTGTGTGTATACCGTCCCCCTATGTGTGTATACCGACCTCCATGTGTGTATACCGTCCCCCTATGTGTGTATACTTCCCCCCAATGTGTGTATACCGCCCCCTCTGTGTACATACTGCCCTGTGTGTATACCGTCCCCCTATGTGTGTATACCGCCCTCCATGTGTGTATACCGTCCCCCTATGTGTGTATACCGTCCCCCTATGTGTGTATACCGTCCCCCTATGTGTGTATACCGTCCCCCTATGTGTGTATACCGTCCCCCTATGTGTGTATACCGTCCCCCTATGTGTGTATACCGTCCCCCTATGTGTGTATACCGCCCTCCATGTGTGTATACCGCCCCCTCTGTGTGCATACCGCCCTCTGTGTGCACACCGCCCTCTGTGTGCACACCGCCCTCTGTGTGCACACCGCCCTCTGTGTGCACACCGCCCTCTGTGTGTATACTGCCCTCTGTGTGTATACTGCCCTCTGTGTGTACACTGCCCTCTGTGTTTACCACCCCCTATGTGTGTATAGTGCCCCCTGTGTGTATATACCGCCCCCTATGTGTATATACCGCCCCCATATGTGTATATTCCGGCCCCTTATGTGTATATACCGCCCCCTATGTGTGTATACCGCCCCCTATGTGTGTATACCACCCCCTATGTGTGTATACCACCCCCTATGTGTGTATACCACCCCCTATGTGCGTATACCATCCTCTATGTGTGTATACTGTCCTCTGTGTGTATACTGCCACCTATGTGTGTATACTGCCCCCTATGTGTGTATACCGCCCCCTATGTATGTATGTATACTGCCCCAATGTGTTTATACCCCATGTGTATATACCGCCCCCTATGTGTGTATAACTCCCCCCTATGTGTGTATACCACCCCCTATGTGTGTATACCACCCCCTATGTGTGTATACCACCCCCTATGTGTGTATACCACCCCCTATGTGTGTATACCACCCCCTATGTGCGTATACCATCCTCTGTGTGTATACTGTCCTCTGTGTGTATACTGCCACCTATGTGTGTATACTGCCCCCTATGTGTGTATACCGCCCCCTATGTATGTGTGTATACTGCCCCAATGTGTTTATACCCCATGTGTATATACCGCCCCCTATGTGTGTATAACTCCCCCCTATGTGTGTATAGCGCCCCCTATGTGTAACAACCTTGTATCACCAGTGAGATCAGTGTGTGCAGTGCTGTGTGTGTATGACACTGGTAATATACACTCCATGCACCACACACTGCAGCACATACACCCTGCCCGGCAGGAGAGGGGGCGGCGGCCATTACCTGGAGGAGACCGGGGGCGGAGCTCTGTGTACAGGAAGGGGCGGGAAACTGTTTCCGGGTCACCGTATAGAGCATGGGATCAGCCACCAGCCCCGCCCACTCTCTCATAGGCTGTAGCAACCCGTCACTCAGCCAGCCCCGCCCCTGTCTCTAGCTATTGGTCACAGGGACCAGTCACTCAGTCACCTTTCTGTGCCAGCCCCGCCCCCTCTCCCTCTTACACATGTCACGATGAGTGACGGGACAGTCCGACCAATGGCGAGTAGAGGGGGTGGGGCTGTATGATGGACTCCTTGGTGTATGAAATAAGGAGTGGGCGGGGCTAGAAGATGAGTGACGGGATACTACAGCCTATGAGCGGGAGAGCTACTGGTTGCTTAGTGACTGCGGCTGTGCCTACCCATAATCCCATGCGCTCCCCTCCAGTATATACAGGTCAGTAACATAGTTTTTCCCAAGTTGCTTTATTTATATTTATATATATATCTATATCTATATATACAGTTATATTATTTCTCTTTGGTGGTTGCTTGTGTTTGGGCTTTTTTTATATTTTTTATTTTTTTAATGATATTACTGGCACCGCCCATCAGACACGGGTGAGAAGCTGCGGATGAATAGAATAATTGGGGTGTTACATTGTGTCGCTGTGACGTGACAGTGAGATGATGATAGTGATGGAGCGCTGTTCTGCAGGGTGAGGAGATTATTCAGACTTTGTCGCAGATTTTACTATTTTACCAAAATCTGCGAGCACCAGAATGTGTCCTGCCCCGCGTGTGTATATAACTGTGTCCTGCCCCGCGTGTGTATATAACTGTGTCCTGCCCCGCGTGTGTATATAACTGTGTCCTGCCCCGCGTGTATATATAACTGTGTCCTGCCCCCGCGTGTGTATATAACTGTGTCCTGCCCCGCGTGTATATATAACTGTGTCCTGCCCCGCATGTGTATATATAACTGTGTCCTGCCCCGCGTGTGTGTATAACTGTGTCCTGCCCCGCGTGTGTATATAACTGTGTCCTGCCCCGCGTGTGTATATAACTGTGTCCTGCCCCCGCGTGTGTATATAACTGTGTCCTGCCCCGCGTGTGTGTATAACTGTGTCCTGCCCCGCGTGTATATATAACTGTGTCCTGCCCCGCGTGTATATATAACTGTGTCCTGCCCCGCGTGTATATATAACTGTGTCCTGCCCCGCGTGTATATATAACTGTGTCCTGCCCCGCGTGTATATATAACTGTGTCCTGCCCCGCGTGTATATATAACTGTGTCCTGCCCCGCGTGTATATATAACTGTGTCCTGCCCCGCGTGTATATATAACTGTGTCCTGCCCCGCGTGTATATATAACTGTGTCCTGCCCCGCGTGTATATATAACTGTGTCCTGCCCCGCGTGTATATATAACTGTGTCCTGCCCCGCGTGTATATATAACTGTGTGCTGCCCCGCGTGTATATATAACTGTGTCCTGCCCCGCGTGTATATATAACTGTGTCCTGCCCCGCGTGTATATATAACTGTGTCCTGCCCCGCGTGTATATATAACTGTGTCCTGCCCCGCGTGTATATATAACTGTGTCCTGCCCCGCGTGTATATATAACTGTCCTGCCCCGCGTGTATATATAACTGTCCTGCCCCGCGTGTATATATAACTGTCCTGCCCCGCGTGTATATATAACTGTCCTGCCCCGCGTGTATATATAACTGTCCTGCCCCGCGTGTATATATAACTGTCCTGCCCCCGCGCGTGCGTATGTAACTGTGTCCTGCCCCCGCGCGTGTAACTGTGCCCTGCCCCCGCATTTCTCTGACGTCTTAGTGGATGCTGGGTACTCCGTAAGGACCATGGGGAATAGACGGGCTCCGCAGGAGACTGGGCACTCTAAAAGAAAGCTTTAGGTCACCTGGTGTGCACTGGCTCCTCCCACTATGACCCTCCTCCAGACCTCAGTTAGATTTCTGTGCCCGGCCGAGCTGGATGCACACTAGGGGTTCTCCTGAGCTCCTAGAAAGAAAGTATAGTTTAGGTTTTTTATTTTACAGTGAGATCTGCTGGCAACAGACTCACTGCATCGAGGGACTAAGGGGAGAAGAAGCGAACCTACCTGCTTGCATTTAGCTTGGGCTTCTTAGGCTACTGGACGCCATTAGCTCCAGAGGGATCGACCGCATGGAACTGGCCTTGGTGTTCGTTCCCGGAGCCGCGCCGCCGTCCCCCTTACAGAGCCAGAAGCATGAAGAGGGTCCGGAAAATCGGCGGCAGAAGACTTAGATCTTCACCAAGGTAGCGCACAGCACTGCAGCTGTGCGCCATTGCTCCTCATGCACACTTCACACTCCGGTCACTGAGGGTGCAGGGCGCTGGGTAGGGGGGTGCCCTGAGCAGCAATATTAACACCTTGGCTGGCAAAAATACATCACATATAGTCCTAGAGGCTATATATGTGATAAATACCCCTGCCAGATTCCATAAAAAAGCGGCAGAAAAGTCTGCGAAAAAGGGGCGGAGCTATCTCCCTCAGCACACTGGCGCCATTTTCTCTTCACAGTGCAGCTGGAAGACAGCTCCCCAGGCTCTCCCCTGTAGTTTTCAGGCTCAAAGGGTTAAAAAGAGAGGGGGGGCACAAAATGTATGCGCAATATTGTATATACAAGCAGCTATTGGGAAAAATTCGCTCAATATAGTGTTAATCCCAAAATTATATAGCGCTCTGGTGTGTGCTGGCATACTCTCTCTCTGTCTCCCCAAAGGGCTGTTTGGAGTCCTGTCCTCAGTCAGAGCATTCCCTGTGTGTGTGTGTCGGTACGGCTGTGTCGACACGTTTGATGAGGAGGCTTATGTGATGGCAGAGCAGATGCTGATAAATGTGATGTCGCCCCCTGTGGGGCCGACACCAGAGTGGATGGATAGGTGGAAGGTATAAACCGACAGTGTCAACTCCTTACATAAAAGGCTGGATGACATAACAGCTGTGGGACAGCCGGCTACTCAGCTTGTGCCTGTCCAGGCGTCTCAAAGGCCATCAGGGGCTCAAAAACGCCCGCTCCCTCAGATGGCAGACACAGATGTCGACACGGAGTCTGACTCCAGTGTCGGCGAGGTTGAGACATATACACAATCCACTAGGAACATCCGTTACATGATCCCGGCAATAAAAAATGTGTTACACATTTCTGACATTAACCCAAGTACCACAAAAAAAAAAGGGTTTTTTGTTTGGGGAGAAAAAGCAGGCAGTGTTTTGTTCCCCCATCAAATGAGTGAATGAAGTGTGAAAAAGCGTGGGTTCCCCCGATAAGAAACTGGTAATTTCTAAAAAGTTACTGATGGCGTACCCTTTCCCGCCAGAGGATAAGTTACGCTGGGAGATATCTCCTAGTGTGTCCTGCCCGTGTGTATAACTGTGTCCTGCCCCTGCCCCCCGTGTGTATAACTGTGTCCTGCCCCTGCCCCCCGTGTGTATAACTGTGTCCTGCCCCGCGTGTATATATAACTGTGTCCTACCCCGCGTATGTATAACTATGTCCTCCCCCGCGTGTGTATATAACTGTGTCCTGCCCCGCGTGTGTATAACTGTGTCCTGCCCTGCGTGTGTATAACTGTGTCCTGCCCATGTGTATAACTGTGTCCTGCCCCGCGTGTGTATAACTGTGTCCTGCCCATGTGTATAACTGTGTCCTGCCCCGCGCGTGTGTGTACCTGTGTCTTGCCCCGCGTGTGTATATAACTGTGTCCTGCCCCCGCGTGTGTATATAACTGTGTCCTGCCCCCGCGTGTGTATATAACTGTGTCCTGCCCGTGTGTATATAACTGTGTCCTGCCCTGCGTGTATATATAACTGTGTCCTGCCCCGCGTTTATATATAACTGTGTCCTGCCCCACGTGTATATAACTGTGTCCTGCCCCGCGTGTGTATATAACTGTGTCCTGCCCCGCGTGTGTATATAACTGTGTCCTGCCCCGCGTGTGTATATAACTGTGTCCTGCCCCGCGTGTGTATATAACTGTGTCCTGCCCCGCGTGTGTGTATATAAATGTGTCCTGCCCCGCGTGTGTATAACTGTGTTCTGCCCCGCGTGTGTATAACTGTGTCCTGCCCCGCGTGTATATATAACTGTGTCCTGCCCCGCGTGTATATATAACTGTGTCCTGCCCCGCGTGTATATATAACTGTGTCCTGCCCCGCGTGTATATATAACTGTGTCCTGCCCCGCGTGTATATATAACTGTGTCCTGCCCCGCGTGTGTATATAACTGTGTCCTGCCCCGCGTGTATATATAACTGTGTCCTGCCCCACGTGTATATAACTGTGTCCTGCCCCGCGTGTGTATATAACTGTGTCCTGCCCTGCGTGTGTATATAACTGTGTCCTGCCCCGCGTGTGTATATAACTGTGTCCTGCCCCGCGTGTGTATATAAATGTGTCCTGCCCCGCGTGTGTATATAAATGTGTCCTGCCCCGCGTGTGTATAACTGTGTTCTGCCCCGCGTGTATATATAACTGTGTCCTGCCCCGCGTGTATATATAACTGTGTCCTGCCCCGCGTGTATATATAACTGTGTCCTGCCCGCGTGTGTATAACTGTGTCCTGCCCGCGTGTGTATAACTGTGTCCTGCCCGCGTGTGTATAACTGTGTCCTGCCCGCGTGTGTATAACTGTGTCCTGCCCGCGTGTGTATAACTGTGTCCTGCCCCTCATGTGTATAACTGTGTCCTGCCCCGCGTGTCCTGCCCCCGCGTGTGTATAACTGTGTCCTGCCCCCCGTGTGTATAACTGTGTCCTGCCCTGCGTGTATATATAACTGTGTCCTGCCCCGCGTTTATATATAACTGTGTCCTGCCCCGCGTGTATATAAATGTGTCCTGCCCCCGCGTGTGTATATAAATGTGTCCTGCCCCCGCGTGTGTATATAACTGTGTCCTGCCCCGCGTGTGTATATAAATGTGTCCTGCCCGTGTGTATAACTGTGTCCTGCCCCCCGTGTGTATAACTGTGTCCTGCCCCCCGTGTGTATAACTGTGTCCTGCCCCGCGTATGTATAACTATGTCCTCCCCCGCGTGTGTATATAACTGTGTCCTGCCCCGCGTGTGTATAACTGTGTCCTGCCCTGCGTGTGTATAACTGTGTCCTGCCCGTGTGTATATATAACTGTGTCCTGCCCGCGTGTATATATAACTATGTCCTGCCCACGCGTGTGTATAACTGTGTCCTGCCCCGCGTGTGTATAACTGTGTCCTGCCCCCCATGTGTATAACTGTGTCCTGCCCCGCGTGTATATATAACTGTGTCCTGCCACCTGTGTGTATAACTGTGTCCTGCCCCCTGTGTGTATAACTGTGTCCTGCCCCGCGTTTATATATAACTGTGTCCTGCCCCACGAGTATATAACTGTGTCCTGCCCCGCGTGTGTATATAACTGTGTCCTGCCCCTCATATGTATAACTGTGTCCTGCCCCGCGTGTCCTGCCCCCGCGTGTGTATATAACTGTGTCCTGCCCCCGCGTGTGTATATAACTGTGTCCTGCCCCGCGTGTGTATATAACTGTGTCCTGCCCCGCGTGTGTATGTAACTGTGTCCTGCCCCGCGTGTGTATATAACTGTGTCCTGCCCCGCGTGTGTATATAACTGTGTCCTGCCCCGCGTGTGTATATAACTGTGTCCTGCCCCGCGTGTGTATATAACTGTGTCCTGCCCCGCGTGTGTATAACTGTGTCCTGCCCCGCGTGTGTATGTAACGGTGTCCTGCCCCCGCGTGTGTATATATAACTGTGTCCTGCCCCGCGTGTGTATAACTGTGTCCTGCCCGCGTGTGTATAACTGTGTCCTGCCCGCGTGTGTATAACTGTGTCCTGCCCCTCATGTGTATAACTGTGTCCTGCCCCGCGTGTCCTGCCCCCGCGTGTGTATATAACTGTGTCCTGCCCCCGCGTGTGTATATAACTGTGTCCTGCCCATGTGTATATAACTGTGTCCTGCCCCGCGTGTATATATAACTGTGTCCTGCCCCGCGTGTATATATAACTGTGTCCTGCCCCGTGTGTGTATAACTGTGTCCTGCCCCCACGTGTGTATAACTGTGTCCTGCCCACCCGTGTGTATATAACTGTGTCCTGCCCCCGCGTGTTTTTATAACTGTGTCCTGCCTATGTGTATATAACTGTGTCCTGCCTATGTGTATATAACTGTGTCCTGCCTATGTGTATATAACTGTGTCCTGCCCCGCGTGTGTATATAACTGTGTCCTGCCCTGCGTGTGTATATAACTGTGTCCTTCCCCCGCGTGTGTATATAACTGTGTCCTGCCCCCGCGTGTGTATATAACTGTGTCCTGCCCCCGCGTGTGTATATAACTGTGTCCTGCCCCCGCGTGTGTATATAACTGTGTCCTGCCCCCGCGTGTATATATAACTGTGTCCTGCCCCACGTGTGTATATAACTGTGTCCTGCCCCGCGTGTGTATATAACTGTGTCCTGCCCCCGCGTGTGTATATAACTGTGTCCTGCCCCCGCGTGTGTATATAACTGTGTCCTGCCCCCGCGTGTGTATATAACTGTGTCCTGCCCCCGCGTGCGTGTGTATATAACTGTGTCCTGCCCCCGCGTGCGTGTGTATATAACTGTGTCCTGCCCCCGCGTGCGTGTGTATATAATTGTGTCCTGCCCCCGCGTGCGTGTGTATATAATTGTGTCCTGCCCCCGCGTGCGTGTGTATATAACTGTGTCCTGCCCCGCGTGTGTATATAACTGTGTCTTGCCCCGCGTGTGTATATAAATGTGTCCTGCCCCGCGTGTGTATAACTGTGTCCTGCCCCGCGTGTGTATAACTGTCCTGCCCCCGTGTATATATAACTGTGTCCTGCCCCGCGTGTATATATAACTGTGTCCTGCCCGCGTGTGTATAACTGTGTCCTGCCCGCGTGTGTAAAACTGGGTCCTGCCCGCGTGTGTATAACTGTGTCCTGCCCATGTGTATATAACTGTGTCCTGCCCCGCGTGTATATATAACTGTGTCCTGCCCCGCGTGTATATATAACTGTGTCCTGCCCCGCGTGTATATATAACTGTGTCCTGCCCCGCGTGTATATATAACTGTGTCCTGCCCCGCGTGGATATATAACTGTGTCCTGCCCCGCGTGTGTATAACTGTGTCCTGCCCCGTGTGTATATAACTGTGTCCTACCCCGCGTGTATATATAACTGTGTCCTGCCCCGCGTGTGTATAACTGTGTCCTGCCCCGCGTGTGTATAACTGTGTCCTGCCCCGCGTTTATATATAACTTGTGTTCTGCCCCGCGTGTATAACTATGTCCTGTCCCCCGTGTGTATAACTGTGTCCTGCCCTGCGTGTATATATAACTGTGTCTTGCCCCGCGTGTATATAACTGTGTCCTGCCCCCGCGTGTGTATATAACTGTGTCCTGCCCCCGCGTGTGTATATAACTGTGTCCTGCCCCCGCGTGTGTATATAACTGTGTCCTTCCCGCGTGTATATAACTGTGTCCTGCACCCGCCTGTGTATATAACTGTGTCCTGCCCCCCGTGTGTATAACTGTGTCCTGCCCCCGTGTGTATAACTGTGTCCTGCCCCCCGTGTGTATAACTGTGTCCTGCCCCGCGTGTATATATAACTGTGTCCTACCCCGCGTATGTATAACTATGTCCTCCCCCGCGTGTGTATATAACTGTGTCCTGCCCCGCGTGTGTATAACTGTGTCCTGCCCCGCGTGTGTATATAACTGTGTCCTGCCCCCGCGTGTGTATATATAACTGTGTCCTGCCCCCGCGTGTGTATATATAACTGTGTCCTGCCCCGCGTGTGTATATATAACTGTGTCCTGCCCCGCGTGTGTATATATAACTGTGTCCTGCCCCGCGTGTGTATATATAACTGTGTCCTGCCCCCGCGTGTGTATATATAACTGTGTCCTGCCCCGCGTGTGTATAACTGTGTCCTGCCCCGCGTGTGTATATATAACTGTGTCCTGCCCCCGCGTGTGTATATATAACTGTGTCCTGCCCCGCGTGTGTATATATAACTGTATCCTGCCCCGCGTGTGTATATATAACTGTGTCCTGCCCCCGCGTGTGTATATATAACTGTGTCCTGCCCCCGCGTGTGTATATATAACTGTGTCCTGCCCCAGCGTGTGTATAACTGTGTCCTGCCCCGCGTGTATATATAACTGTGTCCTGCCCCGCATGTGTATAACTGTGTCCTGCCCCGCGTGTGTATAACTGTGTCCTGCCCCCCATGTGTATAACTGTGTCCTGCCCCGCGTGTATATATAACTGTGTCCTGCCCCGCGTGTATATATAACTGTGTCCTGCCCCCTGTGTGTATAACTGTGTCCTGCCCCACGTGTATATAACTGTGTCCTGCCCCGAGTGTGTATATAACTGTGTCCTGCCCCGCGTGTGTATATAACTGTGTCCTGCCCCGCGTGTGTATATAACTGTGTCCTGCCCCGCGTGTGTATATAACTGTGTCCTGCCCCGCGTGTATATATAACTGTGTCCTGCCCCCGCGTGCGTGTGTATATAACTGTGTCCTGCCCCCGCGTGTGTATATAACTGTGTCCTTCCCGCGTGTATATAACTGTGTCCTGCACCCGTGTGTGTATATAACTGTGTCCTGCCCCCCGTGTGTATAACTGTGTCCTGCCCCGCGTTTATATATAACTGTGTCCTGCCCCACGTGTATATAACTGTGTCCTGCCCCCGCGTGTGTATATAACTGTGTCCTGCCCCGCGTGTATATATAACTGTGTCCTACCCCGCGTATGTATAACTATGTCCTCCCCCGCGTGTGTATATAACTGTGTCCTGCCCCGCGTGTGTATAACTGTGTCCTGCCCTGCGTGTGTATAACTGTGTCCTGCCCGCGTGTATATATAACTGTGTCCTGCCCCGCGTGTGTATAACTGTGTCCTGCCCTGCGTGTGTATAACTGTGTCCTGCCCGCGTGTATATATAACTGTGTCCTGCCCCGCGTTTATATATAACTGTGTCCTGCCCCGCGTGTGTATAACTGTGTCCTGCCCCTCATGTGTATAACTGTGTCCTGCCCCGCGTGTATATATAACTGTGTCCTGCCCCGCGTGTATATATAACTGTGTCCTGCCCCCTGTGTGTATAACTGTGTCCTGCCCCGCGTTTATATATAACTGTGTCCTGCCCCACGTGTATATAACTGTGTCCTGCCCCGCGTGTGTATATAACTGTGTCCTGCCCCGCGTGTGTATATAACTGTGTCCTGCCCCGCGTGTGTATATAACTGTGTCCTGCCCCGCGTGTGTATATAACTGTGTCCTGCCCCGCGTGTATATATAACTGTGTCCTGCCCCGCGTGTGTATAACTGTGTCCTGCCCGCGTGTGTATAACTGTGTCCTGCCCGCGTGTGTATAACTGTGTCCTGCCCCGCGTGTGTATAACTGTGTCCTGCCCCGCGTGTGTATAACTGTGTCCTTCCCTGCGTGTCCTGCCCCCGCGTGTGTATATAACTGTGTCCTGCCCCGCGTGTGTATATAACTGTGTCCAGCCCCGCGTGTATATATAACTGTGTCCTGCCCCCGCGTGTATATATAACTGTGTCCTGCCCCCGCGTGTGTATATAACTGTGTCCTGCCCCGCGTGTATATATAACTGTGTCCTGCCCCGCGTGTGTATAACTGTGTCCTGCCCCGCGTGTGTATAACTGTGTCCTGCCCCGCGTGTGTATAACTGTGTCCTGCCCACCCGTGTGTATATAACTGTGTCCTGCCCCCCGTGTGTATATAACTCTGTCCTGCCAGCGTGTATATAACTGTGTCCTAACCCCCGTGTGTTTTTATAACTGTGTCCTGCCTATGTGTATATAACTGTGTCCTGCCCCGCGTGTGTCTATAACTGTGTCCTGCCCTGCGTGTATATATAACTGTGTCCTGCCCCGCGTGTGTATATAACTGTGTCCTGCCCTGCGTGTGTATATAACTGTGTCCTGCCCTGCGTGTGTATATAACTGTGTCCTGCCCCCGCGTGTGTATATAACTATGTCCTGCCCCCGCGTGTGTATATAACTGTGTCCTGCCCCCGCGTGTGTATACAACTGTGTCCTGCCCCCGCGTGCGTGTGTATATAACTGTGTCCTGCCCCGCGTGCATGTGTATATAACTGTGTCCTGCCCCCGCGTGCGTGTGTATATAACTGTGTCCTGCCCCCGCGTGCATGTGTATATAACTGTGTCCTGCCCCCGCGTGCGTGTGTATATAACGGTGTCCTGCCCCCGCGTGCGTGTGTTTATAACTGTGTCCTGCCCCCGCGTGCGTGTGTTTATAACTGTGTCCTGCCCCCGCGTGCGTGTGTATATAACTGTGTCCTGCCCCCGCGTGCGTATATAACTGTGTCCTGCCCCCCGTGTGTATAACTGTGTCCTGCCCCGCGTGTATATATAACTGTGTCCTACTTGCGTGGGTATATAACTGTGTCCTGCCCCCGCGTGTGTATATAACTGTGTCCTGCCCGCGTGTATATAACTGTGTCCTGCCCCCGCGTGTGTATATAACTGTGTCCTGCCCCCGCGTGTGTATATAACTGTGTCCTGCCCCCCGTGTATATGTAACTGTGTCCTGCCCCGCGTGTGTATATAACTGTGTCCTGCCCCGCGTGTGTATATAACTGTGTCCTGCCCCGCGTGTGTATATAACTGTGTCCTGCCCCGCGTGTTTATATAACTGTGTCCTGCCCCGCGTGCGTATATAACTGTGTCCTGCCCCCGCGTGCGTGTGTATATAACTGTGTCCTGCCCCCGCGTGCGTGTGTATATAACTGTGTCCTGCCCCCGCGTGCGTGTGTATATAACTGTGTCCTGCCCCCGCGTGCGTGTGTATATAACTGTGTCCTGCCCCCGCGTGCGTGTGTATATAACTGTGTCCTGCCCCCGCGTGCGTGTGTATATAACGGTGTCCTGCCCCCGCGTGGGTATATAACTGTGTCCTGCCCCCGTGTGTATAACTGTGTCCTGCCCCGCATGTATATATAACTGTGTCCTGCCCCACGTGTATATATAACAGTGTCCTGCCCCCGCGTGTGTATATAACAGTGTCCTGCCCCCGCGTGTGTATATAACTGTGTCCTGCCCCCGCTTTTGTATATAACTGTGTCCTGCCCCCGCGTGTGTATATAACTGTGTCCTACTTGCGTGGGTATATAACTGTGTCCTGCCCCCGCGTGTGTATATAACTGTGTCCTGCCCCCGCGTGTTTATATAACTGTGTCCTGCCCCCGCGTGTTTATATAACTGTGTCCTGCCCGCGTGTGTATAACTGTGTCCTGCCCCCCGTGTGTATAACTGTGTCCTGCCCCCCGTGTGTATGTAACTGTGTCCTGCCCCGCGTGTGTATATAACTGTGTCCTGCCCCGCGTGTGTATATAACTGTGTCCTGCCCCACGTGTGTATATAACTGTGTCCTGCCCCACGTGTGTATATAACTGTGTCCTGCCCCGCGTGTGTATATAACTGTGTCCTGCCCCCGCGTGTGTATATAACTGTGTCCTGCCCCCGCGTGTGTATATAACTGTGTCCTGCCCCCGCGTGTGTATATAACTGTGTCCTGCCCCCGCGTGTGTATATAACTGTGTCCTGCCCCCGCGTGTGTATATAACTGTGTCCTGCCCCCGCGTGTGTATATAACTGTGTCCTGCCCCCGCGTGTGTATATAACTGTGTCCTGCCCCCGCGTGTGTATATAACTGTGTCCTGCCCCCGCGTGTGTATATAACTGTGTCCTGCCCCCGCGTGTGTATATAACTGTGTCCTGCCCCCGCGTGTGTATATAACTGTGTCCTTCCCCCGCGTGTGTATATAACTGTGTCCTGCCCCCCGTGTATATAACTGTGTCCTGCCCCCGCGTGTATATGTAACTGTGTCCTGCCCCCGCGTGTGTATATAACTGTGTCCTGCCCCCGCGTGTGTATATAACTGTGTCCTGCCCCGCGTGTGTATATAACTGTGTCCTGCCCCGCGTGTGTATATAACTGTGTCTTGCCCCGCGTGTGTATATAACTGTGTCCTGCCCCGCGTGTGTGTATAACTGTGTCCTGCCCCGCGTGTGTATATAACTGTGTCCTGCCCCGCGTGTGTATATAACTGTGTCCTGCCCCGCGTGTGTATAACTGTGTCCTGCCCCGCGTGTATATATAACTGTGTCTTGCCCCGCGTGTATATAACTGTGTCCTGCCCCTGCATGTGTATATAACTGTGTCCTGCCCCCGCGTGTGTATATAACTGTGTCCTGCCCCCGCGTGTGTATATAACTGTGTCCTTCCCGCGTGTATATAACTGTGTCCTGCACCCACGTGTGTACATAACTGTGTCCTGCCCCCCGTGTGTATAACTGTGTCCTGCCCCCCGTGTGTATAACTGTGTCCTGCCCCCCGTGTGTATAACTGTGTCCTGCCCTGCGTGTGTATAACTGTGTCCTGCCCGCGTGTATATATAACTGTGTCCTGCCCCCCGTGTGTATAACTGTGTCCTGCCCCCCGTGTGTATAACTGTGTCCTGCCCCGCTTGTGTATAACTGTGTCCTGCCCTGCGTGTGTATAACTGTGTCCTGCCCCGCGTGTGTATAACTGTGTCCTGCCCCCCATGTGTATAACTGTGTCTTGCCCCGCGTGTATATATAACTGTGTCCTGCCCCGCGTGTATATATAACTGTGTCCTGCCCCCTGTGTGTATAACTGTGTCCTGCCCCGCGTTTATATATAACTGTGTCCTGCCCCACGTGTATATATAACAGTGTCCTGCCCCCTGTGTGTATAACTGTGTCCTGCCCCGCGTTTATATATAACTGTGTCCTGCCCCGCGTGCGTGTGTATATAACTGTGTCCTGCCCCCGCGTGCGTGTGTATATAACTGTGTCCTGCCCCCGCGTGCGTGTGTATATAACTGTGTCCTGCCCCCGCGTGCGTGTGTATATAACTGTGTCCTGCCCCTCGTGCGTGTGTATATAACTGTGTCCTGCCCCCGCGTGCGTGTGTATATAACTGTGTCCTGCCCCCGCGTGCGTGTGTATATAACTGTGTCCTGCCCCCCGTGTGTATAACCGTGTCCTGCCCCGCGTGTATATATAACCGTGTCCTGCCCCACGTGTATATATAACAGTGTCCTGCCCCCGCGTGTGTATAAAAGTGTCCTGCCCCTGCGTGTGTATATAACTGTGTCCTGCCCCCGCGTTTGTATATAACTGTGTCCTGCCCCCGCGTGTGTATATAACTGTGTCCTACTTGCGTGGGTATATAACTGTGTCCTGCCCCCGCGTGTGTATATAACTGTGTCCTGCCCGCGTGAATATAACTGTGTTCTGCCCCCGCGTGTGTATATAACTGTGTCCTGCCCCCGCGTGTTTATATAACTGTGTCCTGCCCGCGTGTGTATAACTGTGTCCTGCCCCCCGTGTGTATATAACTGTGTCCTGCCCCGCGTGTATATGTAACTGTGTCCTGCCCCGCGTGTGTATATAACTGTGTCCTGCCCCGCGTGTGTATATAACTGTGTCCTGCCCCGCGTGTGTATATAACTGTGTCCTGCCCCGCGTGTGTATATAACTGTGTCCTGCCCCGCGTGTGTATATAACTGTGTCCTGCCCCGCGTGTGTATATAACTGTGTCCTGCCCCCGCGTGTGTATATAACTGTGTCCTGCCCCCGCGTGTGTATATAACTGTGTCCTGCCCCCGCGTGTGTATATAACTGTCCTGCTCCGCGTGTGTATAACTGTGTCCTGCCCCCCCGTGTATATATAACTGTGTCCTGCCCCGCGTGTATATATAACTGTGTCCTGCCCCGCGTGTGTATAACTGTGTCCTGCTCCACGTGTGTGTAACTGTGTCCTGCCCCGCGTGTATATATAACTGTGTCCTGCCCCGCGTGTATATATAACTGTGTCCTGCTCCGCGTGTATATATAACTGTGTCCTGCCCCGCGTGTATATATAACTGTGTCCTGCCCCGCGTGTGTATGTAACAGTGTCCTGCCCCGCGTGTGTATGTAACAGTGTCCTGCCCCGCGTGTGTATGTAACAGTGTCCTGCCCCCGCGTGTGTATGTAACAGTGTCCTGCCCCCGCGTGTGTATGTAACAGTGTCCTGCCCCCGCGTGTGTATGTAACAGTGTCCTGCCCCCGCGTGTGTATGTAACAGTGTCCTGCCCCCGCGTGTGTATGTAACAGTGTCCTGCCCCCGCGTGTGTATGTAACAGTGTCCTGCCCCCGCGTGTGTTTGTAACAGTGTCCTGCCCCCGCGTGTGTATATAACAGTGTCCTGCCCTCGCGTGTGTATATAACAGTGTTCTGCCCTCGCGTGTGTATATAACAGTGTTCTGCCCTCGCGTGTGTATATAACAGTGTCCTGCCCCCGCGTGTGTATATAACAGTGTCCTGCCCCCGCGTGTGTATATAACGGTGTCCTGCCCCTGCGTGTGTATGTAACAGTGTCCTGCCCCCGCGTGTGTTGCCCCCGCGTGTGTATGTAACAGTGTCCTGCCCCTGCGTGTGTATGTAACAGTGTCCTGCCCCCGCGTGTGTATGTAAGTGTCCTGCCCCCGCATGTGTATGTAACAGTGTCCTGCCCCGCGTGTGTATGTAACAGTGTCCTGCCCCCGCGTGTGTATGTAACAGTGTCCTGGCCGCGCGTGTGTATGTAACAGTGTCCTGCCCCCGCGTGTGTATGTAACAGTGTCCTGCCCCCGCGTGTGTTTGTAACAGTGTCCTGCCCCCGCGTGTGTATATAAGTGTCCTGCCCTCGCGTGTGTATATAACAGTGTCCTGCCCTCGCGTGTGTATATAACAGTGTCCTGCCCCCGCGTGTGTATATAACAGTGTCCTGCCCCCGCGTGTGTATATAACAGTGTCCTGCCCCCGCGTGTGTATATAACAGTGTCCTGCCCCCGCGTGTGTATATATCTGTGTCCTGCCCCCGCGTGTGTATATAACATGTGTCCTGCCCCGCGTGTATATATAACTGTCCTGCCCCGAGTGTATATATAACTGTGTCCTGTCTCCGCGTGTGTATATAACTGTGTCCTGCCCCCACGTGTGTATATAACTGTGTCCTTCCCGCGTGTATATAACTGTGTCCTTCCCGCGTGTATATGACTGTGTCCTTCTCGCGTGTATATAACTGTGTCCTGCCCCCGCGTGTGTATGTAACTGTGTCCTGCCCGTGTGTATATAACTGTGTCCTGCCCCGCGTGTATATATAACTGTGTCCTGCCCCGCGTGTATATATAACTGTGTCCTGCCCCGCGTGTATATATAACTGTGTCCTGCCCCACTTGTATATATAACTGTGTCCTGCCCTGCGTGTATATATAACTGTGTCCTGCCCCGCGTGTGTATATAACTGTGTCCTGCCCCGCGTGTGTATATAACTGTGTCCTGCCCCGCCTGTGTATAACTGTGTCCTGCCCCCCCCTGTGTATAACTGTGTCCTGCCCCCGCTTGTGTATATAACTGTGTCCTGCCCCCGCGTGTGTATATAACTGTGTCCTGCCCCCGCGTGTGTATATAACTGTTTCCTGCCCCCGCGTGTGTATATAACTGTTTCCTGCCCGCGTGTATATAACTGTGTCCTGCCCCCGCGTGTGTATATAACTGTGTCCTGCCCCGCGTGTGTATATAACTGTGTCCTGCCCGCGTGTGTATATGACTGTGTCCTGCCCGCGTGTGTATATAACGGTGTCCTGCCCCCGCGTGTGTATATAACTGTGTCCTGCCCCCGCGTGTGTATAACTTTGTCCTACCCCCCGTGTGTATAACGGTGTCCTGCCCCGCGTGTATATATAACTGTGTCCTGCCCCGCGTGTGTGTACCTGTGTCCTGCCCCGCGTGTGTATATAAGTGTCCTGCCCCCGCGTGTGTATATAAGTGTCCTGCCCCCGCGTGTGTATATAACAGTGTCCTGCCCCCGCGTGTGTATATAACAGTGTCCTGCCCCTGCGTGTGTATATATCAGTGTCCTGCCCCCGCGTTTGTATATATCAGTGTCCTGCCCCCGCGTGTTTCTATATCCGTGTCCTGCCCCCGTGTGTTTATATAACTGCCCCCTACCCCGCGTGTGTATATAACTGTGTCCTGCCCCGCCTGTGTATAACTGTGTCCTGCCGCCCCCCTGTGTATAACTGTGTCCTGCCCCCGCTTGTGTATATAACTGTGTCCTGCCCCCGCGTGTGTATATAACTGTCCTGCCCCCGCATGTGTATATAACTGTTTCCTGCCCCGCGTGTGTATATAACTGTTTCCTGCCCGCGTGTATATAACTGTGTCCTGCCCCCGCGTGTGTATATAACTGTGTCCTGCCCCGCGTGTGTATATAACTGTGTCCTGCCCGCGTGTGTATATGACTGTGTCCTGCCCGCGTGTGTATATGACTGTGTCCTGCCCGCGTGTGTATATAACGGTGTCCTGCCCCCGCGTGTGTATATAACTGTGTCCTGCCCCCGCGTGTGTATATAACTGTGTCCTGCCCCGCGTGTGTATATAACTGTGTCCTGCCCCGCCTGTGTATAACTGTGTCCTGCCCCGCGTGTATATATAACTGTCCTGCCCCGAGTGTATATATAACTGTGTCCTGCCCCCGCGTGTGTATATAACTGTGTCCTGCCCCCGCGTGTGTATATAACTGTGTCCTTCCCGCGTGTATATAACTGTGTCCTGCCCCGCGTGTATATATAACTGTGTCCTGCCCCGCGTGTGTGTATAACTGTGTCCTGCCCCCGCGTGTGTATATAACTGTGTCCTGCCCCCCGTGTGTATAACTGTGTCCTGCCCCCCGTGTGTATAACTGTGTCCTGCCCTGCGTGTGTATAACTGTGTCCTGCCCGCGTGTATATATAACTGTGTCCTGCCCCCCGTGTGTATAACTGTGTCCTGCCCCCCGTGTGTATAACTGTGTCCTGCCCCGCTTGTGTATAACTGTGTCCTGCCCTGCGTGTGTATAACTGTGTCCTGCCCCGCGTGTGTATAACTGTGTCCTGCCCCCCATGTGTATAACTGTGTCTTGCCCCGCGTGTATATATAACTGTGTCCTGCCCCGCGTGTATATATAACTGTGTCCTGCCCCCTGTGTGTATAACTGTGTCCTGCCCCGCGTTTATATATAACTGTGTCCTGCCCCACGTGTATATATAACAGTGTCCTGCCCCCTGTGTGTATAACTGTGTCCTGCCCCGCGTTTATATATAACTGTGTCCTGCCCCGCGTGCGTGTGTATATAACTGTGTCCTGCCCCCGCGTGCGTGTGTATATAACTGTGTCCTGCCCCCGCGTGCGTGTGTATATAACTGTGTCCTGCCCCCGCGTGCGTGTGTATATAACTGTGTCCTGCCCCTCGTGCGTGTGTATATAACTGTGTCCTGCCCCCGCGTGCGTGTGTATATAACTGTGTCCTGCCCCCGCGTGCGTGTGTATATAACTGTGTCCTGCCCCCCGTGTGTATAACCGTGTCCTGCCCCGCGTGTATATATAACAGTGTCCTGCCCCCGCGTGTGTATATAAGTGTCCTGCCCCTGCGTGTGTATATAACTGTGTCCTGCCCCCGCGTTTGTATATAACTGTGTCCTGCCCCCGCGTGTGTATATAACTGTGTCCTACTTGCGTGGGTATATAACTGTGTCCTGCCCCCGCGTGTGTATATAACTGTGTCCTACCCGCGTGAATATAACTGTGTTCTGCCCCCGCGTGTGTATATAACTGTGTCCTGCCCCCGCGTGTTTATATAACTGTGTCCTGCCCGCGTGTGTATAACTGTGTCCTGCCCCCCGTGTGTATATAACTGTGTCCTGCCCCGCGTGTATATGTAACTGTGTCCTGCCCCGCGTGTGTATATAACTGTGTCCTGCCCCGCGTGTGTATATAACTGTGTCCTTCCCCGCGTGTGTATATAACTGTGTCCTGCCCCGCGTGTGTATATAACTGTGTCCTGCCCCGCGTGTGTATATAACTGTGTCCTGCCCCCGCGTGTGTATATAACTGTGTCCTGCCCCCGCGTGTGTATATAACTGTGTCCTGCCCCCGCGTGTGTATATAACTGTGTCCTGCCCCCGCGTGTGTATATAACTGTCCTGCCCCGCGTGTGTATAACTGTGTCCTGCCCCCCCGTGTATATATAACTGTGTCCTGCCCCGCGTGTATATATAACTGTGTCCTGCCCCGCGTGTGTATAACTGTGTCCTGCTCCACGTGTGTGTAACTGTGTCCTGCCCCGCGTGTATATATAACTGTGTCCTGCCCCGCGTGTATATATAACTGTGTCCTGCTCCGCGTGTATATATAACTGTGTCCTGCCCCGCGTGTATATATAACTGTGTCCTGCCCCGCGTGTGTATGTAACAGTGTCCTGCCCCGCGTGTGTATGTAACAGTGTCCTGCCCCGCGTGTGTATGTAACAGTGTCCTGCCCCCGCGTGTGTATGTAACAGTGTCCTGCCCCCGCGTGTGTATGTAACAGTGTCCTGCCCCCGCGTGTGTATGTAACAGTGTCCTGCCCCCGCGTGTGTATGTAACAGTGTCCTGCCCCCGCGTGTGTATGTAACAGTGTCCTGCCCCCGCGTGTGTTTGTAACAGTGTCCTGCCCCCGCGTGTGTATATAACAGTGTCCTGCCCCCGCGTGTGTATATAACAGTGTCCTGCCCCCGCGTGTGTATATAATAGTGTCCTGCCCTCGCGTGTGTATATAACAGTGTCCTGCCTCCGCGTGTGTATATAACGGTGTCCTGCCCCTGCGTGTGTATGTAACAGTGTCCTGCCCCCGCGTGTGTTGCCCCCGCGTGTGTATGTAACAGTGTCCTGCCCCTGCGTGTGTATGTAACAGTGTCCTGCCCCCGCGTGTGTATGTAAGTGTCCTGCCCCCGCATGTGTATGTAACAGTGTCCTGCCCCGCGTGTGTATGTAACAGTGTCCTGCCCCCGCGTGTGTATGTAACAGTGTCCTGGCCGCGCGTGTGTATGTAACAGTGTCCTGCCCCCGCGTGTGTATGTAACAGTGTCCTGCCCCCGCGTGTGTTTGTAACAGTGTCCTGCCCCCGCGTGTGTATATAAGTGTCCTGCCCTCGCGTGTGTATATAACAGTGTCCTGCCCTCGCGTGTGTATATAACAGTGTCCTGCCCCCGCGTGTGTATATAACAGTGTCCTGCCCCCGCGTGTGTATATAACAGTGTCCTGCCCCCGCGTGTGTATATAACAGTGTCCTGCCCCCGCGTGTGTATATATCTGTGTCCTGCCCCCGCGTGTGTATATAACATGTGTCCTGCCCCGCGTGTATATATAACTGTCCTGCCCCGAGTGTATATATAACTGTGTCCTGTCTCCGCGTGTGTATATAACTGTGTCCTGCCCCCACGTGTGTATATAACTGTGTCCTTCCCGCGTGTATATAACTGTGTCCTTCCCGCGTGTATATGACTGTGTCCTTCTCGCGTGTATATAACTGTGTCCTGCCCCCGCGTGTGTATGTAACTGTGTCCTGCCCGTGTGTATATAACTGTGTCCTGCCCCGCGTGTATATATAACTGTGTCCTGCCCCGCGTGTATATATAACTGTGTCCTGCCCCACTTGTATATATAACTGTGTCCTGCCCTGCGTGTATATATAACTGTGTCCTGCCCCGCGTGTGTATATAACTGTGTCCTGCCCCGCGTGTGTATATAACTGTGTCCTGCCCCGCCTGTGTATAACTGTGTCCTGCCCCCCCCTGTGTATAACTGTGTCCTGCCCCCGCTTGTGTATATAACTGTGTCCTGCCCCCGCGTGTGTATATAACTGTGTCCTGCCCCCGCGTGTGTATATAACTGTTTCCTGCCCCCGCGTGTGTATATAACTGTTTCCTGCCCGCGTGTATATAACTGTGTCCTGCCCCCGCGTGTGTATATAACTGTGTCCTGCCCCGCGTGTGTATATAACTGTGTCCTGCCCACGTGTGTATATGACTGTGTCCTGCCCGCGTGTGTATATAACGGTGTCCTGCCCCCGCGTGTGTATATAACTGTGTCCTGCCCCCGCGTGTGTATAACTTTGTCCTACCCCCCGTGTGTATAACGGTGTCCTGCCCCGCGTGTATATATAACTGTGTCCTGCCCCGCGTGTGTGTACCTGTGTCCTGCCCCGCGTGTGTATATAAGTGTCCTGCCCCCGCGTGTGTATATAAGTGTCCTGCCCCCGCGTGTGTATATAAGTGTCCTGCCCCCGCGTGTGTATATAACAGTGTCCTGCCCCCGCGTGTGTATATAACAGTGTCCTGCCCCCGCGTGTGTATATAACAGTGTCCTGCCCCTGCGTGTGTATATATCAGTGTCCTGCCCCCGCGTGTCCTGCCCCCGCGTTTGTATATATCAGTGTCCTGCCCCCGCGTGTTTCTATATCCGTGTCCTGCCCCCGTGTGTTTATATAACTGCCCCCTGCCCCGCGTGTGTATATAACTGTGTCCTGCCCCGCCTGTGTATAACTGTGTCCTGCCGCCCCCCTGTGTATAACTGTGTCCTGCCCCCGCTTGTGTATATAACTGTGTCCTGCCCCCGCGTGTGTATATAACTGTCCTGCCCCCGCATGTGTATATAACTGTTTCCTGCCCCGCGTGTGTATATAACTGTTTCCTGCCCGCGTGTGTATATAACTGTGTCCTGCCCCGCGTGTGTATATAACTGTGTCCTGCCCGCGTGTGTATATGACTGTGTCCTGCCCGCGTGTGTATATGACTGTGTCCTGCCCGCGTGTGTATATAACGGTGTCCTGCCCCCGCGTGTGTATATAACCGTGTCCTGCCCCCGCGTGTGTATATAACTGTGTCCTGCCCCGCGTGTGTATATAACTGTGTCCTGCCCCGCCTGTGTATAACTGTGTCCTGCCCCGCGTGTATATATAACTGTCCTGCCCCGAGTGTATATATAACTGTGTCCTGCCCCCGCGTGTGTATATAACTGTGTCCTGCCCCCGCGTGTGTATATAACTGTGTCCTTCCCGCGTGTATATAACTGTGTCCTGCCCCGCGTGTATATATAACTGTGTCCTGCCCCGCGTGTGTGTATAACTGTGTCCTGCCCCCGCGTGTGTATATAACTGTGTCCTGCCCCCGCATGTGTATATAACTGTTTCCTGCCCGCGTGTGTATATAACTGTTTCCTACCCGCGTGTATATAACTGTGTCCTGCCCCCGCGTGTGTATATAACTGTGTCCTGCCCCGCGTGTGTATATAACTGTGTCCTCCCCGCGTGTGTATATGACTGTGTCCTGCCCGCGTGTGTATATAACGGTGTCCTGCCCCCGCGTGTGTATATAACGGTGTCCTGCCCCCGCGTGTGTATATAACTGTGTCCTGCCCCCGCGTGTGTATATAACTGTGTCCTGCCCCTGCGTGTGTATAACTGTGTCCTGCCCCGCGTGTGTATATAACTGTGTCCTGCCCCTGCGTGTGTATAACTGTGTCCTGCCCCGCGTGTGTATAACTGTGTCCTGCCCCGCGTGTATATATAACTGTCCTTCCCGCGTGTATATAACTGTGTCCTTCCCGCGTGTATATAACTGTGTCCTTCCCGCGTGTATATAACTGTGTCCTGCCCCGCGTGTATATATAACTGTGTCCTGCCCCGCGTGTATATATAACTGTGTCCTGCCCCGCGTGTATAAATAACTGTGTCCTGCCCCGCGTGTGTATATAACTGTCCTGCCCCCGCATGTGTATATAACTGTTTCCTGCCCCGCGTGTGTATATAACTGTTTCCTGCCCGCGTGTGTATATAACTGTGTCCTGCCCCGCGTGTGTATATAACTGTGTCCTGCCCCGCGTGTGTATATAACTGTGTCCTGCCCCGCATGTGTATAACTGTGTCCTGCCCCGCGTGTGTGTATAACTGTGTCCTGTCCCGCGTGTGTATATAACTGTGTCCTGCCCCGCGTGTGTATATAACTGTGTCCTGCCCCGCGTGTGTATAACTGTGTCCTGTCCCGCCTGTGTATAACTGTGTCCTGCCCCTGCGTGTGTATATAACTTTGTCCTGCCCCAGCGTGTGTATATAACTGTGTCCTGCCACGCGTGTGTATAACGGTGTCCTGCCCCACGTGTATATATAACTGTGTCCTGCCCCGCGTGTGTATAACTGTGGCCTGCCCCGCGTGTATATAACTGTGTCCTGCCCCACGTGTGTATAACTGTGTCCTGCCTCGCGTGTATATTTAACTGTGTCCTGCCCCGCTTGTGTATGTAACAGTGTCCTGCCCCCGCGTGTGTATGTAACAGTGTCCTGCCCCTGCGTGTGTATGTAACAGTGTCCTGCCCCTGCGTGTGTATGTAACAGTGTCCTGCCCCTGCGTGTGTATGTAACAGTGTCCTGCCCCCGTGTGTGTATGTAACCGTGCCCTGCCCCCGCGTGTGTATGTAACAGTGTCCTGCCCCCGCGTGTGTATGTAACAGTGTCCTGCCCCCGCGTGTGTATGTAACAGTGTCCTGCCCCTGCGTGTGTATGTAACAGTGTCCTGCCCCCGCGTGTGTTGCCCCCGCGTGTGTATTTAACAGTGTCCTGCCCCCGCATGTGTATGTAACAGTATCCTGCCCCCGCGTGTGTATGTAACAGTGTCCTGCCCCCGCGTGTGTATGTAACAGTGTCCTGCCCCCGCGTGTGTATGTAAGTGTCCTGCCCCCGCGTGTGTTTGTAACAGTGTCCTGCCCCTGCGTGTGTATGTAACAGTGTCATGCCCTCGCGTGTGTATATAACAGTGTCCTGCCCTCGCATGTGTATATAACGGGTCTGGGACTCAGGGTCGACAGCACAAAGGTCGACACACTTTAGGTCGACCCAATTGGTCGACACACATTAGGTCGACAGGGTCAATAGGTCGACAGGGTCAAAAGGTCGACAGGAACAAGGTCGACATGGAAAAAGGTCGACATGAGTTTTTTATGTTTTTTTGGTGTCGTTTTCTTCGTAGAGTGACCGGGAACCCGAATTAGTGCACCGCGTCCCCTCGCATGGCTCGCTTCGCTCGCCATGCTTCGGGCATGGTGCCTTCGCTCCGCTACCGCTTCGCTCGGCACACTTTACCGTTCCTATCGTACTCCACGTGGATCGTTAAGTATGAAAAGGTTCAAAAAAAGAAAAAAATCATGAAAAACTCATGTCGACCTTTTTCCATGTCGACCTTGTTCCTGTCGACCTTTTGACCCTGTCGACCTTTTGACCCTGTCGACCTAATGTGTGTCGACCAATTGGTGTCGACCTAAAGTGTGTCGACATTTGTGCTGTCGACCTGGAGTCCGGATACCGTATATAACAGTGTCCTGCCCCCTCGTGTGTATGTAACAGTGTCCTGCCCCCGCGTGTGTATGTAAGTGTCCTGCCCCCGCGTGTGCTTGTAACAGTGTCCTGCCCCCGCGTGTGTATATAACAGTGTCCTGCCCTCGCGTGTGTATATAACAGTGTCCTGCCCCCGCGTGTGTATATAACAGTGTCCTGCCCCCGCGTGTGTATATAAGTGTCCTGCCCCGCGTGTGTATATAACTGTGTCCTGCCCCGCATGTGTATAACTGTGTCCTGCCCCGCGTGTGTGTATAACTGTGTCCTGCCCCGCGTGTATATATAACTGTGTCCTGCCCCGCGTGTGTATAACTGTGTCCTGCCCCGCCTGTGTATAACTGTGTCCTGCCCCGCGTGTGTATATAACAGTGTCCTGCCCCCGCGTGTGTATATAACAGTGTCCTGCCCCCGCGTGTGTATATAACAGTGTCCTGCCCCTGCGTGTGTATATATCAGTGTCCTGCCCCCGCGTGTCCTGCCCCCGCGTGTGTATATATCAGTGTCCTGCCCCCGCGTGTTTCTATATCCGTGTCCTGCCCCGTGTGTTTATATAACTGCCCCCTGCCCCCGCGTGTGTATATAACTGTGTCCTGCCCCCGCGTGTGTATATAACTGTGTCCTGCCCCCGCGTGTGTATATAACTGTGTCCTGCCCCCGCGTGTGTATATAACTGTGTCCTGCCCCCGCGTGTGTATATGACTGTGTCCTGCCCCCGCATGTGTATATGACTGTGACCTGCCCCCGCGTGCGTGTGTATATAACTGTGTCCTGCCCCCGCGTGCGTGTGTATATAACTGTGTCCTGCCCCCGCGTGCGTGTGTATATAACTGTGTCCTGCCCCCGCGTGCGTGTGTATATAACTGTGTCCTGCCCCCACGCGCGTGTGAACAACTGTGTCCTGCCCCCGCGCGCACAAGTGTGTCCTTAGTTGGTGCCGGCCTATCTGTATATGGATAGCAGTCTCACTACGGGTTCCGCAGATACCATAGATGGTGTCGGCCTATCTGTATATGAATAGCAGTCTCACTACGGGTTCCGCAGATACCGTAGATGGTGCCGGCCTATTTGTATATGAATAGCAGTCTCACTACGGGTTCCGCAGCAGCGGGAGTAAGGGGTGTGTGCACAGCGTTCGTCCCTATATTACACCTAGGGCTGCTCCAAATCCCATTAACATTCCTTGGGCATGTACGGAGTGCTGGGGTGGAATTTCACTTACGACTCATGCGAATTGGATGTCCACCCGTTACTCCCCCTATATCTTCTGTCTCCTCCTTACTGAGCAACGCTGGCCGCCTCCTGTATCACATCTCCCGTTTCGTAGGCTGCGACTCTTTCCTCTTGTACTGCGTAGGACCACCCACCTGATGGGCACGTCTTTCACTGTCCGCCACCGCTGCTTATGTATAATGGGACACCCAGTGACCCTAGAGGAGCCGTCACTTTCTGTCGCTAACTAGCGGTACGCTGGTACGCTCGGTCGGTGCAGCACGACCAAATCTCCTGTCTCCATGGTCAGGTCACTCCCCGTTTCTTCTGCTGAGCTGCCCCTGCTCGTAGTCAGGCCGCCGTCACACCACCAGTTCAGGCCAGGCTCAGGGACTCAGGACCTCACCCGCTACCACCCGTTCTCCGCTCTCTGCACCACACAGCCTCTAAACTCCGTTTACCGGTCAGTCCTTTTTCCAGGTAATGGTCTCTCTCCTCGGACGCTGTATCTTCCTCCACCAGCACGCGAACACCACTTTGTCCTGGCGCGGGGGCTTCTAGAAGAATTTTCTCCAGTCCCCTCATGCCCATCTAGTCCCACTGTCCCGCTGATCCCATAGTACAGGGTGCATTGAAATAGGATCACCCTCAAGGGCATATAACTACCATATAAATTTCATTTATTTACACTCATACAAATCATAGCATCATACTAGGGAGCTACACTTATAGCTATAGTAATAATACAGGGACATGACTGGGGAGATGAGGGGATCTGGGAGTGTCACAGTGACATCACTTATATCTATAGTAATACGGGGACATGACTGGGGCGGTGAGGGGATCTGGGAGCGTCACAGTGACATCACTTATATCTATAGTAATACAGGGACATGACTGGGGAGGTGAGGGGATGCGGGAGCATCACAGTGACATCACTTATATCTATAGTGATAATACAGGTACATGACTGGGGAGGTGAGGGGATCTGGGAGTGTCACTGTGACATCACTTATATCTATAGTGATAATACAGGGACATGACTGGGGAGGTGAGGGGATCTGGCAGTATTTATAGTGATATTGATGCCTTCCCAATTTTGCAGGATTGCACAGTAGTGAAGAAGACATCCAATGAGTGTGAGACACCCAGCAGCCGTCCCTGTTTGTCAGAAGGACTAAGCAGAACCCAGAGCCCCATTACGGTGCCTCCACCTCACTCACTGATACATGAGAGACACAGTGACCAGAAGATCCTGGAACTCACCAACAAGATCATTCAGCTGCTGACTGGAGAGGTGAATTCTGGGAATGGGACATTATACAGTAACACCAGGGCATGTGTCTGGGTGATGACTAGAGAGGTGACTGCCGGGAATGGGGCATTACACAGTAACGCCAGGGCATGTGTCTGGGTGATGACTGGAGAGGTGACTGCTGGGTATGGAACATTATACAGTAACACCAGGGGATGTGTCTGGGTGATGACTGGAGAGGTGACTGCTGGGAATGGGTCATTATACAGTAACACCAGGGGATGTGTCTGGGTGATGACTGGAGAGGTGGCTGCTGGGAATGGGACATTATACAGTAACACTGTGGGATGTGTCTGTGTGATGACTGGAGACGTGACTGCTGGGAATGGGGCATTATACAGTAACACCAGGGGACGTGTCTGGGTGATGACTGGAGAGGTGACTGCTGGGAATGGGGCATTATACAGTAACACCAGGGGACGTGTCTGGTTGATGACTGGAGAGGTGACTTCTTGGAATTGGATATTATACAGTAACACCAGGGGACATGTCTGGGCGTTGACTGGAGACGTGACTGCTGGGAATGGGACATTATACAGTAACATCGGGGAATGTGTCTGGGTGATAACTGGAGAGGTGCCTGTTGGGAATTGCACATTATACAGAAACACCAAGGGATGTGTCTGGGTGATGACTGGAGAGGTGACTGCTGGGAATGGGGCATTATACAGTAACACCAGGGGATGTGTCTGGGTGATGACTGGAGAGGTGACTGCTGGGAATGGGGCATTATACAGTAACACCAGGGGATGTGTCTGGGTGATGACTGGAGAGGTGACTGCTGGGAATGGGACATTATACAGTAACACCAGGGGATGTGTCTGGGTGATGACTGTAGAGGTGACTGCTGGGAATGGGTCATTATACAGTAACACCAGGGGATGTGTCTGGGTGATGACTGGAGAGGTGACTGCTGGGAATGGGTCATTATACAGTAACACCAGGGGATGTGTCTGGGTGATGACTGGAGAGGTGGCTGCTGGGAATGGGACATTATACAGTAACACTGTGGGATGTGTCTGTGTGATGACTGGAGACGTGACTGCTGGGAATGGGGCATTATACAGTAACACCAGGGGACGTGTCTGGGTGATGACTGGAGAGGTGACTGCTGGGAATGGGACATTATACAGTAACACCAGGGGATGTGTCTGGGTGATGACTGTATCACTGTGTGTGTGTCAGGTTCCTATAAGGTGTCAGGATGTCACTGTCTATGTCTCTATGCAGGAGGGGGAGTATATAAAGGAACACAGGGGTCTGTACAAGGACGTGATGATGGAGAATCACCTGCCCCTCACATCACTGGGTAAGAGAAGACTGTCATGTATTGTACAGGGGAGAGCAGGTATGGGGGCCCCCTATATACACACATCACCTGATAATCACATATATACACTATACTCAGTCACTGTGTGTCTCCTACAGATGGGCCCAGTAACAGAGATATCCCAGAGAGATGTCCCCGTCCTCTGTATTCCCAGGATTGTACAGAGGAGAATCACAGGATCCCACAGGAGGATCAGGTAGGTGGGATTTAGGGTCTCACCAATATACCAAAGTGACTGTCACTATATGATCTGTAGAGGAGATGTGTGTCTTATACACTGATATTATACTGTTTCACCTCAGTTTAATCTGACTGTATGCAAATGTCATTAGAGTGTTTGTTTGTTTGCTTTTTAGGCACAACGTCTATCTGATATTAAAATAGAAGATACAGAGGGAGAAGAAGAGACGTATGTGACTGATATAAATGCAGAAGATATAGAGGAAGAAGAAGAGACGTATGTGACTGATATAAAGGCAGAAGATATAGAGGGAGAAGAAAAGACGTATGTGACTGATATAAAGGCAGAAGATATAGAGGGAGAAGAAGAGACATATGTGACTGATATAAAGGCAGAAGATATAGAGGGAGAAGAAGAGACGTATGTGACTGATATAAAGGCAGAAGATATAGAGGCAGAAGAAGAGACGTATGTGACTGATATAAAGGCAGAAGATATAGAGGGAGAAGAAGAGACGTATGTGACTGATATAAAGGCAGAAGATATAGAGGGAGAAGAAGAGACATATGTGACTGATATAAAGGCAGAAGATATAGAGGGAGAAGAAGAGATGTATGTGACTGATATAAAGGCAGAAGATATAGAGGGAGAAGAAGAGACGTATGTGACTGATATGAATGCAGAAGATATAGAGGGAGAAGAAGATACGTATGTGACTGATATAAAGGCAGAAGATATAGAGGAAGAAGAAGAGACGTATGTGACTGATATAAAGGCAGAAGATATAGAGGGAGAAGAAGAGACGTATGTGACTGATATGAAGGCAGAAGATATAGAGGGAGAAGAAGAGACGTATGTGAGCGGTGATCAGCAGTGTAAGGAGGAGGAGATTCCTACAGATATCAGCACAGGTGAGTAATAAACACTTTTCTCTGACGTCCTAAGTGGATGCTGGGACTCCGTAAGGACCATGGGGAATAGCGGCTCCGCAGGAGACACGGCACAAAAAGTAAAAGCTTTAAGACTAGCTGGTGTGCACTGGCTCCTCCCCCTATGACCCTCCTCCAAGCCTCAGTTAGAATTTTGTGCCCGGCCGAGAAGGGTGCACACTAGGTGGCTCTCCTGAGCTGCTTAGAGTAAAAGTTTAGACTTAGGTTTTTTATTTTCAGTGAGTCCTGCTGGCAACAGGCTCACTGCATCGAGGGACTAAGGGGAGAAGAAGCGAACTCACCTGCGTGCAGAGTTGATTGGGCTTCTTAGGCTACTGGACATCAGCTCCAGAAGGATCGATCACAGGCCCAGCCATGGATGGGTCCCGGAGCCGCGCCGCCGGCCCCCTTACAGAGCCAGAAGACAGAAGAGGTCCATAAATCGGCGGCAGAAGACGTCCTGTCTTCAGTAAAGGTAGCGCACAGCACTGCAGCTGTGCGCCATTGCTCTCAGCACACTTCACACTCCGGTCACTGAGGGTGCAGGGCGCTGGGGGGGGGGCGCCCTGAGACGCAATATAAACACTTTTTTTGGCAAAATATACATCACATATAGCTCCTGGGCTATATGGATGTATTTAACTCCTGCCAGTTTTTCTGTAAAAAGCGGGAGAAAAGGCCGCCGAGAAGGGGGCGGAGCCTATCTCCTCAGCACACAAGCGCCATTTTCCCTCACAGCTCCGCTGGAAGGACGTCTCCCTGACTCTCCCCTGCAGTCCTGCACTACAGAAACAGGGTAAAAAAGAGAGGGGGGGGGGGGCACTAATTTGGCATATATAAACTACATAGCAGCTATAAGGGAGAAACACTTATATAAGGTTGTCCCTATACATATTATAGCGCTCTGGTGTGTGCTGGCAAACTCTCCCTCTGTCTCCCCAAAGGGCTAGTGGGGTCCTGTCCTCTATCAGAGCATTCCCTGTGTGTGTGCTGTGTGTCGGTACGTGTGTGTCGACATGTATGAGGCGGAAAATGGTGTGGAGGCGGAGCAATTGCCGGTAATAGTGATGTCACCCCTTAGGGAGTCGACACCTGACTGGATGGTCTTATTTAAGGAATTACGTGATAGCGTCAGCACTTTGCAAAAGACTGTTGACGACATGAGACAGCCGGCAAATCAATTAGTGCCTGTTCAGGCGTCTCAAACACCGTCAGGGGCTCTAAAGCGCCCGTTACCTCAGTCGGTCGACACAGACACGGACACTGACTCCAGTGTCGACGGTGAAGAAACAAACGTATTTTCCAGTAGGGCCACACGTTACATGATCACGGCAATGAAGGAGGTTTTGCATATTTCTGATACTATAAGTACCACAAAAAGGGGTATTTTGTGGGGTGTGAAAAAACTACCTGTAGTTTTTCCTGAATCAGATGAATTAAATGAGGTGTGTGATGAAGCGTGGGTTTCCCCCGATAAAAAACTGCTAATTTCTAAAAAATTATTGGCATTATACCCTTTCCCGCCAGAGGTTAGGGCGCGCTGGGAAACGCCCCCTAGGGTAGATAAAGCGCTCACACGCTTATCAAAACAAGTGGCGTTACCGTCTCCTGATACGGCCGCCCTCAAGGAACCAGCTGATAGAAAGCTGGAAAATATCCTGAAAAGTATATACACACATACTGGTGTTATACTGCGACCAGCAATCGCCTCAGCCTGGATGTGCAGTGCGGGGGTAGCTTGGTCGGAGTCCCTGACTGAAAATATTGATACCCTGGACAGGGACAATATATTATTGACTATAGAGCATTTAAAAGATGCATTTCTATATATGCGTGATGCACAGAGGGATATTTGCACTCTGGCATCAAGAGTAAGTGCGCTGTCCATTTCTGCCAGAAGTAGTTTATGGACACGACAGTGGTCAGGTGATGCGGATTCCAAACGGCACATGGAAGTATTGCCGTATAAAGGAGAGGAGTTATTTGGGGTCGGTCTATCGGACCTGGTGGCCACGGCAACAGCTGGGAAATCCACCTTTTTACCCCAGGTCACCTCTCAGCAGAAAAAGACACCGTCTTTTCAACCTCAGTCCTTTAG
This sequence comes from Pseudophryne corroboree, assembly GCF_028390025.1. Taxonomy (NCBI): domain Eukaryota; kingdom Metazoa; phylum Chordata; class Amphibia; order Anura; family Myobatrachidae; genus Pseudophryne; species Pseudophryne corroboree. Next base: position 802,512 of record NW_026967494.1, read on the forward strand.
TCCCCATAAGGGCAAGCGGGTAAAAGGCCACTCATATCTGCCCCGGGGTAGAGGAAGGGGGAAAAGACTGCAGCAGGCAGCCTCTTCCCAGGAATAGAAGCCCTCCCCCGCTTCTGCCAAGTCCTCAGCATGACGCTGGGGCCTTACAAGCGGACTCAGGCACGGTGGGGGGTCGTCTCAAGAGTTTCAGCGCGCAGTGGGCTCACTCGCAAGTGGACCCCTGGATCCTGCAGGTAGTATCTCAGGGGTACAGATTGGAATTAGAGACATCTCCCCCTCGCTGGTTCCTGAAGTCTGCTTTACCAACGTCTCCCTCCGACAGGGAGGCGGTATTGGAAGCCATTCACAAGCTGTATTCCCAGCAGGTGATAATCAAAGTACCCCTCCTACAACAGGGAAAGGGGTATTATTCCACACTGTTTGTGGTACCGAAGCCGGACGGCTCGGTGTGACCTATTCTAAATCTAAAGTCCTTGAACACTTACATACAAAGGTTCAAATTCAAAATGGAGTCACTCAGAGCAGTGATAGCGAACCTGGAAGAAGGGGACTATATGGTGTCTCTGGACATCAAGGATGCTTACCTCCATGTCCCAATTTGCCCTTCTCACCAAGGGTACCTCAGGTTCGTGGTACAGAACTGTCACTATCAGTTTCAAACGCTGCCGTTTGGATTGTCCACGGCACCCCGGGTCTTTACCAAGGTAATGGCCGAAATGGTGATTCTTCTTCGAAGAAAAGGCGTCTTAATTATCCCTTACTTGGACGATCTCCTGATAAGGGCAAGGTCCAGAGAACAGTTAGAGGTCGGAGTAGCACTATCTCAAGTAGTACTACGACCGCACGGGTGGATTCTAAATATTCCAAAATCGCAGCTGAGTCTGACGACACGTCTGCTGTTCCTAGGGATGATTCTGGACACAGTCCAGAAAAAAGTGTTTCTCCCGGAGGAAAAAGCCAGGGAGTTATCCGAGCTAGTCAGGAACCTCCTAAAACCAGGCCAAGTGTCAGTGCATCAATGCACAAGGGTACTGGGAAAAATGGTGGCTTCTTACGAAGCGATTCCATTCGGCAGATTCCACGCAAGAACTTTTCAGTGGGATCTGCTGGACAAATGGTCCGGATCGCATCTTCAGATGCATCAGCGGATAACCCTGTCTCCAAGGACAAGGGTGTCTCTTCTGTGGTGGTTGTAGAGTGCTCATCTTCTAGAGGGCCGCAGATTTGGCATTCAGGACTGGGTCCTGGTGACCACGGATGCCAGCCTTCGAGGCTGGGGAGCAGTCACACAGGGAAGAAATTTCCAGGGAGTGTGGTCAAGCCTAGAGACTTCATTTCACATAAATATACTGGAGCTAAGGGCAATTTACAATGCTCTAAGCCTAGCAAGTCCTCTGCTTCAAGGTCAGCCGGTGTTGATCCAGTCGGACAACATCACGGCAGTCGCCCACATAAACAGACAGGGTGGCACAAGAAGCAGGAGGGCAATGGCGGAAGCTGCAAGGATTCTTCGCTGGGCGGAAAATCATGTGATGGCACTGTCAGCAGTGTTCATTCCGGGAGTGGACAAGTGGGAAGCAGACTTCCTCAGCAGGCACGACCTCCACCCGGGAGAGTGGGGACTTCATCCGGAAGTCTTCCACATGTTTGTGAACCGTTGGGAAAAACCAAAGGTGGACATGATGGCGTCCCGCCTCAACAAAAAACTAGACAGGTATTGCGCCAGGTCAAGGGTCCCTCAGGCAATAGCTGTGGACGCTCTGGTAACACCTTGGGTGTTCCAGTCAGTGTATGTGTTCCCTCCTCTGCCTCTCATACCCAAGGTACTGAGAATTATAAGACGGAGAGGAGTAAGAACTATACTCGTGGCTCCGGATTGGCCAAGAAGGACTTGGTACCCGGAACTTCAAGAGATGCTCACAGAGGACCCATGGCCTCTGCCACTAAGAAGGGACCTGCTTCAGCAAGGACCCTGTCTGTTCCAAGACTTACCGCGGCTGCGTTTGACGGCATGGCGGTTGAACGCCGGATCCTGAAGGAAAAAGGCATTCCGGAGGAAGTCATCCCTACCCTGATCAAAGCCAGGAAGGAGGTGACCGCACAACATTATCACCGTATTTGGCAAAAATATGTTGCTTGGTGTGAGGCCAGGAGGGCCCCGACGGAGGAATTTCAACTGGGTCGATTCCTGCAAACAGGAGTATCTATGGGCCTCAAATTGGGGTCCATTAAGGTTCAACTTTCGGCCCTGTCAATTTTCTTCCAGAAAGAATTGGCTTCAGTTCCTGAAGTCCAGACATTTGTCAAGGGAGTACTGCATATACAGCCCCCCTTTGTGCCTCCAGTGGCAACGTGGGATCTCAATGTAGTTCTGGGATTCCTCAAATCACATTGGTTTGAACCGCTCAAATCTGTGTATTTAAAATATCTCACATGGAAAGTGACCATGCTGCTGGCCCTGGCCTCGGCCAGGCGAGTGTCAGAATTGGCGGCTTTATCTTACAAAAGCCCATATCTGATTTTCCATTCGGACAGGGCAGAACTGCGGACCCGTCCCCAGTTTCTCCCTAAGGTGGTGTCAGCGTTTCACCTGAACCAACCTATTGTGGTGCCTGCGGCTACTAGGGACTTGGAGGACTCCAAGTTGCTAGACGTTGTCAGAGCCCTAAAAATATATATTCAAGGACGGCTGGAGTCAAAGTCTGACTCGCTGTTTATACTGTATGCACCCAACAAGCTGGGTGCTCCTGCTTCTAAGCAGACGATTGCTCGTTGGATTTGTAGTACAATTCAGCTTGCACATTCTGTGGCAGGCCTGCCACAGCCAAAATCTGTAAATGCCCACTCCACAAGGAAGGGGGGCTCATCTTGGGCGGCTGCCCGAGGGGTCTCGGCTTTACAACTTTGCCGAGCAGCTACTTGGTCAAGGGCAAACACGTTTGCAAAATTCTACAAATTTGATACCCTGGCTGAGGAGGACCTGGAGTTCTCTCATTCGGTGCTGCAGAGTCATCCGCACTCTCCCGCCCGTTTGGGAGCTTTGGTATAATCCCCATGGTCCTTACGGAGTCCCAGCATCCACTTAGGACGTCAGAGAAAATAAGAATTTACTTACCGATAATTGTATTTCTCGTAGTCCGTAGTGGATGCTGGGCGCCCATCCCAAGTGCGGATTGTCTGCAATACTTGTACATAGTTATTGTTACAAAAATCGGGTTTTGTATTGTTGAGAGCCATCTTTGCAGAGGCTCCTCTGTTATCATGCTGTTAACTGGGTTCAGATCACAGGTTGAACAGTGTGATTGGTGTGGCTGGTATGAGTCTTACCTGGGATTCAAAATCCTTCCTTATTGTGTACGCTCGTCCGGGCACAGTATCCTAACTGAGGCTTGGAGGAGGGTCATAGGGGGAGGAGCCAGTGCACACCAGCTAGTCTTAAAGCTTTTACTTTTTGTGCCCTGTCTCCTGCGGAGCCGCTATTCCCTTGGTCCTTACGGAATCCCAGCATCCACTATGGACTACGAGAAATAGAATTATCGGTAAGTAAATTCTTATTTTCTCTAACGTCCTAGTGGATGCTGGGAACTCCGTAAGGACCATGGGGAATAGCGGACTCCGCAGGAGACTGGGCACTCTAAAAGAAAGATTAGGTACTATCTGGTGTGCACTGGCTCCTCCCTTTATGCCCCTCCTCCAGACCTAAGTTAGAATCTGTGCCCGGCTCGAGCTGGTTGCACACTAGGGGCTCTCCTGAGCTTCTAGTAAAGAAAGTATTTATTAGGTTTTTTATTTTCAGTGAGATCTGCTGACAACAGACTTACTGCTACGAGGGACTTAGGGGAGAGAAGCGAACCTACCTGCTTGCAGCTAGCTTGGGCTTCTAGGCTACTGGACACCATTAGCTCCAGAGGGATCGAACACAGGCCCAGCCTCGGTCGTCCGGTCCCGGAGCCGCGCCGCCGTCCCCCTTGCAGAGCCAGAAGCAAGAAGAACGTCCTGGAAATCGGCGGCTAAAGACTCCAGTCTTCATTAAGGTAGCGCACAGCACTGTAGCTGTGCGCCATTGCTCCCTATGCACACCACATACTCCGGTCACTGATGGGTGCAGGGCGCTGGGGGGGGGGGGGGGGCCGCCCTGGGCTGCAATTAGAGTACTTTGACTTTGGCAAACAACACATAATATAGCCTAATAAGCTATATATGTGTAAAAATCCCCTGCCATAATACACTTATAAGAGCGGGAGAAGTCAGCCGAAAAAGGGGCGGGCCTATCTCCCTCAGCACACTGGCGCCATTTTCTCTTTACAGTGCAGCTGGAAGACAGCTCTCCAGGCTCTCCCCTGCAGTTTCCAGGCTCAAAGGGTTAAAAAGAGAGGGGGGGCACTAAATTTATGCGCAAACTGTATATAAAAAGCAGCTATAGGGATAAATCACGTTCTGTTAGTGTAACTCCCTGATTAAATAGCGCTGTGGTGTGTGCTGGCATACTCTCTCTTTGTCTCCCCAAAGGACTTTGTGGGGTCCTGTCCTCAGTCAGAGCATTCCCTGTGTGTGTGCGGTGTGTCGGTACGGCTGTGTCGACTTGTTTGATGAGGAGACTTATGTGGAGGCGGAGCAGGTGCCGATAAATGTGATGTCACCCCCTGCAGGGCCGACACCAGAGTGGGTGTATATGTGGAAGGTATTAACCGACAGTGTCAACTCCTTACATAAAAGGCTGGATGACGTAACAGCCGTGGGACAGCCGGCTTCTCAGCCGGCGCCTGCCCAGGCGTCTCAAAGGCCATCAGGGGCTCAAAAACGCCCGCTACCTCAGATGGCAGACACAGATGTCGACACGGAGTCTGACTCCAGTGTCGACGAGGTTGAGACATATACACAATCCACTAGGGGCATCCGTTGCATGATTTCGGCAATGAAAAATGTGTTACACATTTCTGACATTAACCCAAGTACCACTAAAAAGGGGTTTTATGTTTGGGGAGAAAAAGCAGCCAGTGTTTTGTTCCCCCATCAGATGAGTTGAATGGAGTGTGTGAAGAAGCGTGGGGTTCCCCCGATAAGAAACTGGTAATTTCTAAAAAGTTACTGATGGAGTACCCTTTCCCGCCAGAGGATAGGTCACGTTGGGAGATATCCCTAGGGTGGATAAGGCGCTCACACGTTTGTCAAAAAAGGTGGCACTGCCGTCTCGGGATACGGCCACCTTGAAGGAGCCTGCTGATAGAAAGCAGGAGGCTATCCTGAAGTCTGTATATACATACTCAGGTACTATACTGAGACCTGCAATTGCCTCAGTATGGGTGGTCTGATACCCTGTAAGATAATATTGTTACCCTCGACAGGGATATTATTTTGCTAACCATAGAGCATATTAAAGACGTCGTCTTATATATGAGAGATGCACAGAGGGATATTTGCCGGCTGGCATCCAGATTTAATGCAATGTCCATTTCTGCCAGGAGGGTATTAGGGACCCGGCAGTGGACAGGTGATGCTGATTCTAAAAGGCACATGGAGATTCTGCCTTATAAGGGTGAGGAATTGTTTGGGGATGGTCTCTCGGACCTCGTATCCACAGCAACAGCTGGGAAGTAAAAAGTTTTACCTCAGTTCCCTCACAGCCTAAGAAAGCACCGTATTATCAGAAACAGTCTTTTTGGCCACAGAAAAGCAAGCGGGTCAAAGGCGCTTCCTTTCTGCACAGAGGGAAGAGGTGGATCCCTGGGTTCTGCAAGTAGTATCACAGGGATACAAGCTGGAGTTCGAGGCGACTCCCTCTCACCGTTACCTCAAATCAGCCTTACCTGCTGCCCTCGGAGAAAGGGAGGTAGTACTGGCGGCAATTCACAAGCTGTATCTTCAGCAGGTGATAATCAAGGTACCCCTCCTTCAACAGGGACGGGGTTACTATGCCACAATGTTTGTGGTACCGAAACCAGAGGGTTCGGTGAGACTCTTTCTAAATTTAAAATCCTTGAACATTTATATAAAAAAGTTCAAGTTCAAGATGGAATCGCTCAGAGCGGTTATTGCAAGCCTGGAAGAGGGGGATTTTATGGTGTCATTGGACATCAAGGATGCTTACCTGCATGTCCCCAATTATCCACCCCACCAGGAGTACCTCAGGTTTGTGGTACAGGAATGTCATTACCAATTCCAGACGCTGCCGTTTGGTATGTCCAAGGCACCGAGGGTATTTACCAAGGTAATGGCCGAAATGATGATGCTCCTCCGAAAGAAGGGAGTCATGATTATTCCGTACTTGGACGATCTCCTTATAAAGGCGAGGTCCAAAGAGCAGTTGCTAGTCAGCGTAGACCTATCTCAGGAAGTGCTACATCAGCACGGCTGGATTCTGAATATCCCAAAGTCACAGCTGATTCCTGCGATGCGTCTGCTGTTCTTGGGCATGATTCTGGACACAGAACAGAAGAAGATATTTCTCCTGGTGGAGAAGGCCCAGGAATTATCATCTCTGGTCAGGGACCTCCTGAAACCAAAGCAGGTGTCGGTGCATCACTGCACGCGAGTCCTGGGAAAGATGGTAGCTTCTTACGAAGCAATTCCCTTCGGCAGATTCCATGCAAGGATCTTCCAGTGGGATCTGTTGGACAAGTGGTCCGGATCGCATCTCCAGATGCATGGGTTAATCACCCTGTTCCCGAGGGCCAGGGTGTCTCTGCTGTGGTGGCTGCAGAGTGCTCCTCTGCTCGAAGGCCGCAGATTCGGCATACAGGACTTGGTCCTGGTGACCACGGATGCAAGCCTCCGAGGTTGGGGGGGCAGTCACCCAGGGAAGAAACTTCCAAGGACAATGGTTGAGTCAGGAAACTTCCCTACACATAAATATTCTGGAACTAAGTGCCGTTTCCAACACCCTGAGTCAAGCAGAACCCCTGCTTCAAAATCAACCGGTTCTGATTCAGTCAGACAACATCACAGCGGTCGCCCATGTAAACCGCCAGGGCGGCACAAGAAGCAGGGTGGCAATGGCAGAAGCCACAAGGATTCTTCGATGGGCGGAGAATCACGTGATAGCACTGTCAGCAGTGTTCATTCCAGGAGTGGACAACTGGGAAGCAGACTTCCTCAGCAGGCACGACCTCCACCCGGGAGAGTGGGGGCTTCATCCAGAAGTCTTCCAGCTGATTGTGAACCGTTGAAAACGGCCACAGGTGGACATGATGGCGTCCCGCCTCAACAAAAAGCTAAAAAGATATTGCGCCAGGTCAAGGGACCCTCAGGCGATAGCTGTGGACGCTCTAGTGACACCGTGGGTGTACCAGTCGGTTTATGTGTTCCTTCCTCTCCCCCTCATACCCAAGGTACTGAGAATAATACGAAGGAGAGGAGTAAGAACTATACTCGTGGTTCCGGATTGGCCAAGAAGAGCTTGGTACCCAGAACTGCAAGAGATGATATCAGAGGACCCTTGGCCTCTGCCGCTCAGACAGGACCTGCTGCAGCAGGGGCCCTGTCTGTTCCAAGACTTACCGCGGCTGCGTTTGACGGCATGGCGTTTGAACACCGGATCCTAAAGGAAAAAGGGCATTCCGGAGGAAGGCATTCCGGAGGAAGTCATTCCTACGCTGATTAAAGCTAGGAAGGATGTTACAGTAAAACATTATCACCGCATATGGCGAAAATATGTGGCTTGGTGTGAGGCCAGGAAGGCCCCAACGGAGGAATTTCACCTGGGTCGATTGCTGCACTTCTTAGTCAGGGGTGACTATGGGCCTAAAATTGGGTTCCATTAAGGTCCAAATTTCGGCTCTGTCGATTTTCTTCCAGAAAGAACTGGCTTCACTGCCTGAAGTTCAGACTTTTGTTAAGGGAGTGCTGCATATTCAGCCCCCTTTTGTGCCCCCTGTGGCACCTTGGGATCTCAACGTGGTGTTGAGTTTTCTGAAGTCACATTGGTTCGAGTCACGTGGAAAGTGGTCATGCTGTTGGCCTTGCCTCGGCCAGGCGTGTGTCAGAATTGGCGGCTTTGTCGTGTAAAAGCCCTTATCTGATTTTCCATATGGATAGGGAAGAATTGAGGACTCGTCCCCAGTTTCTCCCTAAGGTGGTATCTGCGTTTCACATGAACCAACCTATTGTGGTGCCTGCGGCTACTAGGGACTTGGAGGACTCCAAGTTACTGGACGTAGTCAGGGTCTTGAAAATATATGTTTCCAGGACGGCTGGAGTCAGGAAAACTGACTCGCTATTTATCCTGTATGCACCCAACAAGCTGGGTGCTCCTGCTTCGAAGCAGACTATTGCTCGCTGGATATGTAACACAATTCAGCTTGCGCATTCTGCGGCTGGACTGCCGCATCCTAAATCTGTGAAAGCCCATTCCACGAGGAAGGTGGGCTCTTCTTGGGCGGCTGCCCGAGGGGTCTCGGCTTTGCAACTTTGCCGAGCAGCTACTTGGTTGGGGTCAAATACGTTTGCAAGATTCTACAAGTTTGACACCCTGGCTGAGGAGGACCTAGAGTTCGCTCATTCGGTGCTGCAGAGTCATCCGCACTCTCCCGCCCGTTTGGGAGCTTTGGTATAATCCCCATGGTCCTTACGGAGTCCCAGCATCCACTTAGGACGTCAGAGAAAATAAGATTTTACTCACCGGTAAATCTATTTATTTTTCATCCACTAGGGGTCACTGGAGTACTCTTGGGATATGGACGGCTTCCACCGGAAGAAGGCACTGAATAAATTAATTTTGAGACTACTCCTCCCCTCCATATCCTGCAGCACTTCAGTGTTTTTTCTGTGCTCGACACAGTTAGAAGGCATAGTGGAGCTCGTCCACAAAGTATTGGAATTTTTTCTAAGTTTTTTTTTTTTTTTCTTCAATTTCCACGTCCTTTCCCCCCTTCTAACAGGCGTGGGTCAGGGACAGTGGATGCGGCTGAGTAGCCGTGAGTGTCGGACCTCTCTGTAAAGAGCTCCCTCACTCCACTTGCAGGCTGCCTGCAGGAAAGCTGGACGGAGCTTGGATGAAAGCCCCGTCATAGACTTCTGTCACGGTCCAGGTATGTTGGGTTGGGGCGGTCAGCGTTTGCTGCCGCTCCACTGTTGGGGATTGTTGGGTACTCACCGCTGCCCGGAGCGCGTGTACAGGGGCCGCTTCACGGTCCATGCGGCGCGCTCTCACTCTCCGGCTCCCAGCATCCTAGGAGACCGCTGCTCCCTGCGCAGCAGCAGCGCTGCTTGGCTACACAGACACGCCGCCATGCTGTGTGTGGCGGGCGGGAGCACGTGTGCATAGGCCGCTCCACGGCTCTATGCAGCACGCTCTCTGCTTCCGCCATCCGCCCGCAGCAGCCGAGGAGTTCCGTTGTCCGGGGCCTACAGGACAGGCCGCTCACACGGCCCTTTGCAAAACTTCCACAGGCCCAGACCCGGTGCTGTACACGGAGGTCGTGGGAGTGGGGGAGGGGAGACTTTAACAGTATGGCAGTGTCAAGCTTTAAGAAAACACTTGGTGCTTAGTATGTTAATGTTCTCCTATCTGTTCCAGGTTTCCTATTTTACATCTCGGCTAAGAGTGGTACTAGGGGAATTTTGGGGTCAGTTTTCGTATTGGCAGGCACTGCACTTGCCTAGATATATACCAGGAACTTTGGTGTTATTACTGAGTCGTGCAGTCTGTCTGTGTGGAGTTTGTATTGTCTGTCATAATGAGTAAGACACCAGCAAAATCTAAGAAACATTTGTCATGTCATGTCTGTAAGAGTGTGTTGCCTGATGGATCCACCACATGTACAGCATGTGTTGTTAATACAGCCATAAATACGATTTCCATTCCAGAAGTAAAGCCAGCATCTCAGGACCCTCCATGGGCTTTACTTGCAGATGTATTAGTTGGTTTACAATCAGAGCTGGCCGCCTCTCGTGAAGAAAGAGAGGCGGCAAGATCTGAGTTTAAAATGAGACCATTTGAGTTACCTGGGGAGTCTCAAACTGGTCCTAAGTACACCTTGAGTGGAAAAGATAAGTTTCCTTTTCCTACTAATTTTCCTGTCCCTGGGATACTAGATCTCACTGAACAGGAGTATGAGGAGGGCGAAATAGAACAACAGTCAGAAGGTGACGACTTTGACAGCCCAGGTATTGACAATCTCATCAGAGCAGTTCGTCAGTCGCTGGAGTTTACAGAAACTGAGGAGCCACTGACGAATGATGAAGTAGTCTTTACTAAACGACAGAGATCTCCGATGTGTTTCCCTATCTCGGAATCTCTTAATAAAATGTTACTGGAGTCACGGAAAAATCCGGACAAACGGTTTTCTATTCCTCGTAGATTTAAATCGAGTTACCCGTTTCCAGAGGCCATGACAGCTACATGGGAGAACCCACCATTGGTGGATTCATCCGTATCTAAACTTACGAGGAAGTTAACCATACCAGTACCAACTGCTACTACGCTTAAAGACCCTGCAGATCGTAAAATAGAGGCTATGCTAAGGTCCATGTATACAGCAACTGGAGTGCTGTTAAGACCTGGGTTGGTTGGCATTTGGGTTACTAAAGCTTTAATGGTATGGATAAAAGAACTCAAATCGGCTCTGCAAGATGATCATCTTATACTTCTCGCGGATCAAATCTGGGAAGCTGCTGAATATCTATGTACAGCTTCTACTGACGTCTGTCAGCTTACTTCTCGCCTTTCCTCATCGCTAGTCATAGTACGACGAGCACTTTGGCTGCGTTCGTGGCAGGCAGAGACGGAGGTTAAAAAAGGTATAGAGGCATTGCCTTATGATGGCGAGAAACTTTTTGGTCCTGAATTGGACAAATGGATTTCTGAGGCTACTGGAGGGAAGTCTGTTTTTCTTCCATCGCCTACAACTATACCTAAACGGAAATATTCTGGTCCGGCGTTCAAATCCTTTAGAACTCAGCCCTTTCGTGGGCAGGGAGGAGCAGTCGCGCCGGGCAGAAGAGGTCGGGGACGTAGTGCCCGACAATCCAATGCACGTCGTCAAGACACCAAGACCACTAACAAACCAGTGGCATGACGGGCTCCCAGCCCATCTCGGATCTCCAATTGTGGGAGCACGCCTTCAGAGCTTTCAGGGGGCGTGGCTGCAAACGTCCACAGATGGGTGGATCCGCAATTTAGTATTAGAGGGTTACAAAATAGAGTTCGATTATCTTCCGACAGGAAGATTTTTCACGACAGGACTGCCTGTGTCGGACGACAAGAAAGCAGTTCTGCAGGTTGCCATTCAGTCTCTGCTGAATGCTGCAGTGATAATTCCGGTCCCTGTGCAGGAACAGGGGCTGGGCTATTATTCCAGTCTGTTTCTGGTACCAAAACCAGATGGCTCAGTCAGGCCAATATTGAACCTAAAAGGTCTCAATCATTACGTCACTTACCACAGATTCAAGATGGAATCTCTCAGGTCAGTAATTGCAGGGTTAGAGCCACAGGAATTCATGATTGCACTAGATCTCAAGGATGCGTATTTGCACATTCCGATTTGGCCACCTCACCAGAGGTTTTTAAGGTTTGCGATAAGGCGAGACCATTACCAATTTCAGGCTCTACCGTTTGGCCTCTCATCAGCGCCTCGGGTATTCACCAAGGTAATGTCCGTGATGACAGCTCATCTCAGGTCCCTAGGGGTAATAATTGTTCCGTATTTAGACGATCTACTCATAAAAGCTCCGTCTCAACAATTGCTTCTCCAACATGCCTTGCTAACGTACAATGTACTAGTTCAGCACGGTTGGATAGTCAGTTTAAAGAAATCTCATCTAATTCCGTGTCAACGACTTCAATTCCTAGGGATGATTCTCGATACAGTAAAACAAAGGGTTTACCTGCCACAACAGAAAGTACAGGGCATTCGTCATCTGGTGCAATTAGTGCTCAAGCCACGCACAGTCTCAGTACATTTGTGCATTCGCCTTTTAGGCACAATGGTGGCGGCTTTCGAAGCACTTCAGTTCGGAAGATTTCACTCACGTCCGTTTCAACTGGAGGTGTTAGCACAGTGGTCGGGATCACATCTGCAGCTGCACCACAGGGTGAGGTTGTCACCACAAGTCAGGGTGTCTCTTCTCTGGTGGTTAAAAATACACAATCTATCTGCAGGGAGACGATTCGGCGTCGCGAATTGGATAATTCTGACAACAGACGCAAGTCTCAGAGGTTGGGGAGCTGTAGTTCAGAGTATCGGCTCCAGGGCCTCTGGGCGGATCACGAAAGATCGCTATCCATAAATGTTCTGGAACTCAGGGCGATTTACAATGCTCTAAGACAAGCGGTGTACATGTTTCGGTTTCAGACTGTTCAGGTGCAGTCAGACAATGCGACGGCAGTCGCATACATAAACAAACAAGGAGGAACGAGAAGCCGCATGGCTATGCGGGAAGTAGCTCGGATCCTCAGATGGGCCGAATATCACCAGGTGATATTATCGGCAGTGTTCATTCCTGGAGTGGACAACTGGGAGGCAGATTTTCTCAGTCGTCGGGATTTTCATCCAGGAGAGTGGGCATTAAATCCAGAAGTATTTCAGATGTTGATCCAGAAGTGGGGTTACCCTCAGGTGGATCTAATGGCATCCCGCCACAATCATCAGGTGTCAAGATATGTGTCCAGAACAAGAGATCCAAGGGCAGTGGCGGTGGATGCTCTCACAGCCACGTGGCCATACAGCCTTGTGTATCTGTTTCCACCGTTTCCGCTGCTCCCGCTGGTGCTAAAACGGATCAAAAGAGGGTTCGTCACAGTCATTCTAATAGCGCCTCATTGGCCTCGGAGGGCTTGGTTCTCGGATCTCCTCGGGTTACTCGCAGACGATCCGTGGCCACTCCCACTACGTCCGGACCTATTACAACAGGGTCCGTTCCTTTACCCCGATTTAGCGCGGCTGCGTTTGACGGGGTGGCTGTTGAAAAGGCCATCTTAAGGAAAGAGGGCATTCCTGAGTCTGTTATACCAACCATGGTACGAGCTAGGAAGCCGGTTACGGCAGCTCATTATTATAGAATTTGGCGTACTTATATAGGTTGGTGTGAAGCTCGGAAATTTCCGACATCGTCTTTTAAATTATCCCGTCTTTTGTTATTTTTACAAATGGGGTTAGATGGAGGACTACGTCTTTCCACACTAAAGGTGCAGGTATCTGCGTTGTCAATTTATTTTCAAAGGAAATTGGCCTCGTTGCAGTCAATACATACGTTTCTACAGGGTGTAAAGAGGATACAGCCTCCTTTCATTCCACCTACAGCACCATGGGACTTGAATCTGGTTTTAGATTTCTTACAGTCCGATTACTTTGAACCCTTACAACAAGTGGATATTAAATTTCTCACTTGGAAAACGATTTTTCTTTTAGCCTTAGCTTCGGCTAAGCGTGTTTCAGATTTGGGTGCCTTGTCATGCAAGTCACCGTATTTAATTTTTCATGATGACAGAGCGGAACTTCGGACGAATCCCGTTTTTCTACCAAAGGTAGTGTCGTCTTTTCACATCAATCAACCAATAGTAGTTCCTGTGTTAACAGGAGATTCTGGAACGTTGGATGTGGTTCGCGCATTGCGCATCTATGTTTCCCGAACGTCTACTGTGCGTAAGACAGATACGTTGTTTGTTCTCTATGACGCAGCTAAGAGGGGTTGGCCAGCCTCTAAGCAGACCTTATCCAGATGGATCAAACTGACTATACGTCAGGCTTACCTTCATGGTAGGTTACAACCACCTACTTCAGTAACAGCTCATTCCACACGTTCTGTGGGGACGTCATGGGCAGCGAGTCGTGGGGCTTCTACGACACAGCTTTGCCGTGCGGCTACTTGGTCGTCAGTGCACACGTTTGTGCGCTTTTACAAGTTTGATACGTTCGCGGCATCAGCATCTAGCTTTGGCCGTTTAGTGTTACAAGTGCCAAACAGCTCTCCCGCCACGGAGGAGACTTTGGTACATCCCAAGAGTACTCCAGTGACCCCTAGTGGATGAAAAAGAAAATAGGATTTTGGTACTTACCAGGTAAATCCTTTTCTTTGAATCCATAGGGGGCACTGGACGCCCACCCAGAGCAGTTTACCTGTTTTAGGAGTTCAGTGGTTCTTATGGTAACACACTTTCACGACTGGTTTAAATTTAACAAGGGTTAATCAGTTATGGTGTCAACTGTTTAGTTGTCTGTTACGTTGTGTCAACTTTATTGTTGTCTGTGAGACTATATGTAATTCTCCTTTTGTCAATCTCTCTATCGATCCTGTTCGGCTCAGTAAAAAACACTGAAGTGCTGCAGGATATGGAGGGGAGGAGTAGTCTCAAAATTAATTTATTCAGTGCCTTCTTCCGGTGGAAGCCGTCCATATCCCAAGAGTACTCCAGTGCCCCCTATGGATTCAAAGAAAAGGATTTACCTGGTAAGTACCAAAATCCTATTTTCTCGTAGTCCGTAGTGGATACTGGGCGCCCATCCCAAGTGCGGATTGTCTGCAATACTTGTTTATAGTTATTGTTAAACTAACGGGTTATTGTTGAGAAGCCATCTGTTGAGAGGCTTCGTTGTTTTCATACTGTTAACTGGGTATAGTATCACGAGTTGTATGGTGTGATTGGTGTGGCTAGTATGAGTCTTACCCGGGATTCAAAATCCTTCCTAAATTGTGTCAGCTCTTCCGGGCACAGTATCCTAACTGGGGTCTGGAGGAGGGTCATAGTGGGAGGAGCCAGTGCACACCAGTTAGTCCTAAAGCTTTCTTTAGTTTGTGCCCAGTCTCCTGCGGAGCCGCTAATCCCCATGGTCCTTACGGAGTCCCAGCATCCACTACGGACTACGAGAAATAGATTTACCGGTGAGTAAAATCTTATTTTTAATACCTACCGGTTACAGACTCAGTCTCTACAGCTACTGCTGGAAAATCGTCATTTTTACCTTATGTTCCCCCAAAACATAAGAAAACGCATCATCAAATGCAGTCCTTTCGGCCCAATAGATACCGAAGAGGAAGATGCTCTGCCTTCCTTGCTGCTAGAGGCAGGCAAAGAGGTAAAAGAAACCCAGGCTTCTCTGCCTCCCAAGAACAGAAGTCCTCCCCGGCTTCTGCCAAGTCCACCGCATGACGCTGGGGTTTCCCTGCGGGAGTCCTCGCCGGTTGGGGCACGTCTCAAGCTCTTCAGCCAGGTCTGGGTTTGCTCGGGCCTGGAACCTTGGATTTTAAAAATTGTGTCAGAAGGGTACAAACTAGAATTTTAAGACGTTCCCCCTCGCCGATTTTTAAAATCAGCCTTGCCAGCTTCTCTGACCGGCAGAGAGGTAGTGTGCGACACAATACAAAAATTGTGTCAGAACCAGGTCATTATCACGGTTCCCCTGCGCAACAGGGACAAGGCTTTTATTCCAGCTTATTCGTGGTTCCGAAGCCGGACGGCTCGGTCAGACCGATCCTCAACCTTAAAGACCTAAATTTCTTTCTGCAGAAATTCAAATTCAAGATGGAGTCTCTTAGAGCAGTGATCTCCAGTCTGGAGGAAGGGGACTTTATGGTCTCCTTAGACATAAAGGATGCCTACCTACAAGATTTACTGCGGCTACGTTTGACGGCATGGCGGTTGAACGCCAGATTCTAGCCCAGAAGGGAATTCCCAGTGAAGTCATTCCCACTCTTATTCAGGCTAGAAAGGATGTTACGGCAAAACACTATCACCACATTTGGAGGAAATATATTTCCTGGTGCGAGTCCAAGAAGGCTCCTGCGGATATTTTTTAACTTGGACGTTTTCTCCACTTTTTACAAGCTGGAGTGGATGCGGGCCTTAAATTAGGATCCATTTAAGTACAGATTTCTGCATTGTCAGTTTTCTTTCAGAAACAATTGGCCTCACTTCCTGAGGTGCAAACGTTTGCAAAAGGGGTGTTACACATCCAACCTCCTTTTGTGCCTTCTGTGGCACCTTGGGACCTTAACGTGATGTTACAGTTCCTTCAATCTCACTGGTTTGAACCTTTTTCAAAAGGTGGATTTCAAATTCCTCACTTGGAAAGTGGTCATTTTATTGGCCTTGGCATCTGCACGGCGGGTGTCCGAATTGGCGGCCTAGTCTCACAAGAGCCCTTATTTGATCTTCCATGAAGATAGAGCAGAGTTGAGAACTCGTCAACAGTTTCTGCCGAAGGTGGTTTCTTCTTTTCATATAAACCAACCTAATGTCCGTCTCCCTCGGCACAGTTCCTATAACTGAGGTCTGGAGGAGGGGCATAGAGGGAGGAGCCAGTTCACGCCCTTATTAAAGTCTTAAAGTGCCCATTTCTCCTACGGATCCTGTCTATACCCCATGGTTCTATTGATGACCCCAGCATCCTCTACGGACTCAGAGAAAAGGATTTACTGGTAGGTATTAAAATCCTATTATTTATTAGTGCGCAAGCAGGACAGCATTTTCTCTTCTTTGGTGTTTTATTATTACAACCATGTCACCTCTAGTAATCCCACACGAGCTTCCATGTCTCCTCTAGTAATCCCACACGAGCGTCCATGTCTCCTCCAGTAATCCCACACGAGAGTCCATGTCTCCTCCAGTAATCCCACACGAGCGTCCATGTCACCTCTAGTAATCCCACATGAGCGTCCATGTCACCTCTAGTAATCCCACATGAGCGTCCATGTCTCTTCCAGTAATCCCACATGAGCGTCCATGTCTCCTCCAGTAATCCCACACGAGCGTCCATGTCACCTCTAGTAATCCCACACGAGCGTCCATGTCTCCTCCAGTAATCCCACACGAGCGTCCATGTCACCTCTACTAATCCCACATGAGCGGCCATGTCTCCTCCAGTAATCCCACACGAGCGTCCTTGTCACCTCTAGTAATCCCACATGAGCATCAGTGTCACCTCTAGTAATCCCACATGAGCGTCCATGTCACCTCCAGTAATCCCACATGAGCGTCCATGCCGCCTCTAGTAATCCCACATGAGCGTCCATGTCACCTCTAGTAATCCCACATGAGCGTCCATGTCACCTCTAGGAATCCCACATGAGCGTTCAGTGTTGATCAAGCTCCAGTCTAAGCATCCTATCTTCTTTTTTTTTTAATACACATAAAAGCAATGATTACAGGTAAAACATGTCAGTTATAGAATTATATATTTTATCCTGTAACACCCTGGGTCTTGTCTACTCATTTTATATTTCCATAATGTATTTTATTTCCAGCAGATGGACACACAAGCAGGAACATCTCAGAAGGACATCTAATGTTATCCCCGGATTGTGACATAAAAGATAATGACAGTAGACAGGATTCTCCAGGAGATAACCCCATTACCCCAATTATACATCCAGCTCTATCAGCTGGTCCCCCTGATCCTGGGAAATGTTCTCCTGATCACTCTGATATTGGTGCATCTGTTACAGCTCTGAGAGTAGATACAGTGTTTCCCTGTTCTGTAGATGCCAAATGTTTTACACAGAACACAAAGCTTATTACCCATCATCCAGCTAAGGCAGGTGAGAGGTCATTTCCATGTTCTGAGTGTGGGAAATGTTTTACATTTAAATCAGTTCTTGTTACACATCAGAGAAGTCACACAGGTGAGAGGCCGTTTTCCTGTTCTGAGTGTGGGAAATGTTTTACACAGAAATCAGCTCTTGTTACACATCAGAGTAGTCACACAGGTGAGAAGCCGTTTTCCTGTTCTGAGTGTAGGAAATGTTTTGCACGGAAATCAGTTCTTGTTAGACATCAGAGAAGTCACACAGGTGAGAAGCCGTATTCCTGTTCTGAGTGTGGGAAATGTTTTGCATTCAAATCACATTTTGATATTCATCAGCATACTCACACAGATGAGAAGCTGTATTCCTGTTCTGAGTGTAGGAAATGTTTTGCACGGAAATCAGATCTTGTTACACATCAGAGAAGTCACACAGGTGAGAAGCCGTTTTCCTGTTCTGAGTGTAGGAAATGTTTTGCACGGAAATCAGATCTTGTTACACATCAGAGAAGTCACACAGGTGAGAAGCCGTTTTCCTGTTCTGAGTGTGGGAAATGTTTTGCATTCAAATCACATTTTGTTATTCATCAGCATACTCACACAGGTGAGAAGCCATTTCCATGTTCTGAGTGTGGGAAATGTTTTGCAGGGAAATCAGATCTTGTTAAACATCAGAGAAGTCACACAGGTGAGAAGCCGTATTCCTGTTCTGAGTGTGGGAAATGTTTTACACAGAAATCAGTTCTTGTTACACATCAGAGTAGTCACACAGGTGAGAAGCCATTTTCCTGTTCTGAGTGTAGGAAATGTTTTGCACGGAAATCAGATCTTGTTACACATCAGAGAAGTCACACAGGTGAGAAGCCGTTTTCCTGTTCTGAGTGTGGGAAATGTTTTGCATTCAAATCACATTTTGTTATTCATCAGCATACTCACACAGGTGAGAAGCCATTTCCATGTTCTGAGTGTGGGAAATGTTTTGCAGGGAAATCAGATCTTGTTAAACATCAGAGAAGTCACACAGGTGAGAAGCCGTATTCCTGTTCTGAGTGTGGGAAATGTTTTACACAGAAATCAGTTCTTGTTACACATCAGAGTAGTCACACAGGTGAGAAGCCATTTTCCTGTTCTGAGTGTAGGAAATGTTTTGCACGGAAATCAGAGCTTGTTGCACATCAGAGAAGTCACACAGGTGAGAGGCCATTTCCATGTTATGAGTGTGGGAAATGTTTTACACATAAATCAGCTCTTGTTAGACATCAGAGAAGTCACACAGGTGAGAAGCCATACTTCTGTTCTGAGTGTGGGAAATGTTTTGCACGGAAATCACATCTTGTTCTACATCAGAGAAGTCATACAGGTGAGAAGCCGTATTCCTGTTCTGTGTGTGGGAAATGTTTTGCATGTAAATCAAATCTTGTTACACATCAGAGGAGTCACACAGGTGAAAAGCCATTTTCATGCTGTGAGAGAAATAAATCCGCTCTTGTTGAACATATTAGACATTACCCAAATACGGAACCATTTACATCTTCTGGAGTATAATTATCACTGTCATGCAATGTTCCTCAAGGGTCAACCTTATCTCCTATGCTTTATGCAATATAAATGCTACCACTGGGTGATATAATCAGACGTCTTGGCCTGGTCTACCACTGCTATGCAGATGACCTGCTTTTTGCTCCATGTACTGAGAACCTAATACCAATCCTAAATGGTTGTCTAGCTGAGCGCCATGGGTGGATGATGCCAGTTGGCTGTGACTCAGTCTTTGTGAAACATAATAGAAGCTCACCAACAAAGGACAAGACTTTACCAACCATCTGGATTTATGCTTTGGTGTACAGAATTTAAAATACTGAACATGTGCTGAATCTTTGTGTTGTCCTGGTATGTGGCTGACACAGACATCAGGTATCTGCCACATACAAATCCTCATTCTTCCATCTGTGGACCATAGCCAGAATCAAGCACTTGATTCCCTCAGAAGTTCATAGACTACTGCAATGCCATCTACCTGGGTCTCCCAGCAAAAGAATTACAGAGCTTGCAGCTAGTACAGAATGCAGCAGCAAAGCTGTTACCTAACCAGCCCGTTCCTGCCTCATAACACCCATTCTCTAGTCCCTTCACTGGCTGCCTGTAAGATGACAAATCTATTTCATAATTGGCTAACTGACTTTCCCAGCTCAACATTACATGGTCCAAGGTACTAGAAGCAGCTTCTGCCTCCTTACTGCCCTGCTTGCTGGCTTCTACAGATGAAGGACTGTTACCGACAGTACCAAGAATCTCCTGTCATTCATTTATGGGTTGAATGTTTAGCTTTGTAGCCCTGACCATGGAACTCACTGCCTTGCACAGTCCAAGAGGCCTGCACTCTAGAGACCTTCACAAGCAGACTGGTGACTGTTACTCACGCTTTTCATTAATGTACCTCTATTTCTCATACGTCCTAGAGGATGCTGGGGATTCCAAAAGGACCATGGGGTATAGACGCATCCGCAGGAGCTTGGGCACACTGTAAAGACTTAAACTGGGTGTGAACTGGCTCCTCCCTCTATGCCCCTCCTCCAGACCTCAGTTAGCCTTTGTGCCCAGGAGTGATGGGTCACACACTAGGGGAGCTCTACTGAGTTTCTCTGAAAGACTTTATGTTAGGTTTTTTATTTTCAGGGAGACCTGCTGGCTACAGGCTCCTGCAGCGTGGGACTGAGGGGAGAGAAGCAGGACCTACTTCTGTGAGTTTCAAGGCTCTGCTTCTCGGCTACTGGACACCATTAGCTCCAGAGGGTTCGATCACTTGATGCGCCTAGCTTCTTGTTCCCGGAGCCACGGCGTCAATCCCCTCACAGAAGCCAGAAGAAAGAAGTCGGGTGAGTATTGGAAGAAAAGAAGACTTCAGACGGCAGAAGACTTCAGTAACGGAGGTACAGTGGTAGTGCTGCTCTTCATGCTCCCACACACCAACGGCACTCACAGGGTGCAGGGCGCTGGTGAGGGGGGGGGGGGGGAGCGCCCTGGGCGCATGTTACTGGTCTGCTTAATGTGAACAACTGGCAAAAAAAAAAGCATTTAGGTGCCGTGTTTCATCCCCCCGCCAGTATACTTTAATTATTTCCCCGCCACCGCTTATACGGGTGCAGGGCGCGCCGGGGGGAGCGCCCTGGGCAGCGAGTCAGTTTTAACAGTTCTTACTCTCGCTGCCGGGGGCTCCATATACAGACCCCGTCGGCCGCCATGGGGTACAGGGCGCCGGGATGTGGTGGCGCCCGGGGCAGCATAGATAGTTAGAGCTCCCGGGCGCCGCATACGGGGACCCACCTGAGAGCGGCAGGTGCGCGATGCGCCGGAACTCCCGCTTCCCAAACGTTGTCTGGGGTGCACGGCGCGCAGGGGGGCGCCCTGAGCAGCATGGTGCTGAGTATATATATATATATACCCTATATTTAGTACTCGGCCTATTTGGTTTTCAGATCCAGGGGGGCTATAGCGTGCCGAGAGGGGCGGAGCTTAGCCTCACACACTGAGTCAGCGCCATTTTTCCCTGCTGTCCCCGCCAAGAACCAACAGTGGGGAACGCAATGTTTGGACTGTGTTGCCCTCCCAGAGGTGTAATCTCCCTGTGTATAGGGTCCCCGGTTCAATATAGGGTTATATATATATATATATATATATATATATATATATATTATTATTATTATTATTATTTTTTGTCGAGCGGGCTTAAGTGCGCCGGGAAGGGGCGGAGCTTAGACCTCACAGAGGGGTCAGCGCCATTTTCCAAAGTTCCCCACCGGGACTTGCTGTATACTAAGAAGGAAGGGGGACACAGAGTGTTTTAATGCTGTATGGGTGTCATACAGCATTAGGATTGATAAATGGACGCAGAATCCTTGTTGTAATACATAAATACACTGTTTCCCTGTTTTATTTACCCACTATTGGTTAGTCGACGTGTGTCGACAGGTGTGAGGGCTTTGTCAAAGGCGCCTGTGGGGATAACTGTCGGTTTCGCCGACGCTTGCCGGTACTTGATTCAAACAACTAAGTATTGACAGGTTACTTTTGTGTGCTTAAAAAAACAAGTAAACACACTAGGGGAGACACGGCGGTCGGTCGATGCCCTGTCGGCATCAACGGTAATGCCTGGCTAAAAGAATTAACAAGTTGTTATTGCCTGGTGCCTGTATTGGTATTTATATATTTTGTTTATATATAAGTAGGGGGAGTGTTATTACAATTGTAGAGGTATGCTTCCCTCAGACCCCTTGGGGTTTCCAAGATTGTGATTATTCTGCCGCTTACTATTCCGGGCTGTCGACATTTCCTCAGTTTCTGTCGGCTGTAAAGTTCCTGGTAGATCCACATCGGGGGCATGTCAGTACATGGTCATACACATTACTGTCACTAGGGACCTGACGGGTCTGGACAATCCACTTGCGTATAGGTTATGTCTATATGTATTTATGTGTAGATATGACTTTATATATGCATGATTACGATATATGTGTTATATTGTGTATTACATGATGTATATACATGAACGCTGAAATAATGGTATTCTTCTCATGGGCTGGTCGCTCTGTTGATTAAGCTCTAGATTGGCCGGGACGAGTTGGTTTCGATGCTCTCAAGGAGTCCGAATATTAATCTCTTCACAACGCGGAGAGAAATCTATGACAGTCAACTCCTGGTCGACGCAGAGCCCGGTCGCAAAGGATCATACACAGGCAGCTAAGTGAAATTTTATTTCTATACTTTGACCTTATTTGCAATGTATGCACTTGAGGGAGTGTGGTAGTCGGGTAAGCATCCGATAGAATTATCCTACTCAGAGTGGGTAGGGCTTGCCTATGTTTATTTTTCCTTATAACATTACAGCAGGCTGCCACGTGACAGTAGGTGGTGTGACCGGAAAAATGCGGAGGAAGTCTCCGGGAGATGCTGGTGGGAGGTATACAGCTGTTTGGTGTGGCCTCTCTTCAGTTAATCTCGGCGGTATCCGCTGATAAGGCTGAATTCGAGAGTTAACCTCCTTCACAACGGTGGATGACGCATTCTTTTGTGGGATGCAGTCTATAACCGGTTCGAGACCGTTCTTTTTCTTTTTCCTTTTCTGTGTAGACAGTGGAAGGTGAAAAGGTAAGTGTTCTGCAGCCTTGTTAGGTTCGCAGAAGTGGACGTAGTTTCTGTTTCCACTACATACACCACTTGTCGCTGAGTCTATCTGGCTGGTCCCCACTTCGGTGACCACTTGTCCACTAATTTTCAGTTAGTCTAGGAATAGACTACGACATGTGAGTTATTTATAGAAGCCAAAGGGGAACATTCTGAGTTACGGTTGTTTCCCCTTACTGTTTTTTCTAATAGATTTTGCCTCTCCCCTATGGAAGGGGAGGTAACACGCAACGCCTTACAGAGGTGCGTCACGTTCAGGACATTGTCTGGTTGTCCCTGTAAAAAGGTGCATATCCTTGTTTATCTCTGACGGTTCTTCGGCGCAGAAATGGGCCTGTTGTTCCCAACGACGCAGATGTCAGAAGTGGTTTTCAGAGTGGATACTGACCGGTTATGGTTTGGTGTTTTCCTGTGGAAAGAGTTCTGAGGTTCCAGAGTTGGATCGACTTTGAGGTGACACCTCATCAATAGGTTCCATTAAGAAGATGCTGCATGAGAGTTTTTTTTTCGGAGAGCAGGTCTAATACCAGAGTGATTTTCATGGGACCAGTTGGAAATGTGGTCCGGGTCACACCTGCGCATCCACCGGAATATAATCAAAACGGCCAGGACATCGCTCCTGTGGTGTCTGCTCGATTTTTTCCTTCTAGAGGAATAAAGGTTAGGGATCCAGGTTTAGATCTTGGTGTCCGTGCATATAAATCTCCGAAGCTGGGGAGCAGTCCTTTGCAAGGGACGTATTTCCAGAGGATGAGGTCAGGTTGGGAAACTTGTCTGCTGTAAGTTTTGGAATTAAGAGCTATTTTAGACGAACGTGTTCTTCATGCTCTGCCGTGTTAATTCTGCCAGAAGCCTTGTCAGAAATGGCGTAAGTAAGCCGCTAGGGCGGGACAAAAAAAAAAATGAAAATGGCAGAAGATGCGCTGTTTGCAGTTGAGGGGGAAGTCTGGTAAACGCTATGTTAGCAGTCTTCATTCCGGAGGTAAACGACGGAGACATAGATTTCCTTTGCGACATGATATTCAGCCGGGAAAAATACTGTCATTATTGAGAAGCTTTCCCAGACGTGCCAAGTCTTTGTGGAGTGTCGCAATTGGACATGTTGGCGTTTTGCCTCAACGTGAGACCTCGAGGAGAGGGTTCCAGGTTAAGAGACACTCGGGATATAGCAACGGACATCCCTGTGACACCGTGGGTGTTTTTAGTCGGTCGAGGTGGCCTCTTCGCTTTCACATTTCTGGCAGTGGTAAGCGTAAGATGATCGATGATCCTCTGAACTCCGGTCTAACCAGAGAGGGTTGGCTATCCAGTTTTCATGGTTTACTCATAGAAAATTACTGCCCTCTTCCTTTACGTGAGGTAATGTTACAACAGGATCAGGGCGTGTATCAGGACTTACCGCGGCTGCGTCTAATGGTGGGGCGGTTGAAGGTCGTATCCTAAGCTCAATGGGTGTTCCCAGTGAAGTCGTTTCTTCAATTCTTCCGGCTTGGAAAGAACTCACGGCACAGCGTTACAACCGTTGTTGGAGTAATTATGTGTCTCGGTGTGTATCCAGGAAGGCTCCTATGGAGGACTTTCAGCTAGGTCCTGCTTATCCATACGTTACAAGCCGATGTGAAGGCAAGACTATATTAAGTTTCTTTGCGGAAATTCTCGTTTGGAAAGTGGTCAGGTTTGTTACTTCGACGTCCGCAAGGCGGGTGTCGGAAGTGGTGGTCTTGTCCCACAAGAGCCTTGTTTGATCTTTCAGGTGGATAGAGAGGAATTGAGTACTCGGTTGATAGTTCTACCAAGAGGGGTTTCGCAGAAATCAGGCTTTTGTTGATGCCGGGGGTTACTTAGGCATTAGCTAGTTCAAACCCCCTTGCTCTAGCCAGGGTTTTGAGTATGCAAGTCATCTATTTGGCTTAGTTTGGAGTAACAGAGACCCTGTTTATGTGGTATGTTCCCAGCTTACTTTGGGAGACTGTGTTATGCAGTTTGTTACATGCTGAATCTGTGATGCGGTCTGGCATGTTTGTTCTACGGCTGCTTTGCCGTCACCGAAGTCGGTGGAGGTTCCTTCTTTTGGGAAGATGGGATTTTCTTGGGCGAATGCCCGAGGAGTCTCGGCGGTTTAACTTTGCCGAGCGGATTCTTGGTCGGGGTCAAAAGTTTTTGCCATGCTTTACAAGTTTGATACCCGGATTGTTGAGGACCTTATGTTTGCTCATTCGGTGCTGCAGAGTCGTCCGCACTCTCCCGCCCGTTTTGGAGCTTTGGTATAAACCCCATGGTCCTTTTGGAATCCCCAGCATCCTCCAGGACGTATGAGAAAATAGGATTTTGGTACCTACTGGTAAATCCTTTTCTCTTGGTCCGTAGAGGATGCTGGGCGCCCGTCCCAGTGTGTACTGTGTCTACAGTTATTGCTTTTTGGTTACACCCTGGTGGTGTGTCTTTTCTATCTGGTGGTTGCTACCGTTGTTCATGACATAGCATGCAGGGTCCTATTTTTGTTTCTGTGGACACACGGGTTGTGTTACATATTCTCTCAGGGTTTTGTTCATGCCGTTGACTGGTATTCTACTGAGTGCCACGTTCTACGGTGTGTTTGAGGTGTGAGCTGGTATGACACTCACCGTGTTTATAACAATAAATTCTTTCCTCGAAATTGTCCATCTCTCCTGGGCACAGTTTTCTAACTGAGGTCTGGAGGAGGGGCATAGAGGGAGGAGCCAGTTCACACCCAGTTTAAGTCTTTACAGTGTGCCCAAGCTCCTGCGAATCCGTCTATACCCCATGGTCCTTTTGGAATCCCCAGCATCCTCTACGGACTAAGAGAAAAGGATTTACCGGTAGGTACCAAAATCCTATTTTACTTCCTAAATAATACATCCCAAATGCTTAGGTCTTTTTTCTGCTGTTTATTTTGTATCTTGTGCTTTGTGTAAATGTGAATGTCTAATACCAGTTTCCACAATCTGTATTGCTGCACGACAGTATGGTGGCCATTGGAACGTGTTTTCACTTCTAGTTTGCCTAACTTGTTGCAGACACTCATCTTGATCAGGAGTGCTGAGTGTTTTCTGATACAAGATCCTATCCATATATACCCTGTACATTATCATGTGCATTAGAGTCACCCAGGTTCCATCTGCGGTGGTTTGTTGTGTTACATCTATAGGGTGCGGATACTCCCCTGTATGATCTCATAATAAAAGCTTTTGTTTGCATCTAATTATTGCATTAAATCTTTTATTTTTATTCTGTTTTATATTCCCGTCTGAGTAATTACGCCATAATGTCTAATCTCGGAGTGGACCCCAGAAGATGTAAAGAAACCGTGTAAGTGTTCCATCATTCTGTTACGTGTAAGCATACAGGTAAGTGATGGCACGGTGGTCACTGACCGTCACATTCCGGTGGTATAATGGAAGTTGACTGTCTGGGCTTATTCTAGTCTACTGCAGAAATAAAAAACTCAGCCTTTATCCTGCTTAAAAAAATGACAAAGCCCATAAATCAAGCTTGGTTGGACAAGACAGAAGCCACATTAATGGTGGCACATCATATAGGCTGAGGACCCATGCTTCTGGTATATATGGCATAACTCTCTCTTCACCCACAAAAACCTTCCCTTCACCATTCACAATGTCCACCATTGCCCCTTCAGAAGGGACACAACTTTCCTTTGCTTTTTCTACCTCCTCCTGTACAGAGCCCAGGACCACCTCCATGACCATTACATGTTTATCTGGAGGCCAGGCATCTGGGAGGTTCATGGCCTGAGATGTCCACAGAACCACCAGGTAGTGGGCAAGAAGAATCCACAGACTCCCCAGGAACTGGAGAGTCCAAGGATCCACCCCACATGAGGCAAAGAAGGGTCAACCACAGGGTCTGGCTCACCAATTTCCTTCCTAAAAGCTGCTCTTTACCCAGTTTGGTACCTGTGGGCTCCCACTCCAATTTCCCTTGAGAGTCCTTACCCTCACTAATCCCTTCTACACCTACCAGTTCCTTCCCCTTCCAACCACTCCTCCTTTTTAAGCTTTTCACCACCTGCTGTGTGAGTCCCATCCAACCACTCCTCCTCTCCTTGTCTCATTGGTGTAGCAACCCCCTTCTCCCCACCCCCACCACACTGCTACACTGCAGTCAAGCTGTGAGACTTGCTGCTAGCAGTACTCACTACTCAGCACACACACTCACATCATGATTACACAGCTGTGCCAGAGATACTGTCTCACTGACAACCAGGACGAGACACTCCCAGAAAGGCATGTATGTATGAGTACGGAGAGAGTGGGCGCAGTGGGGCTGCATGACTGACCAGGACGAGACACTCCCAGAAAGGCATGTATGTATGAGTACGGAGAGAGTGGGCGCAGTGGGGCTGCATCACTGACAACCAGGACGAGACACTCCCAGAAAGACATGTATGTATGTATGAGTACGGAGAGAGTGGGCGCAGTGGGGCTGCATCACTGATACCCAGGACGAGACACTCCCAGAAAGACATGTATGTATGAGTACGGAGAGAGTGGGCGCAGTGGGGCTGCATCACTGACCAGGACGAGACACTCCCAGAAAGGCATGTATGTATGAGTACGGAGAGACTGGGAGCAGTGGGGCTGCATCACTGACAACCAGGATGAGACACTCCCAGAAAGACATGTATGTATGAGTACGGAGAGAGTGGGCGCAGTGGGGCTGCATCACTGACAACCAGGACGAGACACTCCCAGAAAGGCATGTATGTATGAGTACGGAGAGAGTGGGCGCAGTGGGGCTGCATCACTGACCAGGACGAGACACTCCCAGAAAGGCATGTATGTATGAGTACGGAGAGACTGGGAGCAGTGGGGCTGCATCACTGACAACCAGGACGAGACACTCCCAGAAAGGCATGTATATATGAGTACGGAGAGAGTGGGCGCAGTGGGGCTGCATCACTGACAGCCAGGACGAGACACTCCCAGAAAGACATGTATGTATGAGTACGGAGAGAGTGGGCGCAGTGGGGCTGCATCACTGACCAGGACGAGACACTCCCAGAAAGGCATGTATGTATGAGTACGGAGAGACTGGGAGCAGTGGGGCTGCATCACTGACAACCAGGATGAGACACTCCCAGAAAGACATGTATGTATGAGTACGGAGAGAGTGGGCGCAGTGGGGCTGCATCACTGACAGCCAGGACGAGACACTCCCAGAAAGGCATGTATGTATGAGTATGGAGAGAGTGGGCGCAGTGGGGCTGCATGACTGACAACCAGGATGAGACACTCCCAGAAAGGCATGTATGTATGAGTACGGAGAGAGTGGGCGCAGTGGGGCTGCATCACTGACAGCCAGGACGAGACACTCCCAGAAAGACATGTATGTATGAGTACGGAGAGAGTGGGCGCAGTGGGGCTGCATGACTGACACCCAGGATGAGACACTCCCAGAAAGGCATGTATGTATGAGTACAGAGAGAGTGGGCGCAGTGGGGCTGCATGACTGACAACCAGGATGAGACACTCCCAGAAAGGCATGTATGTATGAGTACGGAGAGAGTGAGAGCAGTGGGGCTGCATCACTGACAGCCAGGACGAGACACTCCCAGAAAGACATGTATGTATGAGTACGGAGAGAGTGGGAGCAGTGGGGCTGCATGACTGACAACCAGGATGAGACACTCCCAGAAAGGCATGTATGTATGAGTACGGAGAGAGTGAGAGCAGTGGGGCTGCATCACTGACAGCCAGGACGAGACACTCCCAGAAAGACATGTATGTATGAGTACGGAGAGAGTGGGAGCAGTGGGGCTGCATGACTGACAACCAGGATGAGACACTCCCAGAAAGGCATGTATGTATGAGTACGGAGAGAGTGGGCGCAGTGGGGCTGCATCACTGACCAGGACGAGACACTCCCAGAAAGGCATGTATGTATGAGTACGGAGAGAGTGGGCGCAGTGGGGCTGCATCACTGACAACCAGGACGAGACACTCCCAGAAAGACATGTATGTATGAGTACGGAGAGAGTGGGCGCAGTGGGGCTGCATCACTGACACCCAGGACGAGACACTCCCAGAAAGACATGTATGTATGAGTACGGAGAGAGTGGGCGCAGTGGGGCTGCATCACTGACCAGGACGAGACACTCCCAGAAAGGCATGTATGTATGAGTACGGAGAGACTGGGAGCAGTGGGGCTGCATCACTGACAACCAGGATGAGACACTCCCAGAAAGACATGTATGTATGAGTACGGAGAGAGTGGGCGCAGTGGGGCTGCATCACTGACAACCAGGACGAGACACTCCCAGAAAGGCATGTATGTATGAGTACGGAGAGAGTGGGTGCAGTGGGGCTGCATCACTGACCAGGACGAGACACTCCCAGAAAGGCATGTATGTATGAGTACGGAGAGACTGGGAGCAGTGGGGCTGCATCACTGACAACCAGGACGAGACACTCCCAGAAAGGCATGTATGTATGAGTACGGAGAGAGTGGGCGCAGTGGGGCTGCATCACTGACAGCCAGGACGAGACACTCCCAGAAAGGCATGTATGTATGAGTACGGAGAGAGTGGGAGCAGTGGGGCTGCATCACTGACAGCCAGGACGAGACACTCCCAGAAAGGCATGTATGTATGAGTACGGAGAGAGTGGGAGCAGTGGGGCTGCATCACTGACCAGGACGAGACACTCCCAGAAAGGCATGTATGTATGAGTACGGAGAGAGTGGGCGCAGTGGGGCTGCATCACTGACAGCCAGGACGAGACACTCCCAGAAAGGCATGTATGTATGAGTACTGAGAGACTGGGAGCAGTGGGGCTGCATCACTGACAACCAGGACGAGACACTCCCAGAAAGACATGTATGTATGAGTACGGAGAGAGTGGGAGCAGTGAGGCTGCATGACTGACACCCAGGACGAGACACTCCCAGAAAGGCATGTATGTATGAGTACGGAGAGAGTGGGCGCAGTGGGGCTGCATCACTGACCAGGACGAGACACTCCCAGAAAGACATGTATGTATGAGTACGGAGAGAGTGGGAGCAGTGGGGCTGCATGACTGACAACCAGGACGAGACACTCCCAGAAAGACATGTATGTATGAGTACAGAGAGAGTGAGAGCAGTGGGGCTGCATCACTGACAACCAGGATGAGACACTCCCAGAAAGACATGTATGTATGAGTACGGAGAGAGTGGGCGCAGTGGGGCTGCATCACTGACAACCAGGATGAGACACTCCCAGAAAGGCATGTATGTATGAGTACGGAGAGAGTGGGAGCAGTGGGGCTGCATCACTGACACCCAGGATGAGACACTCCCAGAAAGACATGTATGTATGAGTACGGAGAGAGTGGGCGCAGTGGGGCTGCATGACTGACACCCAGGACGAGACACTCCCAGAAAGGCATGTATGTATGAGTACGGAGAGAGTGGGAGCAGTGGGGCTGCATCACTGACCAGGACGAGACACTCCCAGAAAGGCATGTATGTATGAGTACGGAGAGAGTGGGCGCAGTGGGGCTGCATCACTGACAGCCAGGACGAGACACTCCCAGAAAGGCATGTATGTATGAGTACGGAGAGAGTGGGCGCAGTGGGGCTGCATGACTGACAGCTGAGCCTGTCACATCAGTGAGGTGACTAAATGCAAGATATAGGGGGAAATGTACTAAGCCTGAAAAGTGATAAATTTCACAGTGATAAACTACCAGCCAATCAGCTCCTAACTACCATGTCACTGGCTGTGTTTGAAAAATGACAGTTAGGAGTCGATTGGCTGGTACTTTATAACCGTGATATTTATCACTTTTCAAGGCTTAGTACATCTGGCCCATAATCACCTAGCTAAATCAGGCACTAATGCAATGTTACATGTATTAAATGAGCAGCAAATATATTGATTATTAGATAGCAGCTCCTATGCGGCAACTGGATGCCTTAGACGATATAAATGATTTAAGTTTCAATAGAGACATAAAAGAGCGCTGATGGTATATAAATAAAAATA
The DNA here is from genome assembly GCF_028390025.1 of Pseudophryne corroboree. NCBI lineage: Eukaryota > Metazoa > Chordata > Amphibia > Anura > Myobatrachidae > Pseudophryne > Pseudophryne corroboree. The sequence continues at coordinate 833,154 of NW_026967494.1, forward strand.
TTTCTAATATTTATTAAAGTTCAACACAATAAAAACAGTTATGCCAATAATAAAAGCCAGCCTGTGACATGACAGCTAGGATCTGATTGGCTGGTTCTTTATCACCTTCCACTTTATCACTTCACCAAGCTTAATAAATCTGCCCCTAAGTTTCTTAACAGAAGGATAAGAAAACAGCCAGGGAAAAAAAGGAAGCTATGGGATAAAATAGAATAACATACAGATATTGATTCATATATTATTCAGCTCAATGTTTTCGTTGAGACCTAGAGGGAACAAAGTATCTATCATACAAATCCAGTATGCTTCCCTCTTACAGAGGAGGTTATATCTATCCCCACCTGGGAATGTCTGTTTTATATGTTCAACTCCCTGTATGGACAGAACCCCACAATCACCTCCATGGAGTGAGCAAACATGTCTAGGTACACTGTGTTTAGTTGACTTTTTAAGAATGAATCTTCTATGTTCTAAAACCCTAGAGAGCGTATTGTTCTACCGACATATTGGCAACCGCAAATGCAGGAGATTACATAAACCACAAATGTTGTCTGGCAGTTTATATTGCCCACTATATCGAAGTATTCTTTAGTTCTATATGATAAGAATTATGATCGTCAGTGAGGTGGATGGGGCATCCCATTCCCCGCAGGAACAGCACACTATTTGTAAGAGCCGGAGCGGTGCAGGGCTACTGGCTGACAGCCTAGCATCTCGGTGCAGCGGGAGAAGTCTGTAAATGATGGGAAATAACATCTGGCCCATGGCTACTGTGAGGAAATGAGAGGTCTGTGACAATATAGCTATGCCTCATTTCTCATGTCAGATATGTACTTTTTATCCCCATATCCCTATACATTCATCTGTTTCCTCATTCTCCATAACATGTCCATTACTGCTCACCCAATATTGTGTTTAAATCAACCTTATTATTGTTAATATATGCAATTGTGTTACGTTATCTGTTACCCTCTGGATAATGTATTCATGTTAGACCTAGTTTTCTATTGTTTACTACCACCACAGTGGACACTCAAAGGTTGAGTCATATAAGGTACCATTGCCCATTTTTGTTTACTCCCTATTGTCCAACAGTGAGCTGACCAGACATGGGTGGTCATTCCGAGTTGTTCGCTCGTTGCCGATTTTCGTTATTTTGCGATTTACCGCTTACTGCGCATGCACAATGTCCGCAGTGCGACTGCGCCAAGTAAATTTGCTATGCAGTTAGGTATTTTACTCACGGCATTGCGAGGGTTTTTCTTCGTTCTGGTGATCAGAATGTGATTGACAGGAAGTGGGTGTTACTGGGCGGAAACTGAGCGTTTTATGGGTGTGTGAAAAAACGCTGACGTATTTTGGAAAAATGCGGGAGTGGCTGGAGAAACGGGGGAGTGCCTGGGCGAACGCTGGGCGTATTTGTGACGTCAAACAGGGACGATACTGACTGAACTGATCGCAATGGCAGAGTAAGTCTCGAGCTACTCAGAAACTCCTAAGAAGTGTGCTAATCGCAATATTGCGAATCCGTCGTTCGCAAATCTAAGAAGCTAAGATTCACTCCCAGTAGGCGGCAGCTTAGCTTGTGCAAAGCTGCTAAAAGCAGCTTAGGAGCGAACAACTCGGAATGAGGGCCATGGTTGCTCTCTGGCTGATGTAATCACCTTGATTAGAATATGTATTGTATTCCAATGCTGTAAGATCCTTAGACAAAGAAGTCACACACACTCATAGGTAATATGAAGCTTCTGGGGGTATAAGTAGACCTAACCAGAGAGCTGAAAGAGATTCTGTGCTCCTTGACTAAGAAGTGATGTTCTGTCAGGAGTTTGTGGTGGGAATTGTCATGTGGAATTGGATTACAGAGGTGTGCTGAGCTGTTTATAATACATTCTGTTCAATAAACCACTGTTGGTTTTTCATCTACCACTGTGCCTGAGTGATTTGGAACCCAGTATCTTCACAGCTACTATCGATGGTGGGTAACTACCTGGCTCTCTTCCTTTGATGGTAAATCTAGTTATCATCAGGTATAGACCATCAAAGATTCCTGGTCATCAATGGTTGATGGCCAATCCTAGACCAGACCCTGAGAGACCACAGCCATCACCAGATCCACAATGTGTACCTAGAAGCTGCCACATCTGGCACTTTGTTACCCGCCATCAGATCTACCTTCTAGAGAGCCACCTCCACAGCTTTCCACATCTAAGCTGGAATTCTGCAGGTTTCCTTCACCACCAGCTTTGATCTCCTTTGCATCAGCATCCCGGCCAGCCACACACAGGTCCATGGAATCAGCATTATGATAAGTTTTGACTCTCTATTTGCTGCAGCTGCTGTATAGTTCCTGTGATTTCCTCCAGCTTATTAACCAGCTGCACCAGCTCCTCATTTCATGCAACTCTCCCAGCTGCTGCAACAGTTTATTCTCCTGCAGGGTCCACAGGTTATCCACAGGATAACATTGGGATATGATGACCCGACAGCGGATTTGCACCAAACGGTCAAAGCTTTTGGCCTCCCAGCATGCAGTGGGCCCGTCCCTATAGCCCCACCTCCTGGCTCACGCAAATCAGTTTTTTGTTTGGTGTGTGGCAGGAGCCAGTCCATGTGAGGAGGGCTGCTGGTTTTTAGCAGCTATAAGCGTTCTTATTTTATTTTTATAGACCATTTTTCTTGAGTGATCTTTCTAAAAAGCATCTTATACGCACCTTAGAAAGAGTCTCTCCAACAATTCCCTGCCGGGTCGTGACAACGCTTACCCACATGTACAGCGCTGTTTTGGGGAGCAGGAGTGTAATTACGTGTGTGCCAGGTGTGCCTGGCACACAGCGCAGTTGCCTGAGGGCTCAGCGGCATGTAATGAGTCAAATTGACTCATTACATGCCGCCTCTGCTGTGTGCTGTACGCCGCACTGGAGAGGAGAGAGCAGCGTCGGGCAGTGGAGAAGGAGGAGGAGGGAGGGGGACTGGAGCCGCAGCAGCGCTATGTAATTGGTAGTTGTGCCGCTGCAGCAGCCCCCTCTCCTTCCGTATTGGCTGCCTGGCGCTGCTGTGAATGCTGGGATGCGGTTCCTCCATCCCAGCATTCAAAGCGGCGCTGGGCAGCAATTACAGAAGGAGAGGGGGGTGCTGCAGCGGCGCTACTACTAATTACATAGCGCTGCTGCTGCTCCAGTCCCCCTCCCTCCTCCTCCTTCTCCCCTGCCTGCACCGAGGAAGCTGCCAGCACGAGAAGCCTGACTGCCAGCGGGGAGATGGTAAGTATCTCTCTCTCTCTTTCTTTCTCTATCCTTTCTGCCGTAATGTGTAAAAAGGGGGACTGGTTGCCGTAATGTGTTAAAAAGGTGGACGCTGTCTGCCGTAATGTGTAAAAAGGGGGACTGGCTGCCATAGTGTGTAAAAAGGAGGACGCTGTCTGCCGTACTGTGTAAAAAAGGGGGCGCTGTCTGCTGTAATGTGAAAAAGGGGACACTGTCTGCCGCAATGTGTAAAAGAGGGGGACGCTGTCTGCCGTAATGTTTAAAAAAAGAGGACGCTGGCTGCCGTAATGTGTAAAAAAGGGGACGCTGTCTGCCGTAATGTGCTAAAAAGGGGACGCTGTCTGCCGTAATGTGTAAAAAAAAAAAGGGGACGCTGTCTGCCGTATTGTGTAAAAAGGGGAATCTGTCTGCCGTAATGTGAAAAAGGGGCACTACTGTGCAGCGTCATTTGAATAATGGAGACCAGTGTATGAATTGGTGGTATTTTGTGGCCACACCCCTTTCCCGTGAAGCCCAGCCCCTATATTTTTTGCGCATGCCTACGACACACACTGCCGCTGGTTTGCATTAAGGGGTGGGGTGCCGATGCCGTTTCTTGCACACAGCACTAAAATGTCTAGTTACAGCACTGTTGGGGAGCGTCTGTGTCGAATATACTAGCAAGTCCAGCAGAAGTTACCAGGCTGTGGCCGGAGCACGAGGAGAAGGTAAGGCATGGGTTCTTCTTAGCGGGGGAACACTGACACAGCCGCACTGTTTTGGAGGAGACTACCAGTCACTGACGCGGCTGCCACCTAGGGTGCACCAGCGCAAGGCCTTAGGGATCATAGGCTCCAGAAGTAGTATGAGGCCACAATCCCTGGGATTGGTATCGGTAGTGGGGAGTCAGAGGCGCCCCTGGCCGCCCCTCCCCCTGATTCATGACCAGTTTCTTCCAAGTCTCCCACCATGAACCGTGTTCCCGCTTCTGTCTGAGACGCTGTGTATCTAAAAGGACCCAGTCGCAGCAGTCTGATCACTGCAGGTTCATGGGGCGAGTGTTTACACTATTAGCGTCTGGATCCACTCAGCATTTGCTAACGTATTTATCGGTCCTGGAAGCGGGGTGAGTCTCCCTGTATCCCACTCTATTGAGCCAGGTAACACAGTACTAAGTCTCTATCTACCTTTTGAGTATGAATAGTTGGATAAGTGCCGGATGCATACGAGTCTAATAATTATTACTGTTGTTTCTTTTGCTATGCGTCTGAATACGGTTAAACTCCTATATAAGGTAATAGTTACATAATTAGTGAGGTTGAAAAGAGGCAATATGCCCATCGGGTTCAACCTGTATTCTGTGATCAGCTGATCATATTATAATGTACCTGCTGATGTAATGGTTTAGTACCAATTGACAACAATGATTCTTACCACTCTCAGTTTAATGTCACTGTGTTAAATGCTATAACCCTGGATACCCTTTCTAGTTAGAAATTTGTCTAATCAGTTTTTAAATACATTTACAGAGTCTGCCATTACTACCTGCTTCAGCAGGGAGTTCCAAATTTTTAATGCTCTTACCGTGAATAACCCTTTCCTACGTTGTATATGGAATTTTATCTCCTCTAGCCTCAGCGAGAGCCCACGTGTCCCATACAGGGTTATTTTAATAAATAAATCCGCTGCTAGCTCCTTCTAATGACCCTTTACATATTTGAAGATATTAATAATGTCTCCTCTAAGTCTCCGCTTTTCTAGTGTATACATATGTAACTTAGCAAGCCTTTCCTTGTACTCCAGTGTCTCTAACCCGTTAATCAGTTTAGTAGCCCGCCTTTGAACCCTTTCTAGTTCTCCTATATCTGTTTTATAATATGGTGCCCAGAACTGAACACAATATTCCAGGTGCGGACACACCAATGATTTGTACAGTGGCAGGATTACATCCTCGTCCCTTGTCTCAATGCCCCGTTTTATGCATGCGAGCACTTTACTTGCCTTTTTGCAGCATTTTGACATTGTGTACTGTAAGCCTATTATCCATGAGCAACCCCAAATCTTTTTCCACCACAGTTACCCCTATAATTTCCCCATTTAGAGTGTACGATGCTCGTGTGTTTTTTGTTCCAAAATGCACAATTTTGCATTTTTCTATATTGAACCTCATTCACCATTTAGACGCCCAGGCTTCAAGTTTAAATAAGTCATTCTGTAGAGACTCCACATCGCTATCTGAATTACCTTACACAGTTTAGTATCATCCACAAAGATTGACACTGTGCTTTCCAGGACTATTCCTAGATCGTTGATAAATATATTGAACAGTAGTGGGCCAAGTACGGACCCTTGTGGTATTCCGCTGACTACTGGTGCCCAGCTGGAGAACATCCCGTTCACCATTACTCGTTGTACTCTGTTATCCAGCCAATTACTTATCCATGTACAAATAGTATATCCTAGACCAAGATCCATTAATTTGATCAGTCTCCTGTGAGGCACTGTATCGAAGGCGCGAGTAACCTCACTGCTGACCGCAAAGTTCCCACCATTGAGGATAATGGAGCGGGTCTCAGAATTCGGGGAAAGGGGTCCCATGTGTAAACATGGGACCCCTTTCAGTGCGTGGTCCGGGTAAATGTGGTTTGTTTTTTTGCCAAGTATGTGGATTACAAAAAAGAAGAGGAGAGATGCTACACTGAATTTTGGTGAATATAATTTTATTTTCAGGTACACCGAGGATTCTACTTGGAGAAGTGGACCGAGCCTCGTGTGAACATAGGTAAGTATATGTGTGTGTCAGCATGTATGTAATAAAGTTTTACTTTAACGGTGTGAGTGTACTGTTTTATTTGGGTATTTTTTTTGTAGTAGAACTACCGGTACCAGCGGGCCCATCCCCCCCCCCCCCCCGCATGCTGGTACTTGTGGTTCTCCAAGTACCAGCTTGCGGGGGAGGCTTGCCAGGACTTGTAGTTCTACTACAAAAACCAATATTCTTTCTTTGTGTCAGTTGGCTATCAGCCTCCCATCCACAGCCCATGGATGGGGGGAACAGCCTCAGGCTACCCCTGGCCCTCGGGTGGAGGGGGGAACCTTTGATTTACCCTCCAGGGTACCCCAGCCAGGGGTGACTAGTTGGGGATTTAATGCCACGGCCGCAGGGACCTATATAAAAGTGTCCCCTGGCTGTGGCATTATCTCTCCAGCTAGTGGAGCCCGGTGCTGGTGTTAAAAATACGGGGGGCCCCTACATCTTTTGTCCCCTGTATTTTTTGCACCAGGACCGGACGCAGAGCCCGGTGCTGGTTCTAAAAATACGGGGGATCCCCTGTCAATTTCCCCCCCCGTATTTTTACAACCAGGACCAACTAAAAGAGCCCGAGGCTGGTTATGCTTAGGAGGGGGGACCCCACACATTTTTTTTCTTGGTTTTAACCCATTCCCACCCCTTCCCACTGAAAACCATGCTCTCTCTAGTTTAGTCAGTTAAAAAAATATATAAATAATACTTGTGGCTCCTAATAGACAAACCAGGTACATAATCCATTCTAATATAAATAGATATGCTATTAGCAATAAAAAAAAAACACAAAAAAAACATGTTTTTACATTTTTTATTAGATTCCACCAGCAAAGTGAGGCGGAATGAAATTGACAAAATTACTGTTGAAAAGGACTGTTGTCGAATCGACTTTCTTCAATTTAATATACTTTTGTCGAAAAGCCACATTTTTACCACTGCAGACATGTCGAATTTAACAACTGTCAAATTTCCAAAAGTCGAATCTGAAACGTCCGTTTCTTTGTCGAAAAGTACTGTATTGCAATGTCGAATTTAAAATGCCCCGTTTTTCGACATTTGCGGCAATTCGACCGCAATTACATATACCCCATCATTACAGTACTGCCAGCAGGAGAACTGCATAGCAACACTGTAACAAATGTGTTACACCGCAGCCTGCTCTCCCTGTGAAGGGAAGGATTTAAGCCGTATCAGCTACAATCAATGTCACAGTAGGTAGCAATTGGATAAGCACCAATGTATAAAGAAATCTTCTAGAGTGAGGTTCTTTTCAATCCACCTTTCAATAACAGGCTTTTACATGATATGTGCTTCTACTACTTCATTTATATATATATTTTTTTTTTAATCTGTTTATTAGGATTTTCACATAATATAAATTCAATATGAAACAACGAAGTAGCAGACAATGGAGATTATGAAGTTAAGGCTAAAGTTGACAAATACATTATAGTCTGTTAAGAGGGGGAAAGTTCAGATCCGTAGAATCTAGACTTGTGGACTCCAAACCATAATCCGTATTTTGTCACAAGATTATTGAACTAACATTAACCAAGGGATATAGTGTTTATGCGAATCTGTCTTGTACATCAAAACTGTGGGGTCAAAACCGTAGGGGTCTCCATCAACGCTTTATCATCAGAATCATAAAGAAAGGTGTATACACCTCTATAACCAGATTACCTTTTCGTAAATAACAATAAACATAATAATGAGGTTCGATTCTTTTGGAATTCGGTATCCTGACATATATATAACACTAAACAGAGGAAAGAGAAAAGAAAGAGAAGTAAAAAGTGAGTGCTCAAAAGGGGAGGGGAGGGAAGGGGAAGAGGAGGGTAACACATGAGGGTGAATGATTGGGGAATATAAGGATGTCCTATCTAGAAATATATAGTGAGAAGAATCGCAATTGATGCAGTAGCACAATTATAGGAAACATGGTGTTCTTGTCCCAAAGGTACTAGTAGATATTAGTGTGGAGTGTCACGGCAAGGTGTCTTCCAATAATTTCCTATGCAAGAACCATTTTGTGTGTTCAAAAACCTTAAATGTTTGAGTCTGTGTGGTCTGATCCCGTGAATCAATATATAGACCCCATTTTTTATAAAAGGTTTTAATCCCTGATTCAATATTAATTTGGGCCGATTTTCTGTCATAGTATAAGATCTGCAAAAGTTTACTGTGCACCTCCGTCAGAGTCGGGGATGTGGACAAGAGCCAGTGAGACAGGATAATTTTTTTTGATACCGTTACTAGGATGGTTAGAAATGGTTGTATTTTCTGTCTCCCTGGTCCTAAGTCCCATTCTGAGAAGTTTGCACACAGGCAAGATAGCGGCGTCGCTTCCACATGGATGTGTAATAGCTGGTTAATAAAGGCCATTACTTTATGCCAGAAGCAGCGGATCAGACCACACTCCCAAAACATGTGATAAAACGAGGCTACACTGACATGACATTTGGGACATTCCCCAGATTCCGTGGGATTAAATCGGGCATGTTGTGTGGGGGAAATATATGCCCTCTGTAGGGTGCGAAGATGTACCTCCTGTAAGTACGGGGAGGCTAAGGCTTTCAGAGAGGAGATATAGTGCTCACTGAGTTGCTGATGGGAAGTTAGACTGGGTATATCTTTTCGCCATTGGTCTAATAATCTATTCCATCTGTGTTCTGTTGATCTAGAAGTCAGGATGTTATATATCTGTCTGATGCGTGTGGGTCCAACTCTGTGTGCAGCAAGTGAAAGTGACAGTGGGGTGGAAAGAGAAGAGTTGTCTTGGGGGTGGTTATGTTTGGGATTTGTGGGGTTTAAATAGTGTCTGACTTGTAGGTACATGTAAAAGTGGGTGTGAGGTAGGTTGAACTTCTCTTGGAGGAAGGAAAAAGACCGCATTGAGCCTCCCGGATCAAAGACCCGGAGGAGTTAGAGAGACCCTTCTCTTTCCAGAGTCGGTAATTAGGATTAATAAGAGATGGTGGAAATGCAGGGTTGCCCCATAGTGGGATGCATGGTGAGATTTCTGGATTACTCCTGAATTTTTTGTGTAGGGAGCGCCAGTTATAATAGATATCATGGAAAAGGGGATTATTGCGAATCGATGAGGGGATCAAAGAAGGTTTACAAAGTAAGGTAAGGTAGACACACCAGGTGGGGTAAAACAAATGATTGAGGATCTAGGTAGACTAGAGGAATGGTCAAGAGTCTGGCAGTTACAGTTTAATGCCAAAAAATGCAAAATCATGCACTTGGGTCTCAAAAATCCTAAAGCTAAATACAGTATTAATGGCACTATACTGGAAACTACTGAGGAGGAAAGGGATCTAGGAGTCACTATTTCAGATGACATAAAAGCAGGTAAGCAATGTAACAAGGCAATGAGGAAGGCTAGTCAGATGCTTGGCTGCATTGGGAGAGGAATCAGCAGCAGAAAGAAAGAAGTAATGCCACTGTATAGGTCATTGGTACGGCCTCATCTAGAATACTGTATTCAGTTCTGGAGGCCATATCTTCAAAAGGTTATTAATACATTAGAAACTGTACAAAGGAGGGCAACTAAAATGGTGCATGGCCTACATCACACAACTTACCCAGAAAGACTAAGAAATCTCAATATGTATAGTTTGGAGCAGAGAAGGGAAAGGGGGGACATGATAGAAATTTTCAAATATATGAAGGGTATTAACAAAGTCCAGGAGGGAAACATTCTCCAAATGAAGAGAAGCAATAGGACACGAGGACATGCACTGAGACTGGAGGGGGGGAGGTTCAGGGGAAATTTGCGGAAAAATTATTTTACAGAAAGGGTAGTGGACAAGTGGAATAGCCTCCCATCAGAGATGGTAGAGGCTAAGACAGTAGAGCAATTTAAACATGCATGGGATAGACATAAGGATATCCTTACAAAGAAATAAGGATCAAATAAGGTTAGTGATAAAAAATAATATAAAAAAAATAAAAATAAGGGGCAGACTAGATGGGCCAAGTGGTTCTTATCTGCCGACAAATTCTATGTTTCAAAGTATCAGAGCTCCCGGGGAATAAGGAGCGAACAAGGCCTCATCCAGTGCGGAGTCAGTGAAGAGTTCCCTATCAAACAGCCAGTCAGCAGCGAAACGAAACAGCGAAGCCATTGAATAAGACACGTAATCAGGGACCCCGAACCCACCCTCCAACTTAGGAGCCATCAGCTTGTCTAAAGCTATGAATGATTTTTTTCCTTTCCACAAGAATTTTGACATCATTTTCCGTAGGTATTGGATGTCTCGATTATTAAGTCGGATTGGGAGCATTTGCATAAGGTAAAACAGTTTGGGGAAGATGATGTTTTGTAACACTGCTATCCTCCCCAACAGTGACAAGGGAAGTCATTTCCAACTATCCAAAAGTCTTGTTACTCGTGCCAGGCTAGGGGAGTAATTCTCCTCGTACAATCTAGACCGATCGCCGGGATTTGGATCCCTAGGTATGTGATTTTTGTGGGGGCAATTTTGAAAGAAAGCGATGAAAGGAGATCTGATAGGACATTTGTAGTGGGGCCTAAGAGTAACATGTCTGATTCAGCTACATTAATCCTATATCCTGCCCTATTTCCAAATATCTGAATCAGGTCCAGGAGCTCTGGGATGGAGGTCACTGGGTCTGAGACAATGTCATCGGCAAAAAGGGCCAGGCGGAGATCCACGTCCCCTATTATGATTCCTTTAAATCTTGGGGATTGTCGTAAGGCTATCGCCAGAGGCTCCAGCGCTATGGCGAAGAGTAAGGGTGACAGGGGGCATCCCTGTCTGGTTCCTCTATGTATCTCAAAAGCTGGGGATAGAACTCCATTACACCAGACCTGCGTCCGAGGAGTAGTGTAAAGGAGTTTCAGGAGATTTACAAAAGGGGCAGGAAAGCCAAAAAGTGAAAGAGAAGAGAAAAGGTGATCCCAGTCACCCAGATCGAACGCTTTTTCTGCGTCAAGAGATAGGATAACTGGGTGAGTGGCGAGAGAAAAAGAGGAGGAGGAAGCATAGATAGCTGACAGGACCCGTCGTACGTTGACCTCAGAGTGTCTTCGCCAAATAAATCCTGTTTGGTCCTTATGTATAATATGAGGGAGTAAATGTTTAATCCGATCCGCTAATATTTTGGTAAGTAACTTGTAATCGAGATTCAGTAAAGAGATTGGGCGGTATGATCCCGGCTGAGAGAGGTCCTTCCCGGGTTTAGGAAGAACCTTGAGAATCGCTGTATTAAAATGTCTGGGAAGAGTGTCAGTGGTCAAAACCACATTCAGGACCGACACCAAAGTCTCACCAAAATGACATTTCTGACTTCTTCAAGTGTGATGGGATCTAGCAATGATTGAACCATATTGGGGAGTAATCGTGGAACAGGAAGTGTGTCCCAAAAGGTAGAGGGCCATGGGGAGACTGTAGGGGGAGATTCGGGCAAAGGAGGTGGAGTTGGGGAGTATAGGCCTTCATAAAAGGATCTCAAAATGTCAGAGATTTCTTGGTTAGTAGTGGTTAGCGCACCAGTGGATGTGCGAAGTGGGTGCGTGAACCATTTAGTAAAGTCGTCAATAATTTTCCAGTTCTATTGCCAAATTTAAAGAATTTATAATTTACCGAAAAGGAGAATCTACTGCCCATAGATGACATGAATTCGTCAAAATGAGCTTTAGCGTTAAGATAAATAAGGCGGTTTTGTGGGGTAGGGGAGGATTTGTATTGCTGGTAGGCTGTTGACAGGGGCCTCTGAAACTCTAAATATTGAGTGGCATATTTTTTATTTTCTCCTTCATCCACTAGGGGCCACTGGAGCGTAGTTACAATGGGGAAATAGTAGGCAGTAATTGGGAGCTGGCACTTTAAAAATTCTCACACTGTGGCTAGCTCCTCCCCTACTATCTTCCCTCCAAGCCAGTCTTAGTTAGTGCCCGAGGTGAGCTGGTTCACTTGGGTTTAGCTGAAGAATTTTTTCTTTATTATTTTATTTTTCTTTACACACATGCACAGACTGGCAGCTCTGCCACTGCCAGTCTGCACCGTGGGAGCTGCCGGCGGGGTCCCATCGCAGCTGCGTGCGGCTCGGGATGGGCCCCGGCTGAGGGAGACACTGAGCTCTCCTGAGCTGGCGGACACCGCTGCGTGCGGCGTGTGTCGGGGCCACTCCATCCAGCAGAAGATTCCGGCAGCATGGCAGCGGTGAGTATCAAAAATGGCCGGACACCGCTGCGTGCGGCGCGTGTCGGGGCCGCTCCATCCGGCAGAAGATTCCGGCAGCTGGAGTAAGTATATACGGCCGGACACCACTGCGTGCGGCGCGTGTCGGGGCCGCTCCACCAAGAACAGCAGCAGTGGTGAGTGAGCTGTACTTTATTTGTGGTGGCTATTTATGTTTTTAGAACAATGCACTGTTTAGTGTTGTACAACCCACTCCAGAAGGGCTCTCTGGGGCTGTAATGTACTGGGTGTTTCATGTATCCTTACCTGTTCCTCCTCAGGGAGAAACAGACAGGATGTATGGGGGAGGCTGTGTAGATGATTATACATGTAAGTTGCTGCGGCCCCCCCCCCCCCCCCCCCCTCCGCCAGAGAGGAGTTTTATGGAACTGAGATCACAGGTTCTAATCTGTAGTGAACCTCATTACACCTCCCCGCTCCCCCCGCACGGATCCCCGCTCAGCGCGACTCACAGAGCCGGCACAGGGATCCCGCTGGAGCGCAAAGCAATTTTTAAATTTGGCGCCTTGAACGGAGGGGGCGGAGCTAAGTCCAGCTCTGTAGAGCGGGCTCAGCGCTCCCGGCTCCCCGGCGGCGACTCGCGCTCTGTACAGCGCAACACTCCCCGGCAGCGGCTCGCAGATACAGGGCTCTACTACCTCTGTATAGCGGGCTCAACGCTCCCCGCTCCCCGCGGTGACTCGCAGGTCCAGCCCTCCGCTTCCCGCTTCGGTAGCTATAGGTTTTCAATAAGGCGCCATAACCGGGGGGCGGAGCTAACTCCCGCTCTGTACAGCGGGCTCAGCGCTCTCCGCTCCCCGGCCACTGTTATAGTGTAGTGGCCATTTATCTGAGTTTAATGCACAACTCAGACAGGTGGTGCTGGTGAGAGTTTAATCCTCCCTGCAGGGGAAACCTCTGCCATATCCAGGTACAGACCTGGCTTCATATTTGCAGTGTTTCCATAGGGGGCTAATCTTGCATACACAAATAGATAAAGTCCCATGTATATTGGATGTTCAGTTATAAGAGTTAATATACACTATGCAGTCACAGTGGCTCAGCACTATATAGACAGGGGAGTTTCAATCTGGCGGCCATTCTCCGCCTTGCCACATAACATTTCTCCCCAGCTTTTATCACTGGCTAACTGCCATTTTGGGTGACCATCCGGGTTTTCCTTTTATTATTCCTTTATTTCACTTGTAATGGGGAATGTGTGTAGCATCAGACAAGTACACGAGTAGCGGGTACATCTGAACACAGGGACCAAGGTTGGGACCCCAACAAAAACCTACTTTAAAGCTCCTATTCTGTCACTGCAGGTTATACTGCAGACATTACATAGGGCTACGCATCTTTAATTCGTTCATATCACCTGGACAGTCAGAGAAATGCCCGTTAGGTGGGGATTGAGCGGGGCAGCCATCTCTTCAGCCCTCAACGCAGGGCGGGGTGTTGCCTTCCCTTTATTATTCCTTGGTGTCACTAGTTACTAATGCTATTTGTAATTGGGGAATGTGTCTAAGGCATCCGACAAATAGCACTGTGGCTCTGTATACTAGTAACGGGTATCTGAACAGAGGTTTAAATCAAAAAAAAAAAAAAAAAACTTTAAGGGGACCTCCTATAGCCTAGGGCTAAGACTCCTGTCCCACAGCGCAGCACTACTGGTTCAGGTCTCCGCTGCTCCAGAAAGTTTATTTGAATCGTGTCGGTCACACATTATAGTGCAGACCTTGCATAGGGCTGTGTTTATTTAACCACTTTTTCTCCTTTCGTTTGTCTCACCTGGGATAGTCAAAGAATTCCCTCTTAGGTGTGACGTATGCGGTGGAGCCATCTGCTTAACCCTCCACGCACCTGCAGGACGCTCCTGTTTGAACAGCTCAGATTATGCAGGTAATGTCACTGGTAACCAGAGACCTTATAGGTCATTTCACCTCTCCAAGGTTTCTAAAGGATCCTTGCTAACCTTCCATGTTACAATACTGATGATGTCTGTTTTCTGTGGAGTCTGAACCAAGGTCTCAGAATATCCAGGTGCATTATACAGCAGTTCGTCTGAGACTGCAGGTAAAGGAGGCGGACACGTCAAGTCCATCAGGGTTCGACGCCAATGACGGAATGACAGCGACTGGTCCAGCATCGAATGAGCTGGGCAGGCTCCGGTAGACACCCGAATACATAATTTCAGGTATCAAACAATGTTTATTTTCCTATCCTTTTCCCGCAGACGGCAGGAAATAGTATAAGTACCTCTCCAGGGTATACCCCTCGATGTATCGCCGGTCCAACAAGCTGCAGTTTTTTTTCCTGAGGCAACCTTGCTCAGGGAACCATCGAACGCACATATACGGCAGCGGGGTTCTACCTTGTCCGGAGCAGGTAGGTTGTGGAACAATTGTCTTATAGGTTACAGGATGTTTTGCATCAGGATCAATTGATACTTTGGTACAGGTCAGAATCACGATTCTGCTTTATGTTTTTTGGAGGTCTTCACGTCTGCAGACTCCGAACCTGCATTTTCGCTTGGGCTGTCTTAACCTGACTACCTCTGAGGCTGCGACAGTGACAGGTGAACATGAAATCCTACAGGACAGATGGTTCAGGTGAAGGAACTTTCTGCAGGATTTCTTGAACCATTGGAGGTAAGTCCACTTTGCTTTCTCCTACTACTGCCCAAGCTCCAAAACAGACCTTTACCGGTCTTTCCTTTAGTTTTTTTTCCCTGCCCTTTCAAGCTTTCGACCCAACACGGGCGATATCTCCGTCGCCAGGGGATTTAAAAAAAAAAAAAAAAGCTGAAGCAGAGGTTCATCCTCCTCGGTCCAGGCTGATTTTATATCATCCTATACTCACACTACAGGTCAGACTTTCCTACCACCTGGAGGGTCCCAGGGTAGGCGCAGGTCGGTGGGAGAAGGCTTGGGCGATTACAGACTAGATTTTGGAGTACAACCGTCTCGGGAGTCCCTCGGCAGGGGTCGGACGATTTACTATGAAAAGAGAGTCATACTGCAGGCGGCGCTCCATATGCTTCTAACCGCAAAGGGGGGTTGATCCCTGTTTCACATATCATTTGAATCGGGACAGTTCTCAGGCCTTTGTTTCTTTTCACGTTCCGAAGCCAGTTGACTCGGCCAGGCCTATTCTGGCCTTAGAATCCTTTCGGTCTGTGATTGCTAGTTTTAACAAGAAAGGGAGTTTTACGCGTCCCTTGTCTTCAGGGATGCCTGTTTACTCATTTCCGTTGGGTTTCCTCATCGGGTTTTTCTCAGATTCGCATTACAGGATTCTCATTTTCACTGTCGGTCCTTTCCTTTCGGTCTCTCTTCCGCTCCCACAGGGTTCAGGAAGATCACAGAATAACTATTTTTCAGGGGCAGGAGGTGACGTTGGTTCCCTAATGGGACAAACTTCTGCTACTATCCCACTCTGTACATTGGGTGGCTTCTAATTATCCAAAGGATCCAGGAGCTTCTGGTTCGACACAGATCCAATTTATGCTCCTCATAGATGTTTTCTCAACTCGGTCCGTCAGAGGATTTTTCCTCCCTCGGCACCAGGTACTTTATTTCTTCACAAGTTGCGACGCAATGAGTGGTCGCCTAAGTTCCCCTCTGAGCGGGAGACAACAATCTTCTTTCCACAAGCCACCAGGTCAGACTCCTGGGTGAAGGAACATTCCCCGGAGTTTTGTCAGCTGGTCTGCTGTGGGTGGAGATTTCGAATCGACCTCAGGGCGTTCTGACTGACTCTTTAACCCTTTACTACTCTCGGACGTGCGCTCTGGCGGCAGTAGCCGAGGATGCCCTCAGGGCTCCTGGGATTTTCTGGTTATTCTATCCTGCCTCCTTTTCTATTTCTACCTTACTTTCGGTAACAAAGGAGGGGAATATGCGTGCTAGTCCTCTCGGTGGCTCGGGTTGGGCCACCCATGACTTGAAGATACGGCTACACCTGTTGTCAGTAGAGGAGCCTTGGCTCCTATCTCGACTGGACTGTCTACTTCAACAGGGTCCTTTTCTTTGTTCAATCCTACACTGGTTTCATTTAACCGTGTGACTGTTCACGAGACCTCAGAAGAGGAGTTCCCTAGTTCGGTTAGGCCTACTGGGCCCCGATTTCAGAAGTCTGTTACCTCTTCTCGCTTTTGCCACTTTTGGAAAA
Source organism: Pseudophryne corroboree (assembly GCF_028390025.1). NCBI lineage: Eukaryota > Metazoa > Chordata > Amphibia > Anura > Myobatrachidae > Pseudophryne > Pseudophryne corroboree. The sequence continues at coordinate 849,590 of NW_026967494.1, forward strand.
CTGTATGGGACATACTAAGGATAAAAGGGGTTTTTCCCCTTCTTTCAGTTACCATTCAGCCGTCATCCTTGGTTTCTCTGGGAGGTTTTGCTCCGCTGCGCTTCAAACCACAGGGACCTAAATTTTAGGTCTCTGCCTTTTTCGGTACTCTTCCAAAAGAGATTAGCCTGGCGGCTGTAAGTTCGGGCTCTCCTTCAGGGAGTTCTCTATTGGCAACTCCCCCGGCTGAGCTTCGGCCTCAGCGGTCGTTTCTTCCAAAGGGGATGTCCGTTTTTCATATAAATTTGACACTAGTGTTTTTCAGTCCTCTTTGACTGTTGTCAGGGCTCACCGACTCTCTCTACAGCGGTCTTAGGCTATTCAACAAAGGGTTTTTCTTCTTTGTTCTGTACGATGCTCCTGTACTAAATAACCGGGGTCCCAGCGATTGCTCAGGAGCCTCCGTTTTCCATTTCAGCGCACTTTACGCGCGTTGTGGGACCTTCGTGGGCAGCTGCCCGTGGGGTCGCCATGAAGACTTTATGTCGGGCGGCTACTTGGTCGGACCAAATTCTACAAGTTTGACACTTTTGCGGCCTCTGCATCACAGTTTGGCCGAGCGGCTTTACAGGACTCTCAGCGCTCTCCCACCCGATTTGGGAGCTCTGGGACGTCCCCATTGTAACTACGCTCCAGTGGCCCCTAGTGGATGAAGGAGAAATCAGGATTTTGGTACTTACCGATAAATCCCTTTCTCCGAATCCACAGGGGCCACTGGACGCCCGCCCAGCGCTGTTCCTCCTTGTTTTTTGCTTAACGGTTTGCAGATCACCATATGACTGCTTGTTGAGTTCAGGCTAGCCTGGTTTTTGTCAGGTTCTGTTCCAGGTGTGGTCTGGGTTATCCTGGTTTACAGGGCCTCATTAACCTCCTCTACCTTACGGTTTGTTTTTTCCAGCTCTCCTCGGGCACAGTTTTACGTAGACTGGCTTGGAGGGGAGATAGTAGGGGAGGAAATAGCCACAGTGTGAGAATTTTTAAAGTGCCAGCTCCCAATTACTGCCTACTATTTCCCCATTGTAACTACGCTCCAGTGGCCCCTGTGGAATCGGAGAAAGGGATTTATCGGTAAGTACCAAAATCCTGATATTAGCTGAGACGTATGATATGATATCACCCCGGAGAACTGATTTCGCAGTCATCCAGAACAATATAGGATCTTCTTCTAGATGGGATACATTATTAGTCAGAAAAGATTCCCAGGAGGATTCCAATTTCTGTTGGAATTTTAGGGAGTTTGCGAGATATGACGGGAACCGCCATAATTTAGGAGATGGGGAGGAGACATTTGGAAAGGGTCGCAGTTACCAGGGCATGATCCGAGAGGGCTATGGTCTCAATTTTGGAGTCAGACACATGAGGAAGTAAAGAATGGGATAATAAAATGTAATCTATCCTGGATAGTGTGTGATGTGCAGCGGAGAGGCATGTGTATTCTTTTTCCGTGGGGTGCAGAGCCCTCCAGATATCTACTGCTTGCAATCTTTCTGCTAAAAAGGGAACTCCAAGTTTAGGCAGTGTGAGATGTCTCGCGGGAAGATGAGACCTATATAGATAGGAGGAAGAGATAAGGTTAAAATCACCACCTAGGAGCAAAGGTTCTGTTAAAAAGGGGGTAAATTTAGCTAGTAGAGACTGAAAAAACATCTTGTTATAAACATTAGGAGCGTAAACGTTGCATATAGTGTACATTTTACCATTAATCTTTGCAGATAATATAACATAACGACCATCTGGGTCAGTTAAAGTGGAAACCACCTCCGTGAGAATATGACTTTTTACCAATACGACAACACCCCTAGATTTAGAATTATATGAGCTTAAACCCAGTACCTGCCAGTTTAAGGTGTTCAATTTCACCGTCTCCTCCTGTGTGAGGTGCGTTTCCTGCAGGAAAGCCAGATCTATCCGTTGTTTGTTGAGATAAAGGAGTATTTTCCGTCTCTTCGCTGGGGAGTTAAATCCCCCTACATTCCAAGTTCCCACTACTAAGTCAGGCATGTTGTCGTGTCAAAGATTAAACATATGCACCAACCACTATCAGCTTTATCCAGATAATGACAGTCACATCCTGGGAGGGGGGTAGGTGAGAGGGGGGAGGATAGAGACAATATAAGGGGGGGAGAAGCATTAGAAAAGAAAAAAGTAAACAACAGGTCGTACAATATGATAAACATTACCGTACTAATAACCATTTTAGCATTGACCAGCGACCTCCGGCTAACGGTCATATACAAGGACCAATAACAGTGGCCACGTGTATGAGCGTTAGAGGACATGAAAGCAATAGTGAGGTAGGATTTCCCCCCCACCGTCCGCTCATAAGTATCTATGCCCGCCCGAGAAGAAAAGTGAAGAGTCCCCATATATAAACTAATCTGTGAGGAGCAATATGTCATGAGTGGCAATCAGGGAGTGGGGATTACCAAAAGATAACTTCAGCTATCGCTGCAGACTAGAAATATGTCCAGCTAAATTGTACATCACTCTGTATGAGATAATCTCATATCTAAGTGAGCTGAGTTATCTATATTCCTAGATGCAATCGTGTGAAGAAAATACAGAGAAATGGGTGCATATAACTGAGAATATGTATGATCAGAGTTCAGCAGTGGCAGTCACTGAACGGTCTGCAGACAGGGTCAAGAGAGCACTACCCATGAGGGGGGTGCTTGAGAGTATCCGAGTGAGATCATGAGATTACAATGCCGGTGAAGGGCGATCTGTGATGTCCACGCTATCCTCTTTTGCAACATTGCGTAGATATGCTGCTGCATCAGCGGGTGACAAAAAGTCCTTGTGGGAGGTACCCTCATAAATGCGCAAGCGTGCGGGGTAGAGCAGACCAAACTTGCATCCCTCAGACACGAGTTGCGTGCAAATTGGTGAAAAAGCCTTGCGGGCCCGGGTCAGTTCCACTGAGTAATCCTGAAATATGTAAAGCTTGTTACCCTCCCATTGTAAATCTTTCACTTTACGGGAAGCAGACCAAAATATTATTTTATGAAGGTAGTTCAGACATCGGAACAAAGTCACACGAAGGGTGGTGCGGTCTGTTGGGGGTGGGAACTGGTCCTACTCGGTGGACTCTCTCGATCACGAGATCACTACAGTCCCGATCAATTCCCAATAGAGAGGGAAGAGTAGTGCATACAAAATGTGCCAGTGCCGTGCCTGTAATAGATTCTGGCTGTCCCACTAATCTTATATTGTTTCTTCTCGAACGATTTTCAATATCGTCTAATTTATTCCATATTTGGTAATTTTCTGTAGTGAGATTTTTTTACTGAATGGTGAAGCCCTTCTATGTCATGGGTAGCTGCTTGAAGTTGTGTTTCAGTGCGGGTAACCCTCTGTGTCAGGTGCTGCAATTGTTTGGATATGTCACTTACTGCTTGGGACAGGAGAGGTGCCATTGTAGCAGTGATTGCAGCCACTACATCTCTGTATGTGACAGGGGCTGTGGGGTCACGGCATACCTGGGAGCCTGTGTTGTCTGCACCCTCTGCTGCAGCTTTTTTGGAAGCTGGGGAAATCACCTCAGGTCCGGCGCCATGACACTTGTCGCGCGGCGCTTCTCCTGCCTGTTCGGCGCGGCTACGGGAGCCTGTGGGGCTGCTGTCACGGCTGTCACAAAGCGGTCCATTGTGATCGCGAATGCCGGCGGGGTGTCACGGGCGGTGTAGAGGCTATAATAGCCTTGAAACGGTGTTTAAAAGCGGGCGGCGGGGACGGAGCTCCTGCGGTGAGCTTCCTACTCCATGCGTCCCGGAACCGGAAGTCCACTTCATTTATATTTACACTATCTCACGATTTGAGTCATCCACAAATTAAATGATATGTTAAGAATGACTTATGAGCTGTTTATTTAAACAGTTCAGACAACCAATTAGGTCGAGAACCCCATAATGAGAAATGGTAATATACCCCAATATTAAGAGATTATAGATAACTCCTTGGCTGGATTAATCACTCAATACTGTAAAACACCATACATGAATGTGACTGTCACCCCTTGGTATATATAAAACAATGACCACAGGTATACCACAAGGGACTAATGATATATTATAATCCAATACTAAGGGAAGAGATATAACAGTAAATGTAATATTGTGACACATCCCACAATATTCTATTGAACATAGAACTGCATAGGTGGTTCTACTTGTGTCAATTCATATATTAAGTGTGGGATTGTGGGATCATTACTCAAGGGGTTTGGACTTACAGTACATTAATACGACTAGAGGTTTATAACAATGATTACAGACATACTGTAAGGGATTTAGGACATATTGTGGGATCCGAATAACTTGCTCAATATTGTGATCTATCCCACAGTAATGTGTTGGACCTAGAATTGTATAGGTGGTATTACCTGAGATAGTTGATATACTACGATTGGGGATGATTAACATTAAAAGTTATATTTTATACAAATTAATAATTTTCTCTCTATCTTAGTGCGCCAACACAGAGACAATCTTCTCTTTCTTACCTTTCCCTACACCATGAGCCATAATGGCTTAAGGAAAATAACATAAACATATAGTATGTTCCCCACACTGTCCATGGCATAGGAAGATATAATGACACTAGGAATATGTACAAAATGATGTTTTGATAAGATACTGATGAATATGTACTTGAGCAGAAGAAGAAATATATCACTTATCAATTGAGACACGCTTACCAAAAGTATCTATTTATATCTCGTGGTTATAGAGCTAAAATACTATGATTTACAATTAATTTACTATAAAAAATTCCCTTACTGATATGCCTTTTGGCTTACTATATAGACTTGTGATAGACCTAGGAAGTTTTACTTTTATGTACTAGCTAAAAATATAAAGGCTACAAGCACCTCTATGGGACTCATTAATGAAGAAATGAGAGACATTAGAGAAGGTGTGATTCAAAATCGAGTAGACATCGATTAGTTACTGCTCAGAGAAGGTAGCGGATAGGAACAATTTAAGGAATGTGTTTTAATATCTCAGATAATTACAATCCCATTGAACAGAAGCTTAAATTACTACAAGATTTACAGGAACACATGAACCAATCGGCTGATTGGGATCTTTTTGGATGGATGGGAGCTAGTATTTCTAAGTGGCTATATCAAGTGTTACATTATGTCATGATGATAATTCTTATAATTCTCATAATCTATGTAAGCATCAAATGTCTGCCGGCCCTTGGTCGACAGTGTGGCAAAATACTAACAACCCAAAGAAAGCCAAAAACTAATCTTATGGTGATGACCCCGGTTACCTACACTGCGGTAGCCCACACATGATCACACTAACAGAAATATACACTTAATAGGTGCTTACATGCTTTTGCTTCATACACACACATAGCAAGAAGAACCTCAACCTATAGCCAGGGTAAAGAAACCACATGTTCTGTCGCTACCTCTTCCATTTCTCTTATCTATCCAAGTTTTCGGGAGGATTGAGGCTTTTCGCATCGATACTCAGTGGACTAGTGCCAGCGATTGTATCCAGAGAACGGGTTTTCCTTATTCTATCTCACATCTCACACTACTCCACTCATCACCAGACAAATCATTTACACATGGTGAGTATTTGATTTATTATATGATAGTTGTTTAGAGATTAAACAAAACGGTGGAATGTTGAAGTTCAATCAAATATCCTGTATTGTCTCATTAATTGTGCTATGATTCTTGGTATTCTAATGTTCCCTTAAACAGTGTCTTCTTTTAGTATAGAGTTAATATGCACAGAGTAATATTCTCCCTCAACCCTTGAGCATCATTTGATTAGGTGTTTATGTGGCTAGTAGCAAGGCCTTTGTGTAGATAACGAGTGCTCAATGATATTGTATGAGACTTTGTGGCAGAACAAGAACATATCATGGAATATCTGATGGACCTTCACTTTAGACAACACGTTATTATGAACAAAAATGACCTTTATGACAATGAAGCCTATCAGAGAACCTAATTGTTATATATAGGAGATTCAAGATTCATGGACAAGTCTGCCATCTTATGGATAAAACCACTCTCTTTAATTAGCTAATATGACCATATTTGGCATTTCCCCTAATTGTTCATCAACCAATATATCTCCATGATTTAATCTATATGTACGCCTTGTTTGTAAATAAGCTCTGAATAATTGTATAATGTTATGGTATAAATAATGTACAGTCAGTGTTCTAAAGACACTAGCTCATTGATGAATTCCGTCTTGGTCCACGCTCCTCTGCGCAGAATATTGGGAGCGGTTCCCTCTTTGATAATAAATTCCATATGCTGAATATCATCACAACGGAGAACTCTCAATTATTTTTATAATTCATCTTTAACACCATACTTGTTGTATTGGGACTGTTTGCCATCTCCTTTTCCTTTTGTTTTCCCTTGAGACAGAAGGGCTGAAAAGCTGGAATTTTAGGCTTGAATTTGTATGTGGAAGGAAACTTCACATTTTTGGAGTCTGCTTCTGACTCCAAGATACTGATTAATTCTTTACCAAAAAGAATATCTCCAGTAAAAGGTAAAGACTCCAAAACCTTTTTGGATTCTGAATCAGCTTTCCATGTACAAAGCCAAACCACTCTGCGAGCGGCTACTGCTGAAGCTGATGCCTGAGAGGCAATAGTACCCATATTCAAGGCTGCTTCTTCCATAAACATTGCAGCCTGTTTGATATGTGCTACATGAGAGTTTTGCTCTCTAGATTCAATTGAAAGATCCCCTTCCAATGCATCAGCCCAGGTTGCCACTGCTTTTGCCAGCCAGGCTGAAGCCATGACTGGTCTTACGATTGCCCCAGACAGGGAAAAAACCATCCACTCTCCTATCCATGACATTTAATGATGTTGAAGGCAGAGGTAATATAGATATTCCCACTAATCGAATGACATGCGTATGTACTTTAGGGGACACCTCCCTCTTTAAAGTCCTCAGCTGGAAGAGGATAATTGGAATTCCATTTCACTGGAATTCTTAATTTCTTACTGGGTGTAACCCAAGCCTCTTTCATAATTTCCTTCAGCTGTTCTGACCCAGAAAACACAGTCCTGTTTTGGGACATTTAAACACAGATGTCTTGGATTTTAACACAGGCTCTGCTGATTCTTCTAAGGATGGAATGGCTTTTATCACATTAATTTACTCAGATATGTCCACTGAGCTAAGACCTTCCGCCTCATCTTCATATGCAGAACCAGAGTGTAATGAGTCTTCATTCTCCAACGAATCCTCATCTGAAGCATGTGTAGACTGTAAAGATGTTTTTTCATGTCTATGTGCTTTACTTACCACTAGCCTTTCAGCCTGTTTTTGTTGAGAGGTTGCTGCTTCCCCTGCTGATAAACCTCAGGAGGAATGCTGCATGTAAGGGTTAATAGTGTAACCTATCCCTGGTACAGAAGTTGGAATTATCCACTGAGCTATACTGGATAATGTCTGTACAAAGGTAGCCCATGGGGGTTCGACTTGCTCCTGTGTCCTCCTTGGATTTTTCAAGAGACTTTGGTGAAAGCTAAAACAATTTTTCTGAACCAGATCCTGAGAGGTTAGCTCAGCTTTGACTAACAGGATATGAGTGTTAGTGCTGCTTTGAGTGTTTTTTCCTCACCCTTGTCGCTCTTAGGGGGTAATTCCAAGTTAATTGCAGCAGGAATTTTGTTAACAGTTGGGCAAAACCATGTGTACTGCAGGGGAGGCAGATATAACATGTGCAGAAAGAGTTAGATTTGGTTGGGTTATTTTGTTTCTGTGCAGGGAAAATACTGGCTGCTTTATTTTTACACTGCAAAAGAGATTGCAGATTTAACACACCCCACCCAAATCTAACTCTCTCTGCACATGTTAAATCTGCCTCCCCTGCAGTGCACATGGTTTTGCCCAACTGCTAAAAATTTTCCTGCTGCGATCAACTTGGAATTACCCCCTTAGACATGATAAATAATCAGACACTTGCACAGTGTACTACACAATTTGTGACTGTAATCACTTAAAATTTTGTTAAAGTGACATAAAAGCCGACCCTACCCTGCTTTGCACCAGCATTGAAGATCGGAATAGACAGAAAAAAACTGATAGAATTATTATAATTTCCTCAGTCACAGGTTATACATTAGTATAATAAGCAATATGAGCACATAATCAACTACAAATACATTTCAAGTATGTAGGAGAAACCTATTACTGAGACAGAGCATCGAGTGACCGGAACCAGAAGTGACATTGGGCGCGCACACATGAAGGCGCACACAAGGATGGAGCGGCAAGGTGCTAGAGCCAGAAGCCGGCAGCAAGGGGGAAGCCAGCGGTCGGGGAGAGCCAGTGGCCGGAGGAGAATCTTGCACAGACTGAAATGAGGTGGGTTTATAATATGGGCACTCTAGCTCCAAAAGGACTACACCTGGACTTTGGACTCAAATGGTTTTTATAATAATTTATTGATATATATATATATATATATATATTTTTTATGAAAATCTAATTATATGTTCCTTTAAGGTTACTTTTCATTTCCACCCCTGCCTTCATAATGCTGTATTTGTACACATATTATCAATAAGCATGGGGTTACGAAGACATTCTCAAAAATACTTTCCGGCACTATTTATGGTGTTATTTTCATATAACCTTTTTTTGTACCTAAAAAAATTTTTCATACTACTCATGATTATATTGCTATAAGGGGACATTTTATATCTTTTTAGCAAGTTTGTTTGTATTACGTCCTAAATGCAGGTCTGTGGAACGCATAATAACCAAATGCGTTCCACGATCAGGGCCTCCGTGAATGGAAATCCTAGATGCAGGTACACTACATCACCGCGGCCAATAGCACAGGGTCCGCGTGGAAACGGAAATCGTGTGCGTTCCAGACCGCGGGAGGAGTAACACAAACTGAGAAGCTCGCGCCACAAATAGGAACGAGTAGCGGACGAAAGCGGAAGTCAGGTGTGCGTTCCACAAGTTGGAAAGCACACCCAATTACAGTTCTTTTTAATATTTTCAAGCATTTAAAAATAATTATTTGATGAATTTACCACCAAAGGGGTTGTGAAATATCTACATAAGACCCTCTAAAATAAGCCCTATGAGGTAACATATAGAGGGAGATGTTTTCTTGCACTGCGCAGTCTAAACCAATCACACCACAGCACTGGGTTTAAATATCCCCATTTCTCTATTCCACCATACCTTGATAAAGGCTCCTTGTGAGCAGAAACGCGCTGGTATTGTGGGACAGACTGCAGCAGAATAAAGAATCTGTGAAGGTACCCAGGACTGCCATAGCCAGAGGAGGAACAGTGCTGAGTTCCTGGGAGGTACTTATTCACTATCTCACAATCGTTATAGGGTAACCATCACTGGGGACCCCACTTATTCTGGTATGCACATTTACCCCATCAAATGTTGGTGGAATTGTTTTTAATACTATTTTAAATTGTAGGCAGTTTTTTTTAATAAAACTGTACTTCACTATATATTCCTTCATTTTCTGTTCTTTTGAGGGAAAAAAGAGGAATTCTGTTCTAATTTTTAAGGAAGGATTAAAGTAATTGACTATTTCCTACGGAGTTAATATTCAAGCATTAATCCCGTATTACCCCGGTGGGTGCGCACATCTGCATCTTGTGCATTGTTTGGTGGTTTTTTGGAAGTGGCGGTGACCACTTCAGCGGACGTTGCAGCACTGCTGGTTTGAAAAACTTTTCTTTACAACTTCTGTGCACAGATCAGTGGAGCAGATGAGTAGTAACTTTCCCTATTAGCTTTTCCCACTGTGTTGTATAACTGATTGTCTTCCTTTGTCCATTACTGCATTTTATTGTTGAGTCCCTGTCTTTGTACTAAATGTATACTTATCCTATCCCTTTATTTATATATATTTTTATTTATTTATTGTCCCTTATTCCTTTATTTTATTTGTTTATTGTTCCTTATATATTCCTTGTATATTGATTGTCCCCCTCTTTTTGATTTTCTGAAGGTAGCAGGGAGTTAGCACAAATTAAAAAATCGGGGTGGCTGAGATTGGGAATCTCATTCAATGCATGTCGTGCATGATGTATGCGCACCTGACACAACAGTCTGATTGCGGGTACATCTGTGCGCAATGTGAGCGTACGGCCGCCCTGGAAGCCCAGGTAACTGATCTAGAACGGACCGTTACGAGACTAAGGAGCATTCACAATCTCAAGCAAAGTTTAGATAGAATGGTGGAGGAGTTGCAGAGGGGATCATTGGTAGATGAGGAAGATCAGGTAGACAGCTGGGTCATGGTTAGAAGGAAGAAGAGGGGGAGGGGAAGATAGGACATCTCCGATCCCCCAAACCCCAATAAATTTGCCCAATTTGATGAAGGTTCTGAGGATGGCAGTGAGGAAATGATGTAACCGGAGGAAAAAAGATGGGTATCTAGTCAGATTGTGGTGGTAGGGGATTCTATTATCAGGACGACAGGGCAATCTGCTACAGGGACCATGATCGTCATAGTCTGTTGTCTTCCGGGTGCTCGGGTACAGTACATCGCGGACAGGGTAGATTGTTGGGAGGGGCTGGTAAAGACCCGGAGATCTTGGTGCATGTTGGCACCAATGACAAAGTTAGTGGTAGGTTGGAAGTCCTTAAGAAAGACTATAGGGACTTAGGCAAGAAACTTAAGGCAAGGATATCTAGGGTAATATTCTCCGAAATATTACCAGTGCCATGCACTAGCCCAGGGAGGCAGAGGGAGATCAGGGAGGTAAATGTGTGGCTTAGAGACTGGTGTAGGAAGGAGGGGTTTGTGTTCCTGGAACCCTGGGTGGACTTCTCAGTCAGGCGGCATCTTTGTCATGATGGATTAGAAGGTTGGAGGAGCTTTTAAACTAGGAGCCAGGGGGGAGGGTTTAGCTAGAATCTGCGGGTTAATTAGTGAGAGCAGTAAGGATAGGGGTAGTGAACAATTTGGGTGTGGAGAAGGGGGGAGCGTAAGATCAGATGCAAGGATATTTGCATGGGTATTGACACCGGAAATACTGACACAGGTATTGCCCAAAATATTCCCAATTTATTACCTAATGACGGATATGGCTCAGCAATACGGTATATAGAAAGTAATGTGCTTAGCATAAGGGAGGATACTAACATCAGGGAGGGGGTTTACAAAGTCTTATAGGTCAGATAGAGATAGTAGTGAGGAAGGCTGTATTAAGCATGATGGGGTGGAAAGGGATGGAGAAGAATAACAGTCAGTAAGGGTAAGTCTAGAAAGGCTCTTGTAAATATAGATAAGATACCACTAAAACAAACGGGCAATGGAGAGGCTAAGCTAAGATGTATGCTTGTGAACACAAGAAGCCTATCGGGTAAAATGGGGGAATTGGAATGGCTTGTATCAAAGTCTCAGTATGATATTATAGGTATTACGGAAACATGGTGGGACGACTCTCACGACTGGGTTGTGAATTTGGAGGGATATTCTCTTTTCAGGAGGGATAGGGCTACCAAAAGGGGAGGAGGGGTATGTCTCTTTGTTACACCATCTCTAAAACCAAACTTAATAGAGGGTATTTTCAGGGAGGCTGGAGATAACGTGGAGTCACTATGGGTTGAGATCACAAGTGGGGGCACAGAGGCAAAGAAACTAGTCATTGGCACGTGCTACAAGCAACCAGATATTAGTGTACATGATGAGGAACAACTCTTACACCAAATTGAAAAAGCTGCGGGAATGGGGGACATCCTAGTGTTAGGGGATTTTAACTATCCTGATATGAATTGGAGTAACGATTCATGTGTAAAAACTAGGAGCAGCAGGTTCTTAAATACATTAAAGGATCAATACTTAACTCAATTAGTCTAGGACCCAACTAGAGGTAAAACTATTCTGGACCTAGTTATTACCAATATTGTGGACATTATATCAAACACTAAAGTTGGGGAGACTTTGGGAAACAGTGATCACTATATGAACACATTTGACATCAGTTTCAAGAAACAGCTATAAGGGAACAACTAAAACATTTAACTTTAGAAAAGCTAACTTCAATATGCTGAGACAGGCACTAAACGAGATTGATTGGGAAGTTTTGTTTCATGGTAAAGACACAACGGAAATGTGGGATGCTTTAAAAGGGTTGCTTGATAGCAATATTCACAAATTAATTCCTATGAACAGTAAACGCAGGAGTACTAAAAACAAACCAATATGGCTTAATACGGAGGTCAAAGAAGCAATGGCTAAAAAGAGGCGTGCTTTCAAAACATTTAAATCTAATGGAGGGGAGGAGTCATTCCAGCATTACAAGGAATGCAAAAAAAATGCAATAAAGTAATAATCGCAGCAAAAGTTGTAAACGAAAAGCAAATCGCTATAGAGAGTAAAAGCAATCCTAAACAGTTTTATAAATACATAAACAGTAAAAGGTTAAAGAAGGAGAATGTAGGCCCGTTAAAAGATGAATTGGGAGCTTTGATAAACGACAATAAAATAAAAGCGGAAATACTGAACACTTTTTTTCCTCAGTATTCACCAGGGAGGATCAGTCGGAGAAAGTAGTGCATAAAGATAGTGATGGTAATGACTCTTGGCTGAATACTTGTTGTCCTTGAGAGACTAAGCAAAATAAAGATTAATAAATCACCAGGCCCAGATGGTTTTCATCAGAGGGTTATTACGGAGCTTAGGTCATAGCTAGCAAAATCCCTATACTTGATAATCCACAGTTCAAACAGGCAAAGTACCTAAGGATTGGTGCATAGTGGAGGTAGTGCCATTATTAAAAAAGGAAACTAAAAATAATCCTTGTAACTATAGACCAGTTAGCTTAACCTCTATAGTGGGCAAAATATTGGAAAGTTTCTTGAGGGATAGCATAAAGGATTATCTGCAGGTTAATAAGATTATTAGCAAAAGTCAGCATGGGTTTGTAAGGGACAGATCATGTCAAACTAACTTAATTAGCTTCTACGAGGAAGTGAGCGAGAATCTTGATCAGGGAAAAGCAGTGGATGTGGTGTATTTAGATTTTGCAAAAGCCTTCGATACAGTGCCTCACAGGAGACTGATCATCAAATTAATGGATCTTGGTCTAGGATATACTATTTGTACATGGATAAGTAATTGGCTGGATAACAGAGTACAACGAGAAATGGTCAACAGGATGTTCTCCAGCTGGGCACCAGTAGTTAGTGGAATACCACAAGGGTCCGTACTTGGCGTGCAACTGTTCAATATATTTATCAACGATCTAGGAATACGCTTGGAAAGCACAGTGTCAATCTTTGTGGAGGATACTAAGATGTGTAAGGTAATTCAGATAGCGATTTGGAGTCTCTACAAAATGACTTATTTAAACTTGAAGCCTGGGTGTCTAAATGGGGAATGAGGTTCAATATAGAAAAATGCAAACTTATGCATTTTGGGACAAAAAAAACACACAAGCAGCGTACACTCAAAATGGGGAAATAAATAAGAATATACTCACCGGTAATTCTATTTCTCGTAGTCCGTAGTGGATGCTGGGGACTCCGTAAGGACCATGGGGAATAGACGGCTCCGCAGGAGACTGGGCACATCTAAAGAAAGCTTTAGGACTATCTGGTGTGCACTGGCTCCTCCCCCTATGACCCTCCTCCAAGCCTCAGTTAGGACACTGTGCCCGGAAGAGCTGACACAATAAGGAAGGATTTTGAATCCCGGGTAAGACTCATACCAGCCACACCAATCACACCATATAACTCGTGATAGGAACCCCGGTTAACAGTATGATAACAGAGGAACCTCTGAATAGATGGTTCGCAATAACAACCCGATTTGTGTAACAATAACTATTTACGAGTATTGCAGACAATCCGCACTTGGGATGGGTGCCCAGCATCCACTACGGACTACGAGAAATAGAATTACCAGTGAGTAAATTCTTATTTTCTCTAACGTCCTAGTGGATGCTGGGGACTCCGTAAGGACCATGGGGATTATACCAAAGCTCCCAAACGGGCGGGAGAGTGCGGATGACTCTGCAGCACCGAATGAGAGAACTCCAGGTCCTCCTCAGCCAGGGTATCAAATTTATAAAATTTTGCAAACGTGTTTGCCCCTGACCAAGTAGCAGCTCGGCAAAGTTGTAAAGCCGAGACTCCTCGGGCAGCCGCCCAAGATGAGTCCACCTTCCTTGTGGAATGGGCTTTTACAGATTTAGGCTGCGGTAGTCCCACCGCAGAATGCGCCAGCTAAATAGTGCTACAAATCCAGCGCGCGATAGTTTGCTTAGAAGCAGGTGCACCCAGCTTGTTGGGTGCATATAGAATAAATAGAGAGTCGGTTTTCCTGACTCCAGCCGTCCTGGAAATATACATTTTCAGGGCCCTGACTATGTCCAGTAACTTGGAATCCTCCAAATCCCTAGTAGCCGCAGGCACCACAATAGGTTGGTTCAAGTGAAAAGCTGATACCACCTTCGGGAGAAACTGAGGACGAGTCCTCAACTCTGCCCTATCCATATGGAAAATCAGATAAGGGCTTTTACAGGACAAAGCCGCCAATTCTGACACGCGCCTGGCCGAAGCCAGAGCAAACAGCATAACCACTTTCCACGTGAGATATTTCAAATCCACAGTCTTAAGTGGCTCAAACCAATGTGATTTCAGGAACACCAAAACCACATTGAGATCCAAAGGTGCCACTGGGGGCACAAAAGGGGGCTGAATATGCAGAACTCCTTTGACAAATGTCTGAACTTCAGGCAGTGAAGCCAGGTCTTTCTGGAAGAAAATCGACAGGGCCGAAATCTGGACCTTAATGGACCCCAATTTGAAGCCCAACTTCACTCCTGCTTGCAGGAAATGTAGGAATCGACCCAGTTGAAATTCCTTCGTTGGGGCCTTCTTGGCCTCACACCAAGCAACATATTTTCGCCAAATGCGGTGATAATGTTTTGCGGTGACATCCTTCCTGGCTTTGATCAGGGTAGGGATGACTTCTTCCGGAATGCCCTTTTCCTTTAGGATCCCGCGTTCAACCGCCATGCCGTCAAACGCAGCCGCGGTAAGTCTTGGAACAGACAGGGTCCCTACTGCAGCAGGTCTTGTCTGAGCGGCAGAGGCCAAGGGTCCTCTGCAAGCATATCTTGAAGTTCCGGGTACCAAGCTCTTCTTGGCCAATCCGGAAACCACGAGAATAGTTTTCACTCCTCGCCTTATTATTCTCAGTACCTTGGGAATGAGAGGCAGAGGAGGAAACACATAAACCGACTGGTACACCCACGGTGTTACTAGAGCGTCCACAGCGATCGCCTGAGGGTCTCTTGACCTGGTGCAATATCTTTATAGCTTTTTGTTGAGGCGGGACGCCATCAAGTCCACCTGTGGTCTTTCCCAACGGTTTACCAGCATGTGGAAGACTTCTGGATGAAGTCCCCCTTCACCCGGGTGGAGGTCGTGCCTGCTGAGGAAGTCTGCTTCCCAGTTATCCACTCCCGGAATGAACACTGCTGTCAGTGCTAACACATGATTCTCTGCCCAATGGAGAATCTTTGTGGCTTCTGCCATTGCCCTCCTGCTTCTTGTGCCGCCCTGTCTGTTTACATGGGCGACCGCCGTGATGTTGTCTGATTGGATCAGTACCGGCTGGTTCTGAAGCAGGGGCCTTGCTTGGCTTAGGGCATTGTAAATGGCCCTTAGCTCCAGAATATTTATGTGAAGCGAAATCTCCTGATTTGACCACAGCCCTTGGAAATTTCTTCCCTGTGTTACTGCCCCCCAGCCCCGAAGGCTGGCATCCGTGGTCACCAGGACCCAGTCCTGTATTCTGAATCTGCGGCCCTCTAGTAATGAGCCGTCTGCAGCCACCACAGCAGCGACACCCTGGTTCTTGCCGACAGGGTTATCCGCTGTTGCATCTGGAGATGGGACCCGGACCACTTGTCCAACAGGTCCCACTGGAAAGTCCTTGCGTGGAACATTCCGAATGGAATTGCTTCGTAGGAAGCTACCATTTTTCCCAGGACTCGAGTGCATTGATGGACCGACACCTGTCCCGGTTTTAGGAGGTTTCTGACTAGAGATGACAACTCCTCGGCTTTTTCCACTGGAAGAAACACTTTTTTCTGGTCTGTGTCCAGAATCATTCCCAGGAACAGAAGACGTGTCGTCGGGACCAGCTGTGATTTTGGAATATTGAGAATCCAGCCGTGCTGTTGCAGCACTTCCTGAGAAAGTGCTGCCCCCACTACCAACTGTTCCTTGGACCTCGCCTTTATCAGGAGATCGTCCAAGTACGGGATAATTAAAACTCCCTTCTTGCGAAGGAGTATCATCATTTCGGCCATTACCTTGGTAAAGACCCTCGGTGCCATGGATAACCCAAACGGCAGCGTCTGGAACTGATAGTGACAGTCCTGTACCACAAATCTGAGGTACTCCTGGTGAGGAGGGTAAATGGGGACATGTAGGTACGCATCCTTGATGTCCAGGGAGACCATGTAATCCCCCTCGTCCAGGCTCGCGATAATCGCCCTGAGCGATTCCATCTTGAACTTGAACCTTTTGATATAAGTGTTCAAGGATTTTAAATTTAAGATGGGTCTCACCGAAGCGTCCGGTTTCGGTACCACAAACATTGTGGAATAGTAACCCTTTCCTTGCTGAAGGAGGAGTACCTTGACAATCACTTGCTGTGAATGCAGTTTTTGAATAGCCACCAACACCGCCTCCCTGGCAGAGGGAGTTGCCGGTAAGGCAGATTTTAGGAAACGGCAGGGGGGAGACGTCTCGAATTCCAGCCTGTATCCCTGAGATACTACTTGAAGGACCCAGGGATCCACCTGTGAGAGAGCCCACTGTGCGCTGAAATTCCTGAGACGGGCCCCCACCGTACCCGGGTCCGCCTGTGAAGCCCCAGCGTCATGCTGTGGACTTACCGGACGCGGGGGAGGACTTCTGCTCTTGGGAACTGGCTGTGTGCTGCAGCTTTTTCCCTCTACCTTTGCCTCTCGGCAGAAAGGATGAGCCTCTAGCCCTCTTGCTTTTCTGGGGCCGAAAGGACTGTACCTGATAATACGGTGCTTTCTTTTGCTGTGGGGTAGCCTGTGGCAAAAAGGTCGATTTCCCAGCAGTAGCTGTGGACACAAGGTCCGAAAGACCCTCCCCAAACAGTTATACCCCCTTATAGGGCAAAACTTCCATGTGCCGTTTCGAGTCGGCATCGCCTGACCATTGCCGAGTCCATAACCCCCTTCTGGCGGCAATGGACATAGCGCTTATTTTTGATGCCAGCCGGCAAATATCCCTCTGTGCATCACGCATGTATAAGACAGCGTCTTTTATATGCTCTATTGTCAGCAAAATATTGTCCCTATATTTATAGTATCAATATTATCCAACAGGGAATCTGACCACGCAGCAGCAGCACTGCACATCCAAGCTGATGCAATCGCTGGTCGTAATATAATGCCTGTGTGTGTGTATATAGCTTTAAGGGTAGTTTCCTGCTTTCTATCAGCAGGTTCCTTTAGGGCGGCCGTATCCGGAGACGGTAGTGCCACCTTTTTTGATAAGCGTGTCAGCGCTTTATCTACCCTAGGGGGTATTTCCCAACGTGACCTATCCTCTGGCGGGAAAGGGTACGCTGCCAATAACCGTTTAGAAATTATTAATTTCTTATTGGGGGAAGTCCACGCTTCCTCACACACCTCATTTAATTCCTCAGATGCAGGAAAAACTACAGGTAGTTTTTTCTCACCAAACATAATAACCTTTTTTTTTTGTGGTACCTGGGGTATTATCAGAAATGTGTAATACATTTTTCATTGCCTCAATCATGTAACGGGTGGACCTATTGGAGGGTACACTAGTCTCATCGTCGTCGACACTGGAGTCAGTATCCATGTCGACATCTGTGTCTGTCACCTGAGGTAGCGGGCGTTTTAAAGCCCCTGATGACATTTGAGACGCTGGAACAGGCACAAGCTGAGTAGCCGGCTGTCCTATGTCGTCAAACCTTTTGTGTAAGGAGTTGACACTGTCACGTAATTCCTTCCATAAGTCCATCCACACAGGTGTCGACCCCGCAGGGGGTGACATCACATTCACAGGCATTTGCTCCGCCTCCACATCATTTTCCTCTTCATACATGTCGACACAGCCGTACCGACACACAGCAGACACGCAGGGAATGCTCTGACAGAGGACAGGACCCCACAAAGCCCTTTGGGGAGACAGAGGGAGAGTATGCTAGCACACACCAGAGCGCTATATACCACAGGGATATCACCTATAAAGAGTGTTTTCCCCTTATAGCTGCATATATATATATAATACTGCGCCTAAATTTGTGCCCCCCCCCCCCCCCCTCTGTTTTTTACCCTTTCTGTAGTGCAGGACTGCAGGGGAGAGCCAGGGAGCAATCCTTCCAGCGGAGCTGTGAGGGAAAATGGTGCCAGTGTGCTGAGGGAGATGGCTCCGCCCCTTTTTTGGCGGGCTTTCTCCCGCTATTTTAATATATCTGGCAGGGGTTAATATACACCTATATAGCCTCTGGGGTTATATATGGTGTAAGTTTGCCAGCCAAGGTGTTAATATTGCTGCTCAGGGCGCCACCCCCAGCGCCCTGCACCCATCAGTGACCGGAGTGTGTGGTGTGCATGAGGAGCAATGGTGCACAGCTGCAGTGCTGTGCGCTACCTTGGAGAAGACAGAAGCCTTCAGCCGCCGATTTTCCGGACCTTCTTGCTTCTGGCTCTGTAAGGGGGACGGCGGCGCAGCTCCGAGAACGAACGACGAGGTCGGGTCCTGTGTGCGATCCCTCTGGAGCTAATGGTGTCCAGTAGCCTAAGAAGCCCAAGCTAGCTGCAAGCAGGTAGGTTCGCTTCTTCTCCCCTTAGTCCCTCGGTGCAGTGAGCCTGTTGCCAGCAGATCTCACTGTAAAATAAAAAACCTATATATACTTTCTTTCTAGGAGCTCAGGAGAGCCCCTAGTGTGCATCCAGCTCGGCCGAGCACAGATTCTAACTGCGGTCTGGAGGAAGGGAATAGAGGGAGGAGCCAGTGCACACCAGGTAGTCCTAAATCTTTCTTTAGATGTGCCCAGTCTCGTCTATTCCCCATGGACGTTAGAGAAATAGGGGTGACTGTGGTGGAAAAAGATTTGGGGGTGCTCATGGATAATAGGCTTACAGTACACAATGTCAAAATGCTGCAAAAAAGGCAAGTAAAGTGCTCGCATGCATAAAACGGGGCATTGAGACCAAGGACAAGGATGTAATCCTGCCACTGTACAAATCATTGGTACGTCTGTATCTGGCATATTGTGTTCAGTTCTGGGCACCATATTATAAAACAGATATAGGAGAACTAGAAAGGGTTCAAAGGCGGGCTACTAAACTGATTAAATGGTTAGAGACACTGGAGTACGAGGAAAGGCTTCCGTATACAGCGTAGGGAAGGGTTCTTCACGGTAAGGGCAATAAAAATTTGGAACTTCCTGCCGGAGAAGATAGTAATGGCAGACTCTGTAAATGCATTTGAAAACCGATTAGACAAATTTCTAACTGGAAAGAGTATCCAGGGTTATAGCATTTAACACAGTGACATTAATCTGGGAGTGGTAAGAGTCATTGTTGTCAATTGGTACTAAGCATTACATCAGCAGGTACATTATAATATGATCACAGAATACAGGTTGAACCCGATGGGCATTTTGCCTCTTTTCAACCTCACTAATTATGTAACTATGTGACTATTACCTTATATAGGAGTTTAGCCGTATTCAGACGCATAGCAAAAGAAACAACAGTAATAATTATTAGACTCGTATGCATTAGGCACATATCCAACTATTCATACTCAAAAGGTAGTTAGATTCTTAGTGCTGTATTACCCAGCTCAGGAGAGTGGGATACGACGAGACTCACCTCACTTCCAGGACCGATCAATACGTTAGCGACCGCTGAGTGGATCCAGACACTAATAGTGTACACACTCGCCCCGTGAACCTACAGTGAACACAGATGCCCAAGTGAACAAAGCTGCACAAGTCACACAGCTGCCTATGCTGCGACTGGGTCCTTTTAGATACACAGTGTCTCAGATGGAAGCCGAAAATGGTTCATGGGAGGGGTGAGCAGGGGAGCGTCTGACTCCCCACAGCTGACATCAATCCCAGGGATGGTGGCCTCATACTACCTCTGGAGCCTAGCACGGTGCACCCTAGGTGGCAGCAGCATCAGTGACTGGTAGTCTCCTCCAAAACAGTGCGGCTGTGTCCGTGTTCCCCCTCTAAGCAGAACCGATGTCTTACCTTCTCCCCATGCTCCGGTCACAGCCAAGTAACTTCTGCTGGACTTGCTAGTATATCCGATGCAGACTCCCGCCAAAACAGCACTGTACATGTGGGTAAGCGTTGTCATGACTCGGCGGGGCATTGTTGGAGCTACTCTCTCTAAGGTAGGTGTAAGACGCTTTTTAGAAAGATCACTCAAGAAAAAGACTATAAAAAAAAAAATAAGAAAGCTTATAGCTGCTAAAAACTAGAAGCCCTCTTGACCATGGACTGGCTCCTGCCACACCAAACAAAAACTGATTTGCCTGAGCCAGGAGGTGGACGGGCCCACTGCATGCTGGGAGGCCAAAAGCTTTGACCATTTGGTGCAAATCCACTGTCGCATCATCATATCCCAATGTTATCCTGTGGATAACCTGTGGACCCTGCAGGAGAAAAAACTGTTACAGCAGCTGGGAGAGTTACATGAAATGAGGAGCTGGTGCAGCTGGTTAATGAGCTCGAGGATATCACAGGAACTATACAGCAGCTGCAGCTTAGATGTGGAAAGCTGTGGAGGTGGCTCTCTAGGAGAAGGTAGATCTGATGGTGGGTGAACAAGTGCCAGATGTGGAAGCTTCTAGGTACACATTGGGGATCTGGTGGTGGCTGTGGTCTCTCAGGGTCTGGTCTAGGATTGGCCATCAACTATTCATGATCAGGAATCATTGATGGTTCATATCTGATGATAACTAGTTTTACCATCAAAGGCAGAGAGCCAGGTAGTTATCCGCCATCGATAGTAGCTGTGAAGATACTGGGTTCCAAATCACTCAAGCACAGTGGTAGATGAAAAACCAACAGTGGTTTATTGAACAGAATGGGCTATAAACCGCTCAGCACACCTCTGTAATCCAATTCTACATGACAATTCCCACCACAAACTCCTGACACAATATAATTTCTTAGTCAAGGAGCATAGAATCTCGTTCAGCTCTCTGGTTAGCTCTACTTATACCCCCAGAAGCTTCATATTACATGGAGTGTGTGTGACTTCTTTGTCTAAGGATCTTACAGCATTGGAATACAATACATATTCTAATCAAGGTGATTACATCAGCCAGAGAGCAACCATGTCTGGTCAGCTCACTGTTGGACAATAGGGAGTAAATAAGAAGGGACAATGGTACCTTAATATGACTCACCCTTTGAGTGTCCACTGTGGTGGTAGTAAACAATAGAAAACTAGGTCTAACTTGAATACATTATCTAAAGGGTAACAGATTACATAACACAATTGCATATATTAACAATATTAAGGTTGATTTAAACACAATATTGGGTGAGCAGTAATGGACATGTTATGGAGAATGAGGAAACAGATGAATGTATAGGGATATGGGGATAAAAAGTACATATCTGACATAAGAAATGAGGCAGAGCTATATTGTCACAGACCTCTCATTTCCTCACAGTAGCCATGGGCCAGATGTTATTTCCCATCATTTACAGACTTCTGCCGCTGCACCGAGATGCTAGGCTGTCAGCCAGTAGCCCTGCTCCGCTCCGGCTCTTACAAATAGTGTGCTGTTCCAGCTGGGAATGGGATGCCCCATCCACCTCACTGATGTGACAGGCTCAGCTGTCAGTCATGCAGCCCCACTGCGCCCACTCTCTCCGTACTCATACATACATGCCTTTCTGGGAGTGTCTCGTCCTGGTTGTCAGTGAGACAGAGTCTCTGGCACAGCTGTGTAATCATGATGTGAGTGTGTGTGCTGAATAGTGAGTACTGCTAGCAGCAAGTCTCACAGCTTAACTGCAGTGTAGCAGTGTGGTGGTGGTGGGGAGAAGGGGGTTGCTACACCAATGAGTCAAGGAATGGAGTAGTTGGATGGGACTCACACAGCAGGTGGTGAAAAGCTTAAAAATGAGGAGTGGTTGGAAGGGGAAGGAACTGGTAGGTTCAGAAGGGATTAGTGAGGGTAAGGACTCTCAAGGGAAATTGGAGTGGGATCCCACAGGTACCAAACTGGGTAAAGAGCAGCTTTTAGGAAGGAAATAGGTGAGCCAGACCCTGTGGTTGTCCCTTCTTTACCTCATGCGGGGTGGATCTTTGGACTCTCCACTTCCTGGGGAGTCTGGGTTCTTCTTGGCCACTGCAAAAGAAAAGAATTACCAGCGCTGGCTGATTATGTATGATTAATAGGTACTATACATCCGAAAGGCTTAGTGAATTAAAAACCACATTTATTCCACATGTAAAAACACATTAAAAAAAATTAAAAAAATTGGGAAATAAATTATTAAAAGTTAGAATATGCCACAATATGCCTGAGTTGATGATTTAGATGTCCACATCAACGGCTAATGACACTCAGAGGACCAATGTCACTGGAAATGTCCATCACTAGCAGTTCATGTGGACATCTAAATCATCAACACAGGCATATTGTGGCATGTTCTAATTTTTAATAATTTATTTCTCAATGTTATTTTTTTTTTTTTTTGTGTGTGTGTTTTTACATGTGGAATAACTGTGGTTTTTAATTCAATAAGCCTTTCGGATGTATAGTACCTATTAATCATACATGATCAGCCAGCGCTGGTAATTCTTTTCTTTTGCTGTATATTTATCCACCAGGGGATTTACCACCCCTCTTACCAGCTGCTATTGACAGCGCTGCCCCTCTCTCTCCTTGGCAACTACCTGGTGGTTCTGTGGTCATCTCAGGCCATGAACCTCCCAGATAAACATGACATGGTCATGGAGATGGGCCTGGGCTCTGTGAAGTAGGTGGAACAAGCAAAGTTGTGTCCCTTCTGAAAGGGCAATGGTGGACATTGTGAATGGTGAAGGGAAGGTTTTTGTCGACAAAGAGGGTTATGCCATATATAGCAGAAGCATGGGTCCTCAGCCTATATGATGTGCCACCATTAATGTGGACACTGTCTTGTCCGACCAAGCTTGATTTATGGGCTTTGTCATTTTTTTAAGCAGGATAAAGGCTGAGTTTTTTTTATTTCTGCAGTAGACTAGAATAAGCCCAGATAGTCCACTTCCATTATACCACCTGAATGTGACAGTCAGGGACCACCGTGCCATCACTTACCTGTATGCTTACACAAAACAGAATGATGGAACAGTTACAAGGTTTCTTTACATCTTCTGGGGTCCACTCCGAGATTAGACATTATGGCGTAATTGGAAAAAGATAATTTCTGTGCACCACACCCAGCGCAACAAGCAGACAATGGAGGGCGGCCCTAGGGTCAATTACACCAATGTAGATGCCTCTCCCCAGACACCAAAGTTACAAATAAAAAGGATGGATAGGAATAAGATACCACCAGGCGCCACAAATTTGATAAACAGAATAAGATGGGTATACAATACGTCCCTTATATAGCTGGATTCAATTTCAGATGACCAGACTTGTCTCCTCATTTATTAATATATTCACATGTGAAATATAAAACAGAAAATACCATCATGTGCAGACAGTATAAAATTTAATAACATCATGCAAGATGTAAACATGTAATAAGAATAAAAAACGGATGACAGCTACAGTGGAAACACGAAATAATTACCAGATGGTCTGAGAATAACCTCTGCACATCTCACCAGCCAGTCGATCCTGCTTAATAAGGACCAGATTCCTGTTCCCAGCTTCCTGATCCGGGTGGTCGTTGGTGATTTAAGAGCTTGTCTGAGAACTTCTATTGGGTTCTCAGACCATCTGGTAATTATTTCGTGTTTCCACTGTAGCTGTCATCCGTTTTTTATTCTTATTACATGTTTACATCTTGCATGATGTTTATTAAATTTTATACTGTCTGCACAGGATGGTATTTTCTGTTTTA
This sequence comes from Pseudophryne corroboree, assembly GCF_028390025.1. Classification (NCBI taxonomy): domain Eukaryota; kingdom Metazoa; phylum Chordata; class Amphibia; order Anura; family Myobatrachidae; genus Pseudophryne; species Pseudophryne corroboree. The sequence continues at coordinate 873,742 of NW_026967494.1, forward strand.
TATTTCACATGTGAATATATTAATAAATGAGGAGACAAGTCTGGTCATCTGAAATTGAATCCAGCTACATAAGGGACGTATTGTATACCCATCTTATTCTATTTATTAAATTTGTGGCACCCGGTGGTATCTTATTCCTATCCATCCTTTTTATTATGGTGTAATTACTCAGACGGGAATATAAAACAGAATAAAAAATAAAAGCTTTAATGTAATAATTAGATGCAAACAAAAGCTTTTATTATGAAATACAGGGGAGTATCCGCACCATATAGATGTAACATACAACAAACCACCGCAGATGGAACCCGGGTGACTCTAATGCACATGGTAATGTACAGGGTATATATGGACAGGATCTTGTATCAGAAAACACTCGGCACTCCTGATCAAGATGAGTGTCTGCAACAAGTTAGGCAAACTAGAAGTGAAAACACATTCCTATGGCCGCCATATTGTCGTGCAGCAATACAGATTGTGCAAACTGGTATTAGACATTCACATTTACACAAAGCACAAGATACAAAATAAACAGCAGAAAAAAGACCTAAGCATTTGGGATGTATTATTTAGGAAGTAAATATACAGACGGGTCCTCCGTTATCTTGGCTGGCTGAGGCATTAGTCGCGATCAGGCATACGCAGCGTACCTGGGCGCAAGGAGGCGCACCTAGTCGTAGGAAGGCACACAGAGCGTTTGGCGTTACCTTTGAGTGTAATACCTAAGATCATCCACCAGATGTCGCTTTTATAAATCACCAATGCCCAAGCGTGTGGTCTCCATTAAAATACAATACTAAACTACAGCGTAAGAACTACTTTACTGGTGCATCTCATTACTCTACATTATGCTACAGTATGTCAAAGTCTATGACAGTATATACAGTACAGGTGCAAATAGTACAGCATATACAGATGCAAATTAACGTGTTACAGATACAGTATGGTCTATTGATGTTAGGGATATGCGAGTGTCCAAATTCCGTAGTATTAAGTATAATGGGGAGAGATAAAAGCTCCTCCCTAAGTTTCTGGATGCCAAATCCCTGTGTGTATAGTTTATACAGATGCAAATGAAAGTGTTAAAACACTTGTGTATGCAGACACAACTAATGTGTGAAAGGAATAATGTAGCTCATTGACTTTACAGTATGTACAGTGCACAAAATGAGCGTCCGAGTCCCCTAACGGCATAAACAAACACCAATGGGGAGGAATCGCTCTTGGCAGTACTTTTACACATGAACTTGAGAATCTTCCATGCAGTGCTGTGGGCTAGCGATGAAGGCTCCGGTCTGCCACGCTGAGTACCGGGTTCGATTCCCAAAGTGTCAATTTTTTTTGTGTTCCAGTGACATTTACTTTATTATTTTTTCTGTGTAATCCATTGTAAAACATTCAACAGAAGGGTACACACAGGTTTCACACAAATCGGGGTAAATCTGCAGGAGTGACTCATTCACTATCTAAAATACACAGCGGTAATGAGCACGTATAGGCATACCAGTAAATATAAATTAGTGTATTCTGACGCAACTAACTGTTCGAGCAACACAGTACTGTAGATCGTCGGCGTTAGAGAATCTGTGTTGTACATTATAAGCTGTTCCTGCTAATTAGTACTCTAATAGAAAAAACTGTACAGAGATACTAAGGACAGTGATTTGGCATCCAGGAACTTAGGGAGGAGCTTTTATTTCTCTCCATTATACATAGAAAGATTAAACTTGCCACTCTACGTTACAAGCTGTTCGTGCTATTTAGTACACTACTAGTGTACTAAATAGCACGAAACCCATCACAACAGTTGCCCAGATCAAGAACACTCTCCAGGAGATAGGTGTATATGTGTCAAAGTAAACAATCAAGAGAAGACTTCACAAGAGTGAATATAGAGGGTTCACCACAAGATGTAAACCATTGGTGAGCAATAAAACAGGAAGACCAGATTAGAGTTTGCAAACAACATCTAAAAAAGCCTTTACAGTTCTGGAACAACATCCTGTGGACAGATGAGACAAATATCAACTTGTACCAGAGTGATGGGAAGAAAAGAGTATGGAGAAGGAAAGGAACTGCTCATGATCCAAAACCTACCAGCTCATCAGTGAAGCATGGTGGTGGTAGTGTCATGGCCTGGGCATGTATGGATGCCAATGGAACTGGTTCCCTTGTATTTATTGATAATGTGACTGCTGATAAAAGCAGCAGGATGAATGCTGAAGTGTTTTGGGCAATTTTATCTGCTCATATTCAGTCAAATGCTTCGGAACTCACTGGAAGGTGCTTCACAGTGCAGATGGACAATGACCCGACGCATACTGCGAAAGCAACCAAAGCGGTTTTTTAAGGCAAATAAGTGGAATGTTATGCAATGGCCAAGTCAATCACCTGACCTGAATCCGATTGAGCATGCATTTCACTTCATGAAGACAAAACGGAAGAGAAAATGCCACAAGAATAAGCAGAAACTGAAGACATTTGCAGTAGAGGCCTGGCATAGCATCACCAGGGATGAAACCCAGCATCTGGTGATGTCTATGCTTTCCAGACTTCAGGCTGTAACTGACAAAAGGATTTGCAACAAAGTATTAAAAAGTAAAAGTTTAATTAAGGATTCTGGAAACAAAGGAAGAAACAAGAGAGCGACTATGGTGTAGTATTTTTCAATCAGTTTTGTCTAGTGATGAGCGGATTCGGTTTTACTCAGATCTCAAAACAGAATCTTATTGGCTATCCAAAACACATGACATCTGTAAGCCAATAAGATGCCGTTTTGAGAACAGAGTAAAACCGAATCCGCTCATCACTAGTTTTGTCACACGCAAGAATATTATAGCGTACGGATTACGGCTTGACACATGGCATATCAGTCCCCCATTCTTTAGTCCAGGTTACTACTGGGATCTAAATGCTGCTAGGAGACACAAAGAATCGCTATATAGCGTAGTATATTTCCGTATCTGGGATTAAATTCAGTTATCACACAAAATTTATATGCGTACCAGATAAATAAATATTTGCATATCAGTATGGATATTGTATCCAGGTCTTCATCTAGGAGATGGTAATCAGATCGCCCTTGGAAAATATGTCAAAGCTCCAATTCACGAAACACTGATCCGGGCTGCGACCACATTAAGTAGTAAAGTACTTTTTGTTGAACTGGACGAGCGCACTGATCTACTGATTTACAATATTTGATTTAGGATTGTTTAGTTTGTACCATTACTTTTGGTCCCTTAAAAAGTGGGAGGCACATATAAAAACCTTTTAATTCCTACACCATTCACCTGATTTTGATGTATATACCCTCAAATTAAAGCGGAAAGTCTGCAGTTAAAGCACATCTTGTTTGTTTCATTTCAAATCCATTGTGGTGGTGTATAGAGCCCAAAATATGAGAATTGTGTTGATGTCCCAATATATATGGACCAGACTGTATATTGCATGAAGCATAGGAGATAGGATTGACCCTTGAGGAACATTGCATGACAGTGATAATTATACTCCAGAAGATTTAAATGGTTCCGTGCTTGGGTAATGTCTAATATGTTCAACAAGAGCGGATTTATTTCTCTCACAGCATGAAAACGGCTTCTCACCTGTGAAACCGCTGATGTGTAACAAGACCTGATTTCTGTCTAAAACATTTCACACACTCAGAACATGGAAATGGCTCCTCACCAGTGTGACTTCTCTGATGTGTAACAAGATCTGATTTCTGTGGAAAACATTTCATACACTCAGAACAGGAATACGGCTTCTCACCTGTGTGACTTCTCTGATGTGTAACAAGATCTGATTTCTGTCTAAAACATTTCCAACAGTTAGAACAGGAATACGGCTTCTCACCTGTGTGACTTCTCTGATGTGTAACAAGATTTGATTTCGATGCAAAACATTTCCCACACTCAGAACATGGAAATGGCTCCTCACCAGTGTGACTTCTCTGATGTGTAACAAGATCTGATTTCTGTGGAAAACATTTCATTCACTCAGAACAGGAATACGGCTTCTCACCTGTGTGACTTCTCTGATGTGTAACAAGATATGATTTCGATGCAAAACATTTCCCACACTCAGAACAGGAATACGGCTTCTCACCTGTGTGACTTCTCTGATGTGTAACAAGATTTGATTTATTTGTAAAAAATTTCCCACACTCAGAACATGGAAATGGCTTCTCACCAGTGTGACTTCTCTGATGTCTAACAAGATCTGATTTATATGTAAAACATTTCCCACACTCAGAACAGGAATACGGCTTCTCACCTGTGTGACTTCTCTGATGTGTAACAAGATTTGATTTCGATGCAAAACATTTCCCACACTCAGAACAGGAATACGGCTTCTCACCTGTGTGACTTCTTTGATGTGTAACAAGATTTGATTTTTTTGTAAAAAATTTCCCACACTCAGAACATGGAAATGGCTCCTCACCAGTGTGACTTCTCTGATGTGTAACAAGATCTGATTTCTGTGGAAAACATTTCATACACTCAGAACAGGAATACGGCTTCTCACCTGTGTGACTTCTCTGATGTGTAACAAGATATGATTTCGATGCAAAACATTTCCCACACTCAGAACAGGAATACGGCTTCTCACCTGTGTGACTTCTCTGATGTATAAAAAGATCCGATTTCTGTGCAAAACATTTCCCACACTCAGAACAGGAATACGGCTTCTCACCTGTGTGACTTCTCTGATGTGTAACAAGATTTGATTTATTTGTAAAAAATTTCCCACACTCAGAACATGGAAATGGCTTCTCACCAGTGTGACTTCTCTGATGTCTAACAAGATCTGAATTATATGTAAAACATTTCCCACACTCAGAACATGGAAATGGCCTCTCACCTGCCTTAGCTGGCTGATGAGTAATACGGTTTGTGTTCTGTGTAAAACATTTGGCATCTGTAGAACAGGGAAACTCTGTATCTAATCTCAGAGCTGTAATAGAGTGATCAGGAGAACATTTCCCAGGATCAGGGGGATCAGCTGATAGAGCTTGATGTATAATTGGGGTAATGGTATTATCTCCTGGAGAATCCTGTCTACTGTCATTATCTGTTATTTCACAATCCAGGGATAACATTAGATGTACTTCTGAGATATTCCTGCTTGTGGGTCCATCTGCTGGAAATAAAATACATTAATATATAAAATGAGCAGACAAGACCCAGGATGTTACAGGATACAATATATAATTCTATAACTGCCATTTTCTTTTACCTGTAATCGTTGCTTTTATGTTTATTAAAAAAACAAAAAAGCTAGGATGCTTAGACTGGATCTTGATCAACATGGAAGGCTCAAGTGGGATTACTAGAGGTGACCTGGACGCTCAAGTGGGATTACTAGAGGTGACACAGACGCTCATATGGGATTACTAGAGGTGACACGGACGCTCATGTGGGATTACTAGAGGTGACGTGGGCGCTCATGTGGGATTACTAGAGGTGACGTGGGCGCTCATGTGGGATAACTAGAGGTGACATGGACGCTCATGTGGGATTATTAGAGGTGACATGGACGCTCATGTGGGATTACTAGGTGGTGACATGGACACTCATGGGGGATTATTAGAGGTGAGATGGACGATCATTTGGGATTACTAGAGGAGACATTGGCGCTCATGTGGGATTATTAGAGGTGACACAGGGACTCATGTGGGATTACTAGAGGTGACATGGATGCTCATGGGGATTATTAGAGGTGACATGGACGCTCATGTGGGATTACTAGGTGACATGGGCACTCATGTGGGATTATTAGAGGTGACATGGACGCTCATGTGGGATTACTAGGAGGTGACATGGACGCTCATGTGGGATTACTAGGTGACATGGGCGCTCATGTGGGATTACTAGAGGTGACACAGGCACTCATGTGGGATTACTAGAGGTGACACGGACGCTCATGTGGGATTACTAGAGGTGACATGGACGCTCATAGGGGATTATTAGAAGTGACATGGACGCTCATGTGGGATTACTAGTAGGTGACATGGACGCTCATGTGGGATTACTAGAGGTGACACGGACGCTCATGTGGAATTACTAGAGGTGACACGGGCGCTCATGTGGGATTACTAGAGGTGACATGGATGCTCTTGGGGGATTACTAGGAGGTGACATGGACGCTCATGGGGGATTATTAGAGGTGACATGGACGCTCATTTGGGATTACTAGAGGTGACATGGGCGCTCATGTGGGATTACTAGAGGTGACGTGGGCGCTCATGTGGGATTGCTAGAGGTGACGTGGGCGCTCATGTGGGATTACTAGGAGGTGACGTGGGCGCTCATGTGGGATTACTAGAGGTGACACGGGCGCTCATGTGGGATTACTAGAGGTGACACGGGCGCTCATGTGGGATTATTAGAGGTGACACGGGCGCTCATGTGAGATTACTAGAGGTGACATGGATGCTCATGTGGGATTACTAGAGGTGACATGGACATTGCTATAAAAAAACACCAAAGAAGAGAAAGTGCTGTCCTGTTTGCGCACTAATAAATAATATATAACCTTTATTAAGTACAGTAAAGTATGTAAGATAAATCGTTGAAATATTAAACACAAAGTTAAGTGTATAAAGAGCTGAATAAAGTAATAAATATAAGATTTTACTCACCGATAAATCTATTTCTCGTAGTCCGTAGTGGATGCTGGGACTCCGTAAGGACCATGGGGTATAGCGGCTCCGCAGGAGACTGGGCACATCTAAAGAAAGCTTTAGGACTACCTGGTGTGCACTGGCTCCTTCCACTATGACCCTCCTCCAGACCTCAGTTAGGATACTGTGCCCTGAAGAGCTGACACAATAAGGAAGGATTTTGAATCCCGGGTAAGACTCATATCAGCCACACCAATCACACCGTATAATTCGTTATATTATACCCAGTTAACAGTATGAAATATTAACGGAGCCTCGTAACAGATGGCTCAACAATAACCCTTTAGTTAACAATAACTATATACAAGTATTGCAGACAATCCGCACTTGGGATGGGCGCCCAGCATCCACTACGGACTACGAGAAATAGATTTACCGGTGAGTAAAATCTTATTTTCTCTGACGTCCTAAGTGGATGCTGGGACTTCGTAAGGACCATGATTATACCAAAGCTCCCAAACGGGCGGGAGAGTGCGGATGACACTACAGCACCGAATGAGAGAACTCAAGGTCCTCCTTAGCCAGGGTATCAAATTTGTAGAATTTTGCAAAAGTGTTAGACCCTGACCAAGTAGCAGCTCGGCAAAGTTGTAAAGCCGAGACCCCTCGGGCAGCCGCCCAAGAAGAGTCCTCGTGGAATGGGCTTTTACAGATTTAGGATGCGGCAGTCCAGCCGCAGAATGCGCAAGCTGAATTGTGCTACAGATCCAGCGAGCAATAGTCTGTTTTGAAGCAGGAGTACCCAGCTTGTTGGGTGCATACAGAATAAACAGCGAGTCAGTTTTCCTGACTCCAGCCGTCCTGGAAACATAGATTTTCAAGGCCCTGACTACGTCCAGTAACTTGGAATACTCCAAGTCCCTAGTAGCCGCAGGCACCACATTAGGTTGGTTCAAATGAAAAGCAGATATCACCTTAGGGAGAAACTGAGGACGAGTCCTCAATTCTGCCCTATCCATATGGAAAATCAGATAAGGGCTTCTACATGACAAAGCCGCCAATTCTGACACACGCCTGGCCGAAGCCAAGGCCAACAGCATGACCACTTTCCACGTGAGATATTTCAAATCCACGGTTTTTAGTGGCTCAAACCAATGTGACTTTAGGAAACCCAACACCACGTTGAGATCCCAAGGTGCCACTGGAGGCACAAAAGGGGGCTGAATACGCAGCACTCCTTTAACAAATGACTGAACTTCAGGCAGTGAAGCCAGTTCTTTCTGAAAGAAAATCGACAGAGCCGAGATCTGGACCTTAATGAAACCCATTTTAGGCCCATAGTCACTCCTGACTGTAGAAAGTGCAGAAATCGACCCAGCTGAAATTCCTCTGTTGGGGCCTTCCTGGCCTCACACCAAGCAACATATTTCCACCATATGCGGTGATAATGTTTTGCAGTGACATCTTTCCTGGCTTTAATCAGCGTAGGAATGACTTCCTCCGTAATGCCCTTTTCTTTTAGGATCCGGTGTTCAACCGCCATGCCGTCAAACGCAGACGCGGTAAGTCTTGGAACAGACAGGGCCCCTGCTGCAGCAGGTCCTGTCTGAGCGGCAGAGGCCATGGGTCCTCTGAGATCATTTCTTGAAGTTTCGGATACCAAGCTCTTCTTGGCCAATCCGGAACCACAAGTATAGTCCTTACTCCTCGTCTTCTTATTATTCTCAGTACCCTGGGTATGAGAGGTAGAGGAGGGAACACATAAACCGACTGGTACACTCACGGTGTCACTAGAGCGTCCACAGCTATCGCCTGAGGGTCCCTTGACCTGGCGCAATATCTTTTTAGCTTTTTGTTTAGGCGGGACGCCATCATGTCTACCTGTGGCCTTTCCCAACGGTTTACAATCATTTGGAAAACTTCTGGATGAAGTCCCCACTCTCCCGGGTGGAGGTCGTGCCTGCTGAGGAAGTCTGCTTCCCAGTTGTCCACTCCCGGAATGAACACTGCTGACAGTGCTAACACGTGATTTTCCGCTCATCTGAGAATCTTTGTGGCTTCTGCCATCGCCATCCTGCTTCTTGTGCCGCCCTGTCGGTTTACATGGGTGACCGCCGTGATGTTGTCTGACTGAATCAGTACCGGCTGGTTTTGAAGCAGTGGTCTTGCTTGACTTAGGGCATTGCAAATGGCCCTCAGCTCCAGAACATTTATGTGTAGGGAGATCTCCTGGTTTGACCATAGTCCCTGGAAGTTTCTTCCCTGTGTGACTGCCCCCCAGCCTCGAAGGCTGGCATCCGTGGTCACCAGGACCCAGTCCTGTATGCCGAATCTGCGGCCCTCTTGAAGATGAGCACTCTGCAGCCAACATAATAGAGACACCCTGGTCCTCGGAGACAGGGTTATCAGCCGATGCATCTGAAGATGCGATCCGGACCACTTGTCCAACAGGTCCCACTGAAACGTTCTTGCATGGAACCTGCCGAATGGAATTGCTTCGTATGAAGCTACCATTTTTCCCAGGACTCGCGTGCAGTGATGCACCGACACCTGTTTTGGTTTTAGGAGGCCTCTGACTAGAGATGACAGCTCCTTGGCTTTCTCCTCCGGGAGAAACACTTTTTTCTGGTCTGTGTCCAGAACTATCCCCAAGAACAGTAGGCGTGTGGTAGGAACCAGCTGTGACTTTGGAATGTTTAGAATCCAACCGTGCTGTTGTAGCACTTCCCGAGGTAGTGCTACCCCGACCAACAACTGCACCTTGGACCTCGATTTATCAGGAGATCGTCCAAGTACGGGATAATTAAAACTCCCTTTTTTCGAAGGAGTATCATAATTTCGGCCATTACCTTGGTAAATACCCTCGGTGCTGTGGAGAGACCGAACGGCAGCGTCTGGAATTGGTAATGACAGTCCTGTACCACAAATCTGAGGTACTCCTGGTGAGGATGGTAAATGGGGACATGCAGGTAAGCATCCTTGATGTCCAGAGATACCATGTAATCCCCCACATCCAGGCTTGCAATAACCGCCCTGAGCGATTCCATCTTGAACTTGAATTTTTTTATATATGTGCCCAAGGATTTTAAATTTAAAATGGGTCTCACCGAACCGTCCGGTTTCGGTACCACAAACAGTGTGGAATAGTAACCCCATCCTTGTTGAAGTAGGGGTACCTTGATTATCACCTGCTGAGAATACAGCTTGTGAATTGCCTCTAGCACAGCCTCCCTGCCTGAGGGAGTTGTCGGCAAGGCAGATTTGAGGAAACGGCGGGGGGGATCCACCTGTGAGCGAGCCCGCAGATCGCTGAAATTTTTGAGTCAGCCCCCCACCGTACCTGGCTCCGCCTGTGGAGCCCCACCGTCATGCGGTGGACTTGGAGGAAGCGGGGGAGGACTTTTGCTCCTGGGAACTGGCTGTATGCTGCAGCTTTTTTCCCCTACCTCTGCCTCTGGGCAGAAAGGACGCACCTTTTCTGTACCTGATAATACGGTGCTTTCTTTGGCTGTGAGGGAACATGGAGCAAAAACGTTGACTTCCCAGCTGTTGCTGTGGAAACGAGGTCTGAGAGACCATCCCCGAACAACTCCTCACCCTTATAAGGCAAAACTTCCATGTGCCTTTTAGAATCTGCATCCCCTGTCCACTGCCGAGTCCATAACCCTCTCCTGGCAGAAATGGACATTGCACTTATTTTAGATGCCAGCCGGCAAATATCCCTCTGTGCATCTCTCATGTATAAGACTGCGTCTTTAATATGCTCTATGGTTAGCAATATAGTGTCCCTGTCTAGGGTATCAATATTTCCCGACAGGGAATCTGACCATGCAGCTGCAGCACTGCACATCCATGCTGAAGCAATAGCTGGTCTCAGTATAATGCCTGAGTGTGTATACACAAACTTCAGGATAGCCTCCTGCTTTCTATCAGCAGGTTCCTTTAGGGCGGCCGTATCCGGAGACGGTAATACCACCTTTTTTGACAAGCGTGTGAGCGCTTTATCCACCCTAGGGGGTGTTTCCCAACGTGACCTATCCTCTGGCGGGAAAGGGTACGTCATTAGTAACCTTTTAGAAATTACCAGTTTCTTATCGGGGGAAGCCCATGCTTCTTCACACACTTCATTTAATTACTCAGCTGGGGGAAAAACTACTGGTAGTTTTTCTCCCCAAACATAATACCCCTTTTTGTGGTACCCGGGGTAAGATCAGAAATGTGCAACACATTTTTCATTGCCTCAATCATGTAACGAGTGGCCCTATTGGACATTACATTCTCCTCATCGTCGACACTGGTATCAGTATCCGTGTCGACATCTGTGTCTGCCATCTGAGGTAGCGGGCGTTTCAGAGCCCCTGATGGCCTTTGAGACGGCTGGGCAGGCACGAGCTGAGAAGCCGGCTGTCCCATATTTGGTATGTCGTCAAACCTTTTATGTAAGGAGTTAACACTTTCACGTAATTCCTTCCACAAGTCCATCCACTCAGGTGTCGGCCCCGCAGGGGGTGACATCACATTTATCGGCATCTGCTCCGCCTCCACATAAGCCTCCTCATCAAACATGTCGACACAGCCGTATCGACACACCGCACACACACAGGGAATGCTCTGACTGAGGACAGGACCCCACAAAGCCCTTTGGGGAGACAGAGAGAGAGTATGCCAGCACACACCAGAGTGCTATATAACATAGGGATCCCACTATAACTGAGTGTTTTTTCCCTTATAGCTGCTTACATTATGTATACTGCGCCTAAATTTAGTGCCCCCCCTCTCTTTTTTTTTTTTACGTAAACTGTTTTTTATTGCGACAATGGTTATACAGGTTAAACAACAAAAGAATGACCTTAGAAGACAAAATCCTTGCCAATCAAACAGCAATCAATCACAATTAAGTCCTCTAACATACATGAAAACATTGTCTATTTTTAGTCTCAAACAAACATAGAAATAAGGATATGGTAAAACAGCGTAGCATAAGAGGTTAATGTAAGAAAAAAAAAGGGGGGGAAAAGAAGGAAGAGGTGGAGAGAGAGGGGGGGAGGGGGAAAGAAGGTAGCAAGTCGTATGTTTAGAATAGAGGTAATTGTTTAAAAACGTAAAAAACATAAATGAGTCCTAGAATAAGAAAGGCAAGGAGCGTAATCGTCTAGGGGCCTGAGATGAGAGATGAGACGGGAGGATTTCGGGATCACTCCTTTAAGTATATAGTTTAGGTTGATATGTATGTCCTATATACGGATGATTCCTTAAACTCATACCATGGGAACCAAGTGGCTGTGAAGTCTACTGATCTTCCCAATGAGAAGGAAACTAGATCCTCCATGTCTAGAAAATAATCAATCTTATTGAACCATTGTTTAATTGAAGAAGATGAGGATGATCTCCATAGGATTGGTATGACGGCTTTGGCTGCATTATTAAGATGGCGTAATAGTGAACCCTTATAGGAATATGAACCTCTGGGAGTGAGGTTGAGGAGCCAAAACTCCGGGTCTCTGGGGACGGTACCTCCTAGTATCAATTCTGAGCATTTAAAAACTTCCCTCCAAAAGTGCATTATGAGAGGACATTCCCACCATATATGCAGAAAGCTTCCTGGGGCTCCTCTACATCGCCAGCAAAGGCCTGAAAGGGTCGGAAACATCTTATTAAGCGCCAAAGGAGTCCTGTACCACCTATAAATCAGTTTATAAAGAGTTTCCATTGTCGACAAACATAGCGCACTTGCCTGGGTGTTGCGAAATATCAATTCCCAATTAGATTGTGAAGCCAGCATCGGCATTACTTTCTCCCAGGCACTCATGAAAGTAGGGGGTTGAGGAAAGAGGTCCTCTATAATGATCACATAAATCTGGGAAATGGTGTGTGTGGGAGCTTGAGGGGAAACGCACATCTTTTCAAAAGCGGTGAGTTCTCTGGTCATATCAGAGAGATGTTTGGAGGATGTTACAAAGTGATGAACCTGGAGAATTTCCAAAAATCAGATTTCGTTATTGTCCAGAGGGATTGAATATCTGAAAACGAACGTACCCTACTCGAACTCACCAGCTGACCGACCCTGAAAAGCCCCTTCTCTGCCCATGAGGCGAAGGCCGTTCCTTGGAGACCCGGAGTAAACTCAGAATTAGAGATGAAAGAAGTCAATGGTGACCATTTGGAAGATATGTGACCTCTCAACCTAAGTGAGCTCCACACTTTAAGTGTGGGGGATACTGTGGGATGGGACACCTTTGGGAGGACTGGTAGCCATGGCGTGATTTCTATATAGTGTGGGAGGCAGCCTTCCTCTAGGAGCACCCATTGTCTACAGTCTTTTGCCCGTGTCCATTACAGGACTCTATTCAGGTGTATTGCATGATAATAACTGGGGACGTGTGGAAGTTGTTGTCCTCCCTGATGTTTTCTCCGAAATAATATATCGTGCTTAAATCTAGGTGTATTGCTACCCCAGACAAAAGCTCGAATAAGACCTTGGATGTCCCTAAACCATTGGGGGGGAATGTATATGGGGAGGGTTTGGAGAAAAAACAATATCCTAGGTAAGGCATTCATTTTAACTACGTTAAATTCTACCAAACCAGGATAGTCGCAATTTCCTCCATTTTTGAAAATCTATGCAGAGTTTTTTCAACAAGGGGTCAAAATTTAGGGAAAAACATTTGGACATGTCATTAGATAATATAACCCCTAAGTATTTCAACTTATGGTCATGCCAAGTGAAGGGGAACGAGCACTTCAAGCCCGTTACCACAGTAGGGGAGGTAGTCAAATGTAGTGCTATAGATTTGGAGTAATTAATCTTGAAATTAGAAAGGGCTCCGAACCTATCAAATTCCATCATCAGGTTAGGGAGCGAGGTAACCGGGTTCGAAATCAAAGCTAATAAATCATCTGCATAGAGGGCCAATTTATATTCCCTCCCTCTCACCAGCAGACCAGAAATATTTTGGTTTGCCCGTATACTTCTAGCTAAAGCTTCCATGCACAAAACAAAAAGTAATGGGGATAGTGGACAGCCCTGTCTTGTGCCATTCGAGATAGTGAAGGAATCTGATAAGGAGCCATTGATCTTTATTCTAGCAGATGGGGTAGTGTATAGTGATAGGATCCTATGAAGACATGCGTTGCCCAGCCCCAGGTGTTTCAAAATACCAAACAAAAAATCCCAGCCCACCCTATCAAATGCCTTTTCTGCATCAGTGGATAACAGGATCGAGGGGGACGCGGACTGGTTAGCGTAGTGTATCATATTTAGTACTTTGGATGTGTTATCCCTGGCTTCACGGCCCAAAACAAAACCCGTCTGGTCTCCATGAATCAACGCCGGCAACAGATGCTTAAGACGGTTAGCTACTAATTTAGCAAAAAGTTTTATATCAATATTCAGCAGCGAAATCGGTCGGTAACTAGCACAAAGACTGGGATCTTTGCCCTCTTTGGGTAGCACTGTAATGTGTGCTTCGAGGGACTGAGAGGAGAAATGGGACGTATCAGAGATAGTGTTGAAGGCTCTCACAAGGAGAGGCACTAGCCTCTCCCTGAAAGCCTTGTAATAGGCAATAGTAAATCCATCTGGGCCTGGGCTTTTACCATTGGGCGAGGAATCAATAGCTTTCATGACCTCCTCTGCCGAAAAGGGCACGTCCAGGTCATCGGCATCTGCCTTGGACAATGTCGGGAAGTCTAGGGATCTCAAATAAGAAGATATGGCTGCCTGATGGGATATCTTATCTGCCCGCCCAGATGGCCCCGAAAGGTTATATAATGTGGAATAGTATTCCTGAAAGGCTTTAGCAATTTTAATAGTCTCATGTTGGGGGCGACCCTTGTTATCCTTAATTAGGTGAATAAAGGTGAGTGCACGTTGCTCGCGGAGGGCCTTAGCTAACAATTTCCCCGGTTTATTGCCCCATTGGTAATATCTGCTGCGGCACTTCCTATAGGAAAATTTAACCCTGTCAGAGAGCAATTTATTCAAGTCGGCTCGGGCGACCTCAAGGTCATAGTAGTGTTGGGGAGTTTGAGATTTTTTATGAAGGAGTTCTAGAGATTTTATCTTGGATAGCAAGTCTTCTCGAAGTTTTTCCCTCTGTTTTTTACGTACTGAGCCTAGTTGGATACACCCCCCCCGCAGGACACATTTTTGTGCCTCCCATACTGAGATTTTAGAGATATCCTCCATGTCGTTAGTGTCAATATAGGAGTCTAGGGCCAATTCCAGTTGCGAACGACATACTACGTCTTGCAACAGAGTATCATTAAAACGCCATAACCATTGACGTCTCGTATATGATGGGAGACGAATAGTAAGATTAACCGGGGCATGGTCTGACCAGACAATTTGTCCTATCGAGGATTCTGAAATCAAATGTAGGTGGCGATGACTTAGAAATAGATAGTCGATTCTGGAATGTTTGATGGGGATGTGAATAAAAAGAAAAATCTACCTCAGAGGGATGTGTCAGTCTCCATGAGTCAATCAGCTGGTGGTCGAGCAGGGCACGTCGCACTCTCCTATACTCCTTCTCTGGTCGGAGGGCAATCTTCCTAGAGGTGTCATGAAGGGGATCAAGCGTCCAATTTAAATCTCCTCCCATCACCACCACTCCCTCAAGAAGAGGCTCAGCAGTTTCCAACACCGAAGTCAAGAAAGAGGGTTGTTTAGAGTTGGGAGCGTAAACATTTAAAAAGGAAAAGCGTTGGCCATGAATTTCACACTTAACCAACAAACCCCTACCCTCTACCAGTCTATGGGAGGAAACATTTAGGACAGGTAAGTGACGGGCCAAGAGAATAGCTACACCCAACGTCTTCCCATTGGGATTGTTAGCCATGAAAACATGGGGGTAATAGTGACTTTTAAGTGATGGGACGCAACCAATCCTAAAGTGTGTTTCTTGCAGCAGGGCAACATCCAATCTCTCGTCTCTGAGCCACTTAAGGAGTTTAGATCTTTTTTCAGGAATATTCAGGCCCTTTACATTAAGGGTAGTTACCCGTATTGTGTCTGGACCCATTGTGATTGAAGTTGTATCACATTGACAATAAACCTTCCTACCACAGGGATACAGAGGGAATAGGTAAGGGTATTAAGAACGTTTGTTAGTTTGGAAAGGAAACCGTGAAAAGTGGAGAAAAGAGAAGCAATGTGGAAAGATACATTGCGAGATGCATTAGTATTAAACATTGTGAGTAACATCATGAAAATGAAAAATGCTGCAAATGGGGTGGAAGCGGTAGACCGCCGACTCCCAACCCTGGAGAAAAGGGGATGCAGCATGGTGGGGGTCTTACGGGGGGGCCAAGGGCAGCGACCGCCCTTGAATCACAAATGTATTCTTTAAGGAAGAAAAAAAGAGAAACACAAATACGAATAGACAATAATAATAATCACCTAGGGAAAATTACAAGCATCATTCAAAACACTAAACCGTGAGAGCTAAATGTTGCGAGAAAACGTGACAAAGAACCTATAAGAAGTAATCTGAACACGTTTCCATTGCAGTAGCAATGGTGAAAAGAAAGAAACCACCTAACTGAAGGAACTTTAAACATTAAACATTTCAGGCCGCGCATTTTAGAAACATGGTATATCACGTATTTAAAGAACGACATATGTGTCAGTAGATATAGGAACTATCATCTCAATGCAGGTAAGGTGTCCTACTCATGGAGGCTTTGAAGAACGTGAACTTGTAGGCGGAGTCTCCCGTCCACGCTGGGATCGTACTTGTTGCCACGCGTCATCTGGAGGAGTCATGATTGGTATAGTGGGCTGGTGATGGTAAGAGTCCCACTCAGGTAATTGGATTGGTGGGACGCCCAGAGTTGCGAAAAAGGCCGGTAGATCAGGTGGTTTGGAGAGCATTGCTATCTTGCCATTGTGGGAGACCTGAAGAGAAAAAGGGAAAACCCATCTGTACTTTAGCTGAAGTTTCCGAAGGGAATCTGTAAGGGGTTTCAGGGTTCTGCGTTGTTGTAGTGTTGACCACGCCAGGTCTGGGAACAACTGAACCTTATCGCCTTGGAAATCTATGTTATCCAGTTGACGGGCCTTTCTCATTATCTCTTCCTTTTGCGCATAGTAATGGAGCCTACAAATCACATCTCTGGGCCTGTCCGATGGTATACTCCGAGGTCGGAGAGCCCGGTGCGCTCTGTCAATCATAATGTCCTCACTCAAATCCAAGTCGATAAGCTCTCCAAATATCTTTGTCAGCGCATTCGCCAGATCAGCCTGTTGGATACTTTCCGAGAGCCCCCTAACCCTGATATTTTTCCGCCTCCCACGATTATCCAAATCTTCGACTCTTGACTTAAGGAAGGCTATATCTCTCCTCTGTTGGGAAATCACCTCCTGAAAACCAATTAAAGAGGATAAGCTAGCTGTCTCATGGCGTTCCAAGACATCGACACGGGTCGCTATCTGCGACATATCTTGTTGCAGCGCGGTCACTTCCCGTTTGATGGTAGACAGTAAACGGGTCTCTAAAGCTGAGAAATCCTGTTTCGTAGGAAGTGACTTAACATGTGAAAGTATCTCACCAATATCAGTTGTCAAGGATGCGGACAGTGGCGGTTGTGGGGTCGAAGGAGTCGACATGACTTCCGTTTGCGTATTAATGATTGGAGAGTCCGGGAGGGCGTGGGTAGAGGTCGGGCTTGTTATGGGTGTAGTCAAGAATTGACGTAGATCTGAGGAACGGCGGGCCGTCGAGTTTGGAGTCTCATCTGGCCTGGTCTTCGCCTTATTTTTCTTCTTGCCTCTCACCATGACATCGGATTAGAAAGAAAGGTGGTATGATGTGTCACATTTACTTATCCCAGGTGATGTAGAATTATTTGGGCCGTCGCCGTGCAGTAGCCCCCCCACATGGCTCTAAGGAAACATCAGGCCAGCAGTCACATCAGCCGAGCAACTATCTGAGGTTTCACATATTTATGCGTGGAGTTGCGACTTATGAGTGCAGCGGCCTCTCGAGGGGAGGTATAGGTTATGTCAACAAGATGGCCGGCTCTAGTCGGAAGCAGCTGGGGGGTTGATTAACAGCACCCGGAGCTGGGTGAAGTATTGCAGTCCCGTAAATACGTTTTATATTTAGGAGCCCGTGAGTCACCAGGGTCCGCTGGGGCCAGTAGCTATGTGTGGGTAGGTATCCGGACTCCAGGTCGACAGCACAAAGGTTGACACACTTTAGGTCGACGCCAATTGGTCGACACACATTAGGTCAACAGGGTCAAAGGGTCGACAGGGTCAAAATGTCGACAGGAACAAGGTTGGCATGGAAAAAGGTCGACATGAGTTTTTTCACGATTTTTTTCTTTTTTTGAACCTTTTCATACTTAACGATCCACGTGGACTACGATTGGAACGGTAAAGTGTGCCGAGCGAAGGCACCATGCCCGAAGCATGGCGAGCGAAGCGAGCCATGCGAGGGGACGCGGTGCACTAATTCGGGTTCCCGGTCACTCTACGAAGAAAACGACACCAAAAAAACATAAAAAACTCATGTCGACCTTTTTCCATGTCGACCTTGTTCTTGTCGACCTTTTGACCCTATCGACCTTTTGACCCTGTCGACCTAATGTGTGTCGACCAATTGGTGTCGACCTAAAGTGTGTCGACCCTGAGTCCCAGACCCGTGTGGGTACTAGGGTGCTGAAGCAACGCTCTTGCACAATCTTACCGGGGTGAGCTTCCCAGAGAAGCAGCTCCGACACGCTGACCCCCTGCCCGGTGGTGTAATTCTGCACGATGTGTGCGATCCGCCTCCGGAGGTCCGCGGGCAGCGTGCGTCGTCAAGGTGAGTGCGGGTCTAAGCTCCAAGCCTGGAGCGAGGCTCTCCTCCCGTATGTCTGCCGGGCGCCGCACAGTTCCGGTCCACCGCCGACGGCCCTGGCCGGCCGGATCGCGAGCACAGCCGCCGCTCTTCAGTGTCCACCTCAGGTCAGTTCCAGCGTCTGTTCCGTCTCTCAGAGACAGTGGGGCGATCCGCGGCACAGCCACTCCGGTCCCGGAAGGCCTGAGGTGTAAATTGAGGCCCCGGTCTAATGGGTGCCTGCAGGCCGCAATCCGCGGGAGCTCCGGGAGGTGCTCCCCGATTCCGCGGTTCTGGCAGGGATGTTCCCAGTAGGTATAGAAGGGGCTTTGGATCTGCTTAGCTTACTTAGGAAGTGCAGAAATCGACCCAGGTGAAATTCCTCTGTTGGGGCCTTCCTGGCCTTACACCACGCAACATATTTTCGCCAAATACGGTGATAATTGTTTGCAGTTACTTCTTTCCTGGCTTTTATCAGCGTAGGAATGACTTCATCTGGAATGCCCTTTTCCTTTAGGATCCGGTATTCAACCGCCATGCCGTCAAACGCAGCCGCGGTAAGTCTTGGAACAGACAGGGCCCCTGCTGTAGCAGATCCTGTCTGAGCGGTAGAGGCCATGGGTCCTCTGATATCATTTCTTGAAGTTCTGGGTACCAAGCTCTTCTTGGCCAATCCGGAACCACGAGTATCGTTCTTACTCCTCGTCTTCTTATTATTCTCAGTACCTTTGGTATGAGAGGCAGAGGAGGGAACACATAAACCGACTGGTACACCCACGGTGTCACTAGGGCGTCCACAGCTATCGCCTGAGGGTTCCTTGACATTGCGCAATATCTCTCTAGTTTTTTGTTTAGGCGAGACGTCATCATGTCCACCTGTGGCCTTTCCCAACGGTTTACCATCAGTTGGAAGACTTCTGGATGAAGTCCCCACTCTCCCGGGTGTAGGTCGTGTCTGCTGAGAAAGTCTGCTTCCCATTTGTCCACTCCCAGAATGAACACTGCTGACAGTGCTAAGACGTGATTTTCCGCCCATCTGAGAATCTTTGTGGCTTCTGCCATCGCCATCCTGCTTCTTGTGCCGCCCTGTCGGTTTACATGGGCGACTGCCGTGATGTTGTCTGATTGGAACAGAACCGGCTGGTTTTGAAGCAGGGGCCTTGCCTGACTTAGGGCATTATAAATGGCCCTCAGTTCCAGAATATTTATGTGTAGGGACGACTCCTGACTTGACCAAAGTCCTTGGAAATTTCTTCCCTGTGTGACTGGCCCCCAGCCTCGTAGGCTGGCATCCGTGGTCACCAGGACCCAGTCCTGTATGCCGAATCTGCGGCCCTCTATAAGATGAGCCGTCTGCAGCCACCACAGCAGATATACCCTAGTCCTTGGAGACAGGGTTATCAGCCGATGCATCTGAAGATGCGATCCTGATCACTGGTCCAAGAGGTCCCACTGAAAGGTTCTTGCATGGAACCTGCCGAATGGAATTGCTTCGTAGGAAGCTACCATTTTTCCCAGGACTCGTGTGCAGTGATGCACCGATACCTGTTTTGGTTTCAGGAGGACTTTGACTAGAGATGACAGCTCCTTGTCCTTCTCCATCGGGAGAAACACTTTTTTCTGTTCTGTGTCCAGAACCATCCCCAAGAACAGTAGGCGTGTGGTAGGAACCAGCTGTGACTTTGGAATGTTTAGAATCCATCCGTGCTGTTATAGCACTTCCCGAGGTAGTGCTACCCTGACCAACAACTGCTCCTTGGACCTCGCCTTTATAAGGATATCGTCCAAGTACGGGATAATTAAAACTCCCTTTTTTCGAAGGAGTATCATCATTTCTGCCATTACCTTGGTAAACACCCTCGGTGCCATGGACAGTCCAAACAGCAGCGTCTGGAATTGGTAATGGCAATCCTGTACCACAAATCTGAGGTACTCCTGGTGGAGGATGGTAAATGGGGACATGCAGGTAAGCATCCTTGATGTCCAGAGATACCATGTAATCCCCCACGTCCAGGCTTGCAATAACCGCCCTGAGCGATTCCATCTTGAACTTGAATTTTTTTTATGTATGTGTTCAAGGATTTCAAATTTAAAATGGGTCTCACCGAACCGTCCGGTTTCGGTACCACAAACAGTGTGGAATAGTAACCCCGTCCTTGTTGAAGTAGGGGCACCTTGACTATCACCTGCTGGGAATACAGCTTGTGAATTGCCGCTAGCACAGCCTCCCTGCCTGAGGGAGTAATCGGCAAGGCAGATTTGTGGAAACGGCAGGGGGGAGGCGCCTCGAATTCCAGCTTGTACCCCTGAGATACTACTTGGAGGATCCAGGGATCCACCTGTGAGCGAGCCCACTGATCGCTGAAATTTTTGAGGCGGCCCCCCACCGTACCTGGCTCCGCCTGTGAAGCCCCACCGTCATGCGGCGGACTTGGTAGAAGCGGGGGAGGACTTTTGTTCCAGGGAACCTGCTGTTTGTTGCAGCCTTTTTCCCCTACCCGCCTTTTCCCCGCCAGTTTTTCTGGGGTCGAAAGGACTGTACCTGATAAAACGGCGCTTTCTTAGGCTGTGAGGGAACATGGGGCAAAAAAGCTGACTTCCCAGCTGTTGCTGTGGAAACTAGGTCTGAGAGACCATCCCCGAATAACTCCTCACCCTTATAAGGAAAAACTTCTATGTGCCTTTTCGAATCTGCATCCCCTGTCCACTGCCGAGTCCATAAGTCTCTCCTAGCAGAAATGGACAATGCACAATGCACTTATCTTAGATGCCAGCCGGCAGATCTCCCTCTGTGCATCTCTCATGTATAAGACTAAGTCTTTTATATGCTCTATGGTTAGCAGAATAGTGTCCCTGTCTAGGGTGTCAATATTTTCCGACAGGGAATCTGACCACGCAGCTGCAGCGCTGCACATCCATGCCGAAGCAATAGCTGGTCTAAGTATAATGCCTGAGTGTGTATATACAGACTTCAGGATCGCCTCCTGCTTTCTATCAGCAGGCTCCTTCAGGGTGGCCGTATCCTGGGACGGTAGTGCCACCTTTTTTGACAAACGTGTGAGCGCTTTATCCACCCTAGGGGGTGTTTCCCAATGTGACCTATCCTCTGGCGGGAAAGGGTACGCCATTAGTAACTTTTTAGAAATTACCAATTTTTTATCGGGGGAAGCCCACGCTTCTTTACACTTCATTTAATTCTTCAGATGGGGGAAAAACTATTGGTAGTTTTTTCTCCCGAAACATAATACCCTTTTTTGTGGTACCTGGGTTTATATCAGAAATGTGTAATACCTCTTTCATTGCCTCAATCATGCAATGAATGGCCCTAGTGGACATTAAATTTGACTCCTCATCGTCGACACTGGTATCAGTATCCGTGTTGACATCTGTGTCTGCCATCTGAGGTAGCGGGCGCTTTAGAGCCCCTGATGGCCTTTGAGACGCCTGGGCAGGCACGAGCTGAGAAGCCGGCTGTCCCGCATTTGGCATGTCGTCAAATTTTTTATGTAAGGAGTCTACACTTGCACGTAATTCCTTCCATAAGTCCATCCACTCAGGTGTCTGCCCCGCAGGGGGTGACATCACATTTATAGGCAACTGCTCCGCCTCCACATGTTCCTCATCAAACATGTCGACACAGCCGTACCGACACACCGTACACACACAGGGAATGCTCTAACAGAGGACAGGACCTCACAAAGCCCTTTGGGAGACAGAGAGAGAGTATGCCAGCACACACCAGAGCGCTATATAATACAGGGACTAACTGAATTATATCCCCTATAGCTGCTATAATCTTTATACTGCGCCTAAATTTAGTGCCCCCCCTCTCTTTTTTACCCTTCTGTAGTGCAGACTGCAGGGGAGAGCCAGGGAGCTTCCTTCCAGCGGAGCTGTGAGGGAGAAATGGCGCCAGTGTGCTGAGGGAGATAGCTCCGCCCCTTTTTCGGCAGACTTTTCTCCCGCTTTTTTATGGATTATGGCAGGGGTAATTATCACATATATAGCCTCTGGGGCTATATATTGTGATTATTTAGCCAGCCAAGGTGTTTTTATTGCTGCTCAGGGCGCCCCCCCCCCCCCCCAGCGCCCTGCACCCACCAGTGACCGGAGTGTGAGGTGTGCATGAGGAGCAATGGCTACTTTGGCTACCTTGGTGAAGACTGAAGTCTTCTGCCGCCGATTTTCCGGACCTCTTCTTGCTTCTGGCTCTGTAAGGAGGACGGCGGCGCGGTTCCGGGACCGAACATCAAGGACGGGTCCTGCGGTCGATCCCTCTGGAGCTAATGGTGTCCAGTAGCCTAAGAAGCCCAAGCTAGCTGCAAGCAGGTAGGTTCGCTTCTTCTCCCCTTAGTCCCTCGTTGCAGTGAGCCTGTTGCCAGCAGGTCTCACTGTAAAATAAAAAACCTAAAATATACTTTCTTTCTAGGAGCTCAGGAGAGCCCCTAGTGTGCATCCAGCTCGGCCGGGCACAAAAATCTAACTGAGGCTTGGAGGAGGGTCATAGTGGGAGGAGCCAGTGCACACCAGGTAGTCTAAAAGCTTTCTTTTAGTTGTGCCCAGTCTCCTGCGGAGCCGCTATTCCCCATGGTCCTTTCAAAGTTCCCAGCATCCACTAGGACGTCAGAGAAAAACAGAACAACATGAAACAAATATAAACAATAGCGAACGATCGTAAACACAAGTACACAGAGTGAGAATGAATGGCATACACAAAAGGTAACAAAGTGGCTACAGAGAACATACCATACGTGGGAATACTCGCATGCGCAACCTGGACCCAGACCTCCGATATCAAGCAGATGATCGTTGATGAGAGAGAGTACTGGCCGGTCAGGGAACAGTGGCCTTTATATACACACCCTACAGTACAATACAATGGTCCCTACAATCTCATTGTCCATTGGACACAGGAATGTGTCTTGCATTATAACAAAAGGTCATAGGTGGATTCGAACAGGTGGGCTGTGACTATTACAAACTGCTCAGGTGGGAGGTATCCTCAGGCTTCCCGCCGCATGGATAATGAACTGCACATACAGTAAATGTCTGTAAACTACTTTTATACATAACTATACGCAGCAGCGAACAATCTCTTCCTAACCAACAGCGGAATGTTTCTAATAAAATACTCTGCAGATTGATACTAAACACCATAGTTCAACCTTTGTCTGACCCTTCGTATCATGCAAAGAGGAATCCCCATGTCCACGAACCATTTACACTATACATACTCGCAGACATTATTTAGGGGAATATTATCTACAAAACACACTATATTGGTTAAATATGTAGCGATCAAGTCGCTCGCTAGACGCTCACAAACTCCACCGTAAATACACATCTCAATGTGCAGGAGACGTAGGAGCGTCCCCTACGCAACCTGAGGGGATGCGTACGCACGGGGGAGTGGGTGCACGAGCAGCGGGCATGTGCATTGGGGTTAGTACAAGGCATTGTGAATCACAATATTTTTCGACTTTGACAAGAAATAGATTTACCGGTAGGTTTAAAATCTTATTTTCTCTTACATCCTAGAGGGACTCTGTAAGGACCATGGGGATTATACCAAAGCATCCAATCGGGCGGGAGAGTGCGTATGACTCTGCAGCACCGGCTGAGCAAACGCTAGGTCCTCATCAGCCAGGGTATCAAACTTGTAGAATTTAGCAAAAGTGTTTGACCCCGACCAAGTCGCCGCTCGGCAAAGTTGTAATGCCGAGACGCCTCGGGCAGCCGCCCAAGAAGAGCCCACCTTCCTAGTGGAATGGGCCTTAACCGAATTTGGTACCGGCAATCCAGCCGTAGAGTGAGCCTGCTGAATCGTGTCACAGATCCAGCGAGCAATAGTCTGCTTCGAAGCAGGTGTGCCAATCTTATTGGCCACATACAGGACAAACAGGGCCTCTGTTTTCCTAATACTAACCGCCCTGGCTACATAAATCTTTAAGGCCCTGACTACGTCCAGGGATCTGGAATCCTCCAGGTCACTTGTAGCCACAGGCACCACAATAGGTTGATTCACATGGAATGAAAAAACCACCTTAGGCAAAAATTGCGGTCGTGTCCTCAATTCAGCTCGATCCACATGAAAAATCAAGTAGGGGCTTTTGTGTGACAAAGCCGCCAATTCTGATACTCGCCTTGCTGATGCCAAGGCCAACAACATGACCACCTTCCAAGTAAGAAATTTCAACTCAACCTTGTTTAGCGGTTCAAACCAGTGTGATTTTAGGAACTGCAACACTACGTTGAGGTCCCATGGTGGAGGCACAAAAGGGGGCTGGATGTGCAGCACTCCCTTTACAAACATCTGGAAGAGAAGCCAATTCCTTCTGAAAGAAAATCGAGAGGGCCGAAATCTGAACCTTAACAGAGCCTAATTTCCGGCCCATATCCACTCCTGTTTGTAGAATGTGGAGAAAATGACCCAGATGAAAATCTTCCGTAGGTGCATTCTTGGTCTCACACCAAGACACATACTTTCGCCAGATACGGTGATAATGTTTTACCGTCACCTCCTTCCTAGCCTTTATTAAAGTATGGATGACCTCTTCCGGAATCCCCTTTTTTGCTAGGATTCGGCGTTCAACCGCCATGCCATCAAACGTAACCGCGGTGAGTCTTGAAATAGACAGGGCCCCTGTTGCAACAGGTCTTCCCTCAGCAGAAGAGGCCAGGGATCTCCTGTGAGCATCTCTTGTAGATCTGAGTACCAGGCCATTCGTGGCCAGTCTGGGACAACGAGTATCGTCTGTACTCTTCTTTGTCTTATGATCCTCAACACTTTTGTGATGAGAGGAAGAGGAGGAAACACGTAGACCAATTTGAGCACCCACGGTGTTAACAGAGCGTCTACTGCTACTGCCTGAGGGTCCCGAGACCTGGCACAATACCTCCGAAGTTTTTTGTTGAGGCGTGACGCCATCATGTCTAATTGAGGAGTTCCCCAAAGATGTATTATGTCTGCAAAGACTTCTTGATGAAGTCCCCACTCTCCTGGATGGAGATCGTGTCTGCTGAGGAAATCTGCTTCCCAGTTGTCCACTCCCGGAATGAAGACAGCCGACAGAGCGCTCACGTGATTTTCCGCCCAGCGAAGAATCCTGGTGGCTTCCGCCATCGCGACTCTGCTTCTTGTCGCGCCTTGGCAGTTCACATGAGCCACTGTGGTGGGATTGTCTGACGGAATCATAACCGGTAGGTTTTGAAGAAGACTCTCCGCTTGTCGAAGGCCGTTGTATATGGCCCTGAGTTCCAACACATTGATGTGTAGACATGACTCCTGGTCTGACCAAAGTCCCTGAAAATTTCTTCCTTGTGTGACTGCTCCCCATCCTCGGAGGCTCGCGTCCGTGGTAACCAGGATCCAATCCTGAATTCCGAATCTGCGACCCTCCAGTAGATGAGCACTTTGCAACCACCACAGGAGAGACACCCTGGCCCATGGTGACAGAATAATTTTTCGATGTAAGTGTAGATGAGACCCGGATCACTTGTCCAGAAGGTCCCATTGAAAAGTCCTTGCATGGAACCTTCCGAATGGAATGGCCTCGTTGGCCGCCACCATTTTTCCCAGAACTCGAGTGCACTGGTGAACAGATACCCTTTTCGGTTTCAGCAGGTCTCTGACCATGTTCTGGATGTCCTGGGCTTTCTCCATTGGAAGGAAGACCTTCATTTGTTCCGTATCCAGTATCACACCTAGGAACGGTAGTCGAGTTGTCGGAATCAACTGTGACTTCGGTAGATTTAGAATCCAACCGTGTTGCTGGGAGCACTCTCAGAGAGAGCGCCACACTGCTCAGC